>NW_025335761.1:52698055-53056359 GCF_004798865.1 Varanus komodoensis
TTCACAGAGGGTTCCCGGAGAAGGGCTTTCTCTGTGGTGGCGCCCCACCTATGGAATGCGCTCCCCAGAGAGGTCCGCCTGGCGCTGTCGTTATTTGTTTTTCAGCGCCAGGCTAAGATCTTTTTATTTAAAACTTATTTTAATTGTTAATTTATTATGTATTTATAGGATTTTAAATTTTTAGCCGAGATGTTACCGGGCTTTTTAATCTTTATTGTATTTAGTGTTATTTATATTTTTTTAATTATGTTGTGAGCCGCCCCGAGGCTTTGTTGCAATGGGGGCGGCATAGAAATGTTTTAAATAAATAAGTAGTGCTGGGTCCTGAACAGGCTAACACCAGCCATCTGCAATTCTAGGATAAATGACCAATCTAAGTTCTTGGAAAGCCTTTTAACAACACTGTTTGCTATGTTGCATGGCCTAGTGGAGGACACTCTAAAAAAGAATTCTGTACTATTGGTGTAAATTTCCAAAAGTTATCCTGACAGAGGCTATCACTCAAGATTCTTCTTATTTTGGGGAGCCATGCATCTATGATACTAACTTTGCTGCTGTTTTTTGTTACCTGTTACCAAAAACTGGGGACCCCAGAGCTAAAAACAACAACAACAACAACTGTTATTTTCTCCTACACTTCCATTTCCTACGCTTCTACATTTTCGAAATAAGGCTTTCTTTCTGCGACTCTGAAAATCTGGCTCTAAATCTGGTTTCTACAGATATTAAGTGTATTAATTGTTCTATTTCTAGGTAAACCGTAGCACAGCTCTTCTGAAGAGTTTGTCTGCAGAACGTGAAAGATGGGAGAAAACAAGTGAAACCTTCAAAAACCAGATGTCCACCATTGCAGGAGACTGTTTGCTCTCAGGAGCCTTTATTGCTTATGCTGGTTACTTTGACCAGCAGATGCGTCAAAACTTGTTCACCACATGGTCCCATCACCTGCAACAGGCAAATATTCAGGTAATTTCTAACCACAAGTCATAAAATCACTTGCTGGTGTTTACTGGAAAGCACTGTGTCTTTCCACTTAGACTTTTGTACACCACATCTATGGAGCTCTGAATGGCTTGTGCATGTTTCACTGGTGGCTTCCCACCAACATAGCTTACACGGCCATCTCAGTGGAACTCTCATTTGCCTTCAGACCATTGTCTGTTGCTCCCAGATTTGAGGTTAGTTCTGTAAGCTGATAGCCTTTATCCAGGGGTGAGCAATACGGATCATCTGGGATTTCCCCATCACTATCACCTTTTTTGTATTACAAGCTTTGTCTACTTTGGCAGGTATTACGGTGACTGGATATGGTGTGCAATCAAGAGGGTAATAATGCTGGATGATGTTATCCTCTTGGATATAATTCAGGGACAAAAACAAGTCATACCTGGCACCACAATTAGCAGGAAGGTAGCAGTTGTGTTTGCCAGGCCATACAAGTTGGTCCTTCTGATTCCTTGACTAAATTGTAGTAATACTTTCTCTGCAGTTCCGTACAGATATTGCCAGGACTGAATACCTGTCCAATGCAGATGAACGTCTTCGCTGGCAAGCAAGTTCTCTACCTGCAGATGATTTGTGCACAGAAAATGCAATCATGCTTAAGCGATTTAACAGGTATCCTTTATTTTATGCCTTCCTTCATGCATAGCAATGGCTTTTTAAAGCCAGAAAAATCTACCACAAAAAGTATTTGAAGGACACCTAATACAGCTAATTGTAAAATGTCTTTGTTCCATTAATTTTAAATATTTTTGTTAATATGTGAAGCAGTATCTTTTGTTTGGAGGGCAACATCTACATCCTAATAAGTTGTGATTACTTGCTTCCTAGATATCCGCTGATTATTGACCCCTCAGGGCAAGCTACAGAGTTCATCATGAATGAATATAAGGACCGTAAAATAACTCGAACTAGCTTTTTGGATGATGCTTTCAGGAAGAATTTGGAGAGTGCCTTGCGATTTGGTAATCCTCTGCTTGTCCAGGTGAGCTGTTGCTGCAAGCTTTTTGTTTAACAGGAAGGGATTCATTTCAAATAGAAATGCTTGAATCAGCAAAACTCAAGCTTGCTGAAGTTCCCCAAACTCCATGTCAGACCTTTATATTATTTATTAGTTCTTTATTTGAGGTTTGTATAGACTGTTCTCTTCAGTATATGCTATCAGAATGGTTTACAAATAGCGTAACACATTATCCGTGAAATAATATCTAAATTGTTGTTAGTCGCAAAGTCGTGCCCGACCCATCACGAACCCATGAACAACATTCCTCCAGGCTCTCCTGTCCTCCACCACCGCCTGGAGTCCACCCAAGCTCACACCCCAGTGATTCTATCTAGCCACCTCATCCTCTGCTGTCCCCTTCTTCTTTTGCCATCAATCGTTCCCAGCATCAGGGTCTTTTCCAATGAGTCGTTTCTTCTCATTAGGTGGCCAGAGTATTTGAGTTTCATCTTCAGGATCTGGCCTTCTAAAGAGCAGTCAGGGTTGATTTCCTTTAAGATTGAATGGTTTGATCTCTTTGCAGACCAAGGGACTCTCAGGAGTCTTCTCCAGCACCACAATTCAAAGGCCTCAATTCTGCAGCACTCAGCCTTCCTTATGGTCCGATATCTAAATACAAAGAAATAAAAACATAACAAGAAAATAAAATAGTAATACATAAAATAGTAAACCAGAGCAAGCAGCCATTATTCAGATAAAAACCAGTATAAAATTGTAACTTCTGATCAGCAGTTAAAGTGACGGGATAATAAAAGGGTTTTGACCTAGCACCAAAAAGTGTTGGTGCCATGCACATCTCCCTGGGAAGCTGATTCCATAAACGTGGTGCAACTACTGAAAAGGCCCTTCCTCTCATAGCTTCCTTTAAAGGTGGCTCTTGGAAAAGGACCTGCATTGAGGGTCCAGGTAGGTGTATACAGAAGGTGGGGTTCCTTCAGATATCAGATTGTGAGCTTTTCACACAAAAATTCACTTGTATTTTCACGTGTATTTTACAAATGGATGCATCAGTTGTTCACATCTTTTAAATACATGCATTCTTCATTGATTAAAGTGTATTTGCACACATTTTTTTCATGTGTGCACATGCTGTTGAGCAGAGTTTTGTAATTCATGGATGACATTGCAGGGTCAGAAAAGTACAGACATCAAACCTCAGAATGTGTCTGAATCTGTGTTCAACCCAAAAGTTGAAAAAATATTGAGTATATAAGAAATAAACTGAAACTAATTTCTCATGTATTACTAATTTCAAATAACTTTGCTCTTAGAGAAGCCAGCAACACTTATCTCTGTATAACTAGAATGCAAGTTAAATACTACATGATTAATTAAAGGATCTTCTTGTAGCTTAACACTGCAGATAGTTAAAAATGCCTAGGCATCATTGAAACCCATGAGACAGAAGCACCCCTCATTAAACTAGTCTGCAGATAGTAGCTACGGAAGCCATAAGCAAGAGTGTCTTTTTTTCTTAAACTGCATCAGTTCTGCACTGTTTTGTACCAAACAGAGTTTGTTCTTATGGGTACCTGCTCCTCCTTATCATTGGTGCGTAAAAAATGGGTTATGTAATGAACCTTGGTTGGAAGCCTTTCTAATGTTTAAGTAAACATTCCCTGAAGAGATGACATTATATTTAAATTTGCTTGGCTCCTTAACTGTTTACTGTGGATTTAAACAGTTCTGGAAACAGTATTTTTATGACAACTCACTGATGAATTAAAACCTAACATTACCCCTTAAAAGAACATTGGGGGAACAACCCAGTTAAGATTGCGCCCAATGGAAAACTGTACTAGTACTTTACATTAGGTTGAAATGCCATGGCCGGAATCCAAAGGGCACTACCATTCATTATGTAATCTTAGTTTTGAACTTAGTTTGAATAGAAAGCTGCTTTAGAAACTTGAAGAGGCTCTTTAATAGGCAGCTTGTGATGTAGCAACAGAGGCCTGCTGGTTAAATTAAAGCAAGACCAGTCTTGATGCATGTGTCTAAAGCAGCTTTTGCAATCCTAGTCCATGTATAAATTGCTGTTGCAACCAACTCAGGAAATCTATCTTAACTCACTAAATGGTACTAATTATTTTCCTTTCCATAATTTCTTTTCTAGGATGTGGAAAGCTATGATCCTGTTCTGAATCCAGTGCTGAACCGTGAAGTCCGTAGAACTGGTGGCCGAGTTCTTATTACCCTGGGAGATCAGGATATTGATTTGTCACCATCCTTTGTCATATTCCTCTCTACCAGGGACCCAACAGTAAGGAACAAGCTTATTTTATTACACAATTAATTAATACAAATAGAAGGGAAAGCATTAAAAAGATGGCCTTGCCTTATGTTGTATTTGGTAGGTTGAATTTCCACCAGATCTCTGTTCCCGGGTGACTTTTGTCAACTTCACAGTAACTCGTAGCAGCTTACAGAGCCAGTGTTTAAATGAAGTACTAAAAGCTGAAAGACCAGATGTGGATGAGAAACGTTCTGATCTCCTGAAACTTCAAGGTACAATATTCAAATCAAATCTTGTGCAGTTTATTCTCAGTTTAGTCTTCTGGAGTTATATTTCCATAATCCTTGTAATATAAGTCATAAAATCATAAAGTATTATTTATATACTGTTAAAATTGAGGACAGGTGATTTCCCTCTTCCAATTTTGTATAGAAGTGGAAATGGTGAGTGTCTTCACTTCTGAAGTCCTATTGAGAGGACAATCCATTACCAACATTCTGAAATTCAACCTGAAAGTAGCTTAAGGAGTATTGCAATCTTGCAACTATTATAGAATGAAATCGGTGAAATTTGCTCATCCCTTTTTTATGATTGGCTGGAGAAACGGGACTTGGCTTAGATTTAAAGATATTTTTAAGTTTTTATAAATCAATTTGAATTTGACTATAGAACGTTAAAAAGATATGTAGTAGGGGGCTGACCCAGTACGTCTGATGTATTTGATGATTGATGTTTTTAGTTTTAGTTTAAAATCTTTATAAAAAGAAAAAAGAAATTTGCTCATTCCTGTTAAATTCATTGAAACTCTGTTGCTTATTATATAGCTAAAAATTACTTGCAAGAGAGTATTGTGGATATATCAGATTTGTGCAGTGTGGTTTGAATTACACTTTCTTATATTTAAAGGTGAATTCCAGCTGCGTTTGCGGCAGTTAGAAAAATCTCTTCTCCAAGCCCTCAATGAAGTGAAAGGAAGAATCTTGGATGATGACACCATCATAACCACACTAGAAAATCTAAAGAGAGAGGCAGCTGAAGTTACTAGAAAAGTAGAAGAAACAGATATTGTCATGCAAGAGGTGGAGACAGTGTCTCAGCAGTATCTCCCACTTTCTACTGCCTGTAGCAGTATCTATTTCACAATGGAGTCATTAAAGCAGGTACAAAAAGAGAGCGCATTTCTGGATAAAGGGACAGGCTATAAATCTAATAAATACCAGAGAGTGCCTGCTGGTCTTCATCTTAGCCATGTTCTAGAACAATATGGGAAAATGTCACAGGTACACAAGCTGCTTGCTTTCCTTCTATTTGACAGCGTTTTCTCCTTTTAACTCCTATTTTAGATACACTTCCTATACCAATATTCTCTCCAGTTTTTCCTGGATATCTATCACAATGTCTTGTATGAAAATCCAAATTTGAAGGGGGTTACAGACCATACCCAGCGTCTTTCCATCATCACAAAGGACCTATTCCAGGTAAGGAGACATTTAGGGTTTTAAAAACCTTGTCATGGCTTTAGTTTGATGGGGATCTTTTCGCCAAGCAAACGTTCTTTCTTTGTATTAATAGGTGGCTTTCAATAGAGTTGCTCGTGGAATGCTGCATCAAGATCATATAACGTTTGCTATGCTGTTGGCCAGAATTAAACTGAAAGGGACTATTGGGTAAGTATATCATTTCTATTTATTTTGATAGGCTGTTCTGTTTTCAATCTAGTACATTTTTAGACAGTGTATCATGTTGATAGTTGTCTGTTAAGTTATATCCCACCTTTTCACAAAAGGTATACATGGTGGCTTACAGGTAATCAGTGTACTATGTAATAAGATAAAAATACACTTTAAAACATAAACTGATGAGTAAAACAACTACTTTTACATCAACAACCTAGTAAAAATCAAGGTGCTGAAAATGGTCACTTAAAATCATCCTCACCCCTTACCTAGAAGTAGACAAAGCAGATGCCGTTCCATATCCAAGGTATCATAACCAATAAGACTCTATTGAGTAGCTGTGCATTTTACTGCAAATGGTGGGAGGACTGGAAAGACCTTCTGAAATGGGATGTAGATCCCAGACTGTCTCATTGTGGGATATGTGAGCGTATACACAGATTTGAGCTTGGAACCAACAGGGAACTGGTATAGCTCATGGAGAAATGTGATAATGTCATCTAAATAGGCAGTTCCCATCAGTCCCTTCCCAGTCGCACTGTAGACCAGTTGTAGCTTCCATACTACCTTCAGGAGTAGTCCTGTGCAAGGCATTTAACAGGATGAGCATGAATGCATAAGAATTAAGGTAAAGCTCTTCCTTCATATTTGCACATGCAGGTTTGTACTCTCTTGCTTCAGTGCTGGGCAAAAGTTAGCATTTGTAGCATCATGCATGCCTTTAGGCTTCGGTTTTCATTGGTATCCAGGACACAATAAACTTCAGTTCTTACAATGTGTGAGTCAATTTTTAAAGTTTCACCTATAGGAAAATGGTTGTAGAAATATTAGCTTGGATTTACAATGGTAGAAAAATTAGGAAAGACTTCAGCTGCTGTTTCTTGTCCAATTTAAAGAGTTTCCCACAATATATTCTTATAATCAGAGCTTATAATTATAGTCAGAAAAAATATCAGTTGGCAGCTGCTAATGTCTGCAATTTGATAATGTGTCATACAGCTTCTTTTCTTGTACAGGGCAGAAACTGGACAAATAGTGGTTGCAAATAGACAGAGAACCTATATCTTCAAGTATAGAGTTAATTGTTCTCAGTATGATACCTTTTCTGTTTTGCAATTGAAGGGAGCCTGCCTATGATGCAGAATTCCAGCATTTCTTAAGAGGGAAAGAAATTGTACTCAGCAACACGCCTCTCCCCAAAATCAGTGGCCTGACTGTGGAACAACTGGAAGCCATGATGCGGCTCAGCTACCTTCCTGCATTTAAAGATCTGGTTGCTAAAGTCAAAGCTGATGATGTAAGTACATTCTTCAGATAAAAATTTCATACACACTGTATCTTCTCATAAAGTCAGTATTCCTCTTTTGTCTAATACAAAGTTCCTTTATCCTGCATCAACACTAACTGGGGGTTTTTTTTCCTGCACCTGAACCACAGCAATTCTGCATCTGGCTTGATAGCAGTTCACCTGAGCAGACTGTGCCCTATCTTTGGACGGAAGACAAGCCTGCAAGTAAGTTCAGGTGTCTTCTGTCTCAGAAGAGAGCTGTATTTAGCTCTAGGAGAGAAGTGCTTGCAGTTCCTCCATGTAGTAAGAATGCTACAAGGGGAGAGAGATGTCTCCATTTACTTCTCAGCCATTCAAGTCATGCATATCTTCTGGTCCAAAAAATTCCTGACAGGTTTCTAGCAGAGTGGCACATATGGGGCATCAGCAACACTTTTAGCCACAGCTCCCCAGCAATGGGACTCTGCTAACTCTTTTCTAAGCAGATGCTTTGTAGAGGTTTAAAACAAAACTGTCAGAGAACCACCATATAGTAAGGACCTCCAAAAAAGGAAGCTGTGAAAAATGGGGAGGGAGACTCGTATCTCCCTTTTCTGGGGAAGTGTTGAAAAGGTAGGTGGCACTGATGAGAAGTGTCGACTCAGCATTTAAAAGTGAGAGAATCACATGGCTGAAGGAGAGATTCTCCTCCCACCCATGCCCCTTGTGTGGTAATTCCTCTCTTGAGTGGGGCTTCTGTATTGCATTGCAGAGTCCATGCTTTCTCTCACTACAGTTTTCACCCAGGTCCATCACAAATATGTGCAAATTAACCTGTTTACATCCTAGTCTTGTCTATTTCCATTCAAGTTAGTTACTCCAGTTTCCTTTTCCTTTTGGCAGCTGAAATAGGGGAAATTGACTGGGCAAGACTATTCAAATCTGATAGCCATAAGGGCATACTTGCAAGACCAGCCCAACCAAATAAATTACTACCCTCATTGTGCATTTTGATTTTATAAAATTATAAGATCCTGAGGAATGAAAAGGGGTGAAGTTTGGAGTTGGGAGAGGGCTGGGATTAGAAGACAAGGCAGGTCTCACCAAAACGTCCCCTGGGATTTGTGCCAGAACTGGCTGGCAGAAGCAGCCCACACCATTCAGCATGTTTGCCCTGGGTGGCTTAGCATCACTTGCAAAACCACCCACTTTCTGAACCCAAGAGGAGAGTTGGTAAACGAAAGCTGCATGCAGGGTCACTGCCCCATCAATACTTACTTGCAAGGCCTTGTATAAACTGCATTTATTCATACTGAGCCACATTGCCTTCCACTGCACTCTCTGTTAAAATGTAGAGGTTCTTTGCAAAGTGACATGCCAGCCAAAATGTGTGATTCCTTGGCATGTAACTGAACAAAAACATAGCTGTTAGCTTTTTCATTCATAGAAGTGGCTCCTCCTTAATTCCACACTGCCTCCAGGGACAAACTGTGGCAATCATGGTTCTCTTTCTTCACTTTCCTCTCAATTTTATTCGTACATCAACTGTGAGAGAGTGTGAATGGCCCACAGTCATTCTTCCTGAATGAGTGGAAGGTTTGGCTCGGTCTCCTTTGTTCTGGCCTGACATCAAACTGCTAAGTCGCAAGGGCTTGGTAGAACCCCAGTGCCAACATGAAACGGAGTTGTTTGGGGAAATGCAAATACAGCATGAGACTTCAAAACTGAGCACTGATCACCTCTTTCTTCTTTGCCTCAGCACCCATTGGGCAGGCCATCCATCGGTTGCTTCTAATTCAGGCTTTCCGTCCTGATCGCTTGTTGGCAATGGCACATCACTTTGTTTCTACTAATCTTGGAGAAAACTTCATGTCTATTATGGAACAGCCCTTGGACTTGGCACACATTGTCGAGACAGAGGCAAGTAGACATTTTAAGCAGCCCAGTGTTCTGTTCCACTGAACGGCGTGCAGCCTTCGTTCAGTGGTGTGCTCCAGCCCATGTTGCTCAGACTCTGTACATGACTTGCCAAAAGGATAAATGGTAAGATCACACTGGCCATTTCTCACTCGCCGTATGCTAGATGGCTTTATTTGTTAATACATGTAGATGCCTTTTTATAAAATACAACCACCCACCAAAACAAAACAAAAAATCACACTGGTTGCGAGAGAACTGCAGAACTGATTTTACGTGCCTAAGGTAGCTGCAAGGGCTCGTGATTCTCAAAAAGGTGACGAAGTGCCACTTGGCAAATCACTATTGAAAATTCAGAGGCTTACAAACGCAGATTTGTGATACAACATGGAAGACCAGCCCGTAAAGAGAAAGCAGAGCTTGACTTGAGTCTGAATGCTGGGGCCAGCATCTCTCTTAAATGGCTGAGGGTCAGCTGGAACACATAGAAAGAATGTGGAATGTGCTCTGTGCCTTCTCAATTCAAGTAGGAACAATCTATCCTTGACAAAAACTCTTCCTTCTGATCCTAGATGTACAAGTCCTCCCAGTGCTTCATCCAAGCCTCCTATAAATATTTTTTAAAAGAAGCTAAGTTACTTTCCCTATATCATATTTTCTCTTCCCTCTCCCTGCCTCCTGGTTTTTAGGTGAAACCAAATACACCTGTGTTGACATGCTCTGTACCTGGCTATGATGCCAGTGGGCATGTTGAAGACCTTGCTGCAGAGCAAAACACACAGATGACTTCTATTGCTATTGGTAAGATTTTCAGAAGTTTTTGTCACTCTAAACACTGTGGAAACCAGTTTCATCTTTCTGATGTTAAATTGTAATGTTGTAGGATCTGCTGAAGGATTTAATCAAGCAGACAAGGCAATCAATACAGCTGTGAAGTCTGGCAGGTAAAGTTTGTTCTGTTTGCATGACTTTGGCATTTTATCACATAAGTTATGTTAATTCATAAGCCTTGTTATCTTTCATTTTTTAAAAAACTTTTATTGTAGGTGGGTCATGTTAAAGAATGTCCACTTGGCACCTGGATGGTTGATGCAACTAGAAAAGAAGCTACATTCTCTTCAGCCTCATGCCTGCTTTAGGCTGTTCCTTACAATGGAGATAAATCCAAAGGTAAGCAATTAGAAGCAAGCCACACTGCTACCTGAACTTAGCATGCCATTCCTTTTGTAAGTCTTTATTTCTGGGAGAAGGTTACATCTTAAAAACAAACATGGATTGAACCCTTTTCTTGTGAGTTTTTTTTTTAACGTTTCAGCTTCTCTCCACTAACGCAAGCTATAATGCAATAATCGTAAAACAATTAAATTGAACTCTGTTCCAGGCGCTTCACATACCTTCGGTAATCAGTAAACAAAAATACTAAATGCAAAATCACTCCATGTTCTTGCCTGTCAGCTGCCAGCAGAGCTTTATTTCTAACTTTTCTTCTGAAAACAAGAACATACTTAGCACTGACATGACACACATTAATATTCAGCACAGGCTTGTTCTGGCCTACTTGTCTGGGCGGGAACAAAGTGTGTCAGGTATAACAGGAGGCTTACTCTGATTTCAGGTGCCAGTGAACTTGTTACGTGCTGGGCGAATTTTTGTGTTTGAACCACCCCCTGGTGTGAAGGCCAACATGCTGAGAACCTTTAGTAGCATTCCTGTGTCTAGAATGTGCAAGGTAAGCTCTTGACTGTTGAACAGACTGTCATTATCCTGATGTGCAGCACTCCATAAGGAGCTCTGGAAAAGTACTAGCACTGAAATCCATGGGAGTGTTACATTTTGGTTCAGGCTCCAGCTGTCCCCTCACCTTAAAACTGGACATCACTCATCCATTATCTTATGCATTGGCAACAGCATCCATTGGTAGCCATTTTACTACTCACTGCCTTCAAAAAAGACACTGAATTGCCTCGCAGCTTGTTCTCCTTAATGTCAGCCTTGTCTTGGTCCTTAGCTTCCTGCTGATGTTTGTATAAAATGTGAGGCACCTAATGAAGAGGGCAACACGGTACTATACAGTAGGTCCCTGTAGCACCTGCACGCATTGGTAGACCATCTTATAAAGCACCAGACTACAGCTGTTCATCTAGTCTCTCTTCATAGATGATCCATGGCAACATGGATCATGAGAGCCAGTGTGGTGTAGTGGTTAAGAGCCTGGGACTGGGACTCAGACGACCTGGGTTCTAGTCCCCGATCAGCCATGGAGCCAACTGGGTGACTTTGGGCCAGTCACAGACTCTCAGCCCAACCTACCTCACAGGGTTGTTGTTGTGGGGATAAGATGGAGGAAGAGAATGATGTAAGCTGCCATGAGCCCTTTGTAGGAAAAAGGCAGGATATAAATCGATAAATAAATAAACGGATGAAACTAGCAAAGGCTAAGCCCTATCGTCAGCTAGATGCCTGCATAGAATACCTGGACTTCCAAACCAAATGGTGGAAGGACTGTGGTGGTAAATGCTTGCTTCAGGACTCTTTCTCACAAGTTTAAAAAAAAAAATGCATGAAGTTTCTTATGAATAGAAAAAAGATGTGGGGATGGAAGTGTAATAAATTCAAGCTGGTAATTAGTGGTCTCATTTGTATCAATCTAAAATAATATTTGGGTTTTTTCCTTTCATCTCCATAGTCACCAAACGAACGTGCTCGTCTCTATTTCCTCCTTGCTTGGTTCCATGCCATAATTCAGGAGCGCCTGCGCTATGCTCCTCTTGGCTGGTCAAAAAAATATGAATTTGGTGAATCTGATTTAAGATCTGCCTGTGATACTGTGGATACATGGCTCGATGACACAGCAAAGGCAAGTGAAACTGCAGGACATTCTTTCCCCCTCTGTCTCAAAGAATAAATGCGCTTGGACTTAGTTGAAGCACCACACATGTAACTCAGTGAGTGGCCAAATCTTATGAGTGAATTCATTTTTATCCCACCTTTCTTAAAATGAGCTAAAGGCCACACTCCCCATCCTTGTAACCTTATAACAGCCCAATAAAGTAGGTTAGGTTGTGATCACCTGGCCCAAGAGCAGCTAGTGGCTAAGTGTGGCTCTAAATCTGGATCTCCCCAGGCTTGGCCGCGCACTCCGCCTGTTTCATTCTGGCGCTTGCTTGGTAGCCACATCCTAGTTGTCCTCTCCATGAGCCGTTCCTCTTATAACAAAATGGTCTGTATCTCTAGGGCCGTCAGAATATCTCGCCAGACAAGATCCCGTGGTCTGCTCTGAAGACTCTGATGGCTCAGTCAATTTATGGAGGCCGTATTGATAATGAATTTGACCAGCGCCTGCTGAACACGTTTCTGGAGCGCCTTTTTACCACTTTAAGCTTTGACAGTGAATTCAAATTGGCTTGTAAGGTTGATGGGCATAAAGATATTCAGATGCCTGATGGAATCAGGTACTTAAATTTTACCTTTAGAAGTAAATATGAGCTAAGCTGATTCATTGCATGCACTCCTGACATTTGGTCATTATTTGGCATTGTGATTTGACAGGCGTGAAGAATTTGTCCAGTGGGTTGAGCTTCTGCCAGATACACAAACCCCATCCTGGCTTGGGTTACCAAACAACGCTGAGAAAGTTCTTCTCACCACACAGGGTAAAAACCTTGCTTCACTCTGCATCTTTCATAAGCTTTCAAACAAAAAATAACTGAGTGTTGATAAATCGAGCTGTTAAAACAAGAAATAATTGTGGCACTTCTAAACATGTTACAGTTCGTTATGGCATGAATTTCAGGAGTCACATTTTCACATACACATGGTGAAGATTTGGAACATAGGTACATGCAGGGTGGGCACTGATGCAGAGAGGCAGGAAGAAAGCTGAATTTAGACTTTCTAGGTTTGGATAACTTGAGCCAATTGTACTATGTAAGACGATTTATATGGGAGAATATTTGTGAGCCTACTAGCGGTAGAGGATCAAGTTCATAACATATTATGGTTTTCAAAGTTCATGTTTCACAAGAGCTTTATTGATCATGTAAGCAGGTTACATCTAACCAATTCTGTAAATTTGGCTGTTTTTTAAAAAAGCTAAGTGTTTCACTTAGAAGGCAGAATCAAGCATTATAATTTATATTCTGTTTATCTTAGGTATTGATATGATCAGTAAAATGTTGAAAATGCAGATGTTGGAAGATGAAGATGATTTAGCATATGCAGAGACTGAAAAGAAGGCACGAACGGATTCTACCTCAGATGGTCGCCCAGCCTGGATGCGAACGCTGCACACCACAGCTTCCAACTGGCTCCATCTGATACCCCAAACCTTGAACCATCTGAAGCGAACAGTGGAAAACATTAAGGTGAGGCATGCAACCCAATAAAGGGGTTTTTTTAGGACAAGAGGTAATGAAAAGTGATTACAGACCATGTGACTACCTTCTTAGCAAGCAAATGCAATTTTTTCTTGACTTTGGAAAATGTATTATGCAAAAAAAAATCCCTTAACGACAATGTCATGACTGATCATCCTTCTAAAAAGAACACTAGCTGTTATCCCATTCAGATACCAGGTTGTTGGGCTGCTTTAAACAAACTAAGATGTTACTTTTCCTTTTGAAATCAAGGACCCATTGTTCAGGTTCTTTGAGAGAGAAGTGAAGATGGGGGCCAAACTCCTTCAGGATGTTCGTCAAGATCTTGCAGATGTTGTCCAAGTGTGCGAAGGGAAGAAAAAGCAGACCAATTATCTGCGGACACTTATTAATGAACTAGTGAAAGGTAAGCTATTCCAGACTTGGGCCTAAATTTACAGTAAATCTGAATGCAGGAATGAAAATGTTGATGCTAGTTACAGAAAATGGAGCTTCTAATGAGGCTAGTTTCTTAGTCCTGCTGTTTAGGAGGGTAGTGTTAAATCATAGAACAGTCAAGTTAGAATGGGCCAAGAAGGTCATCAAAAACAAAGTACCTAAATCAAATTAGATCATGTGCTGAATCTTAAACACAAGTTAATGCTCAGATTTCGTACCCTGTAGAAAATCTATAGATTTTATTGCTAATGCTTTAATTTGGTATCTTTATTTCCTATTTTGAACCCTTTCAGATTAAGCACAGATGTTTGAAAGTAAAGTTGCCATGATAAAGCCATCTAATTGTTCTCATGTGCTTTTTTCAAAGTGTTCATATTTTTAACTAGGTTTAAATATATGAGGTATTTATCAGCAAAGCAGAGACCCATCCAGTTGCAAATGTCTCTTTCTTGCAAAACCTTCTGCTTTTCTCTCCTAGGAATCCTTCCTCGTAGCTGGTCTCACTACACAGTGCCTGCTGGGATGACAGTCATACAGTGGGTCTCAGACTTCAGTGAACGCATAAAACAGCTGCAGAATATCTCTCAAGCAGCTGCTTCAGGTGGAGCAAAAGAGCTAAAGGTAGGCAACAGTGTCCTTTGCTGTCAAATTCAGTACTATTAGCATGAGAGTACATGCTTCCAGGTTTGCTGTAGCTTTGATCTGAACTATGAATAATTCATTTGGGGTGGCAGAACTCATTCTTTGGTGAGGAGGATGGGGGATAAATCAATGAATAAAATCAGCCAGTTGCTGAGGAACACCTAAAACCACCTCCTTTAAAGAGGGTGAAGGAACACCTCCCCTGATGGTATACCGTGTTTTTGAAATTCTGCTTTTATAAATTATGTACAACTGTCACTTTTTGGGTCACACTTCATAATACCATCCATGATGCATGCATACTAGTCTTTTGGCTGTAAATATAACTATAGGAAATTACCTTTTTTAGCAGCATGGATTTTATTATTCCATTCATGAAATTTTGTTCAGAACTTTCTAAATCCACAGATTTTGTGGAGGTAATGAAGTCTGTCTAGGTCTTCTCAGTTAATTGCAGAGGACCTTATGCCTGCCAGTAGCTACACTTACAGGCAAGGTGCAGGACATGGAGACAGTTGAGAAAGCGAGTGGTTCAAAGGAATGAAAACGAGAGAGGAAGACAACCTGGGAGAGAGAATGTGCAGAAAAGAGGAGTGAAGCAATACTATTTGAAATGCTTCACCAGATAATTTAGCTATATGCTTCTGGTACTTCCCAAATATCTCCAAGTGTGTCAGATTAACTCAATTATGTTTGACAGAACATTCATGTGTGCTTGGGAGGGCTATTTGTACCTGAGGCCTACATTACTGCTACAAGGCAATATGTAGCACAAGCTAACAGCTGGTCTCTTGAAGAACTCTGTCTCGAAGTCAATGTCACAACAACTCAGAATGCAGTACTGGATGCCTGCAGTTTTGGAGTAACAGGTCAGTTGATGGTACAATTTTAAGAATTAAAACAAATGATGGTAATGCTAGAAATTCATTGGCTTATGTGATGCATGTGGGTTGTGTTCTGAGTCAGGATACAACTAAATGGCTCATTGGATGATGCAGGGGTGTAAGCACAGCCTGCTAGACATTGGGCGCTCTCTAATTTTAGCCCATCTGGGCCTGAGCTTAGCAACTGGTTTCAAGGAGAGCCGGAAGGAGAAAGTCACCACATTCCAAGTGCCTCCAGAAGTAAAACTGACTTGTTCCATGAGATGTTAGTAGACTGTTTCATCACACACCTGAAGTGGAGAAATTGTCTCCTGTGGATAGGAAAGTGAGAACTGCATGAGCACCTGTAAACATTTCAGTCTCTAAACCAAAATCCACAGTGTCAGGGTACATCCTAGAGCTCCTAGGGACGAATGTAACTAATAAACCAATTTGTTAAGCTAAGTGCATTCTTTCAGTCAATAAATTGGCACCCTTGAGACTGGAACATTGTAGAGCCCCTTGAAAATCCTTACTACAAGATACTGTGGCTGAAATGGTCATCTCATGGAACGAGGTCATACCAGTATCCAGAAGGATTTTTTGTGTGGTTATTCTAAGCTGTCAGGCTTGGGTGAAATCTAGACCTGAATTGGCCACATATGTTCCTTAGTCGTCTTTAATGGTGACTCTAGAATATAACTGGTAATGCACTCCATTGTAGAACTTCAAATAGCTCTCCCCTTAACTCAATAGGCCTGAAGCTCCAGGGAGCCACCTGCAACAACAACAAGCTGTCACTTTCCAACGCGATCTCAACATTACTGCCCATAACGCAGCTTCGGTGGATCAAGCAGACAAATGCTGACAAAAAGTCTAATGTGGTGAGTAAGGTCACCTTTCCAGAAGGATGTAGATAAGACAGAGGGAGTTCAGAGAAGAGTGATAAGGATGATCCTGTCAGGAGAGATTGAAAGAACTGGGCATGTGTAGCCTGGAAAAGAGTAGACTGAGGGGGGAATATGATAACACTTTTCAAATACTTGAAAGTCTGTCTCGCAGAGGACCAGAATCTCTTCACAAGTAGACCAGAGTACAGGATACAGAGTAGCAGGCCCAAGTCACAGGAAGCCAGATTCCTCCTTGGTCATCAGGAAATGCTTCCTTACCATTACAGAAATATGACAGTGGAACCAGTTACCTAGCGAGGTCATGGGCTTTCCCACATTCTAAACATTCAGGAAGCAATTGAACAGCTACCTGCTGAGACTGTGTTAACTTGGAGTCCTGCACTGATGGCCTTATAGGCCCATTCTGACTCTACCATTCTATGACCTGTTGGGTCTCATACTTTTCAGCTTTGCTGCTTCTGCTGCCCTAGTGGGACATTTCCTCTTAACCATCTTCAAAACCTGTTTTCCTTGCAGGTAACGCTGCCAGTTTATCTAAACTTCACCCGTGCAGATCTCATCTTCACAGTTGACTTCGAAATCGCCACCAAGGAAGATCCCCGTAGCTTCTATGAACGTGGTGTGGCCGTCTTGTGTACTGAGTAAAAGCTAACCTTTCACTTGCAGTAGCATTCAGACATTGTTGTACCTGTAGATTAGTTCTAGAATGGTGTTTTAAACTGCAAGGCCTAGTTTTGTCAGATGGTCAGGTGGAGAGGACTAAGATTGGTATATGTGAAAGCTGGTTTTGCTGTTGAAGGATCTGTTGTTTTTAGATGGTTCTAGGTTGGTGCACTAATGTTGGATTAATTCTTAAATAAAACTTTATGGCATGATTTCAAGTTTTGTGCTTTCTTTCAAAGCATTATAGGCTACTGAGAATGAGCAAAATGACTCTAATGTGCCTGTGTACACAGAGCTGTTTAAAAATGTAACTATGAACTGGAGAGCTCTGGGTCAATAATCAGGTGATGAGAAATAAAACTGCAAGCCTTTGGTCTTGTGAGTTACTGGATGCTGTGAACCTCACAGTGCTGTGGGTAGAGTAAGTGGCGGACTGGTTGCTCCACCAGCCACCTTGTTAGGCCTCTGAGCCTTTGATGACTGTCTCAGTGTCCCAAAGGATTGCCCTGCTCATCAGCGCAGCTGGGGTAAGAAAGCAGTGGGACAAAAGGATGTGCAAGGACCGTTTAACAACTGCATGATTAAACATTAACAATGTTCTACACAGTAGTAGACTGCGCAAATGGAAATGTAATATTGGTGCAATGTAAAAATGATTCTTTGCAGTGGTGCAGCTGGATTGGACTTTTGAAGCAAAGTGCAGGACCGCAAAGGTCAGGGAGGGTCCAAATGGGCCACTATGGGAGCAGGCTGTAAGGGCTTCAAAAGTGCACTGTGTTTTATTCTTGTAGTCATAAATAATGCTATGATTTAAGTAATAGAGATGCCCATGGTTTTTAAATCAAGGATGCAAACTGTTTTCCTGTTCTTGCATGCAAGAAATGTAAAGGCAGTTTTAAAACATGGATGACAGTTAAGTGGGGCAGAGACATTAGTTGTGTTTCAAGTTTCTCAGCTCGGGAAAATATATGCTCATCTAAAGATTGGCAGGGGGTGGGGGTGGTTAGGGTTAGTCCAAGCTGCGCCATTGTTTCCCTGTTAGTCCTTCATGAAGAAGACAGTATCAAAGCTAAGCAGGGAGAGGTGACACTTAAAACATGAAAGAAACCACCAGAAGTCCATTGGAAGAGAGACAGCTTGTAAAGCCCAGCCAAGCCAGACGGGAGATAACAGCAGGCTTGCACAGCTGAAAACAAGATTGCTCATATGCAGGTAAAATGACAAATGAGCATAGGTGGCTGTCAAGCCATTGGTCTGTTTAGGATTTCGCAAAATGTTATCAACACCGAGTGGCAGTGGGCCTCCAGGGTTCTGTCTCTCAGCTCTAGCTGGAGAGAATGGGGATTCCATCAGAAACCTTCTGTATGTAATGCATATGCTCAGGCGGGGGTTGAAGCAAATCACTTTGCACACGTAGTCTCCACCACTTCATTTAATGTATCAAGAGATGGCTCTTCCCAGTGGAAATACCCACCAGTAGACAGCACCTGTTCAGCACTAGGCATATTTTGTGCTACATTTACACGATGCATTCATGGCTCAAGTCACCCGCAGTCTCTTTCTCAGTTTTTCTCCAGCACACTCCAGAACAGGACGGCATTGTTTTCCATTGATGTTGGGATCTTCAGGCAGCCCATTGTCACACTCCATCAAGGGGGGCTGTAGTGCTGAATCTGTAGAAGTGTTTTCATGGAGTTCACTGCATTTCAAAAGATCTGGTCCTATCAGCCAGGAAGGTTCTGTGGTCAGCTGCAGTGTTTTAGCTGTTTCACAAAGCTCCAGTTCATCCTCCTGAGCTAAGGTTAGCGATACTACCCTGGGTGATGTGGAGAGGGTCTCCTGCCCTCCTGAAGGAAGGCTGTCTTCTAGAGTCCAAGTGACGGGCTGCTGCAAAAGGATCTCCCTACTGGGACTTGAGTCTAGGAACCCCAAGCTACCATCAGAGTTGTCTGAGATGTCTTCATAATCACCATCATAAGGATCCAAGAACTAAAGAAACAAATGCAGTCATACACTTAGTGCAAGAGACATTAAAGGCTGCCCATCCTATGGGTAGGATATATTATGCAGTGCTTCTCTGCACAAGGCATTTGCGTGTTCTCATGATCCCCTTATGCATAGTAAGTTGCAGGTGCTTTATGTGACATGCTCTTCCTCCAGGGTCTGTCTGTCTGTCTTAGACTGTGGATAATGGGCTTTTAAAGGGCAAGAACACTGTCAAGTGATTGTTTCTGTGGAATTCCATTATACAGCAGCATCCACCCCTTTGTGGTTGTGTAATGGAACATACAGAAAGGCAGAAAAGGAAAACCCTAGGGGGAGATGGCCTGGAGCTCTACTGTAATACAAACCTGAATTAACCATCTGAATAAATCTTATTTTAAATCTTATTCTGCAGATGCACAATTAGGAACTGAGACAGGACTGGTAAATTTTATTTTTAAAAAGTGCTGTGAACTTACTTGGAATTGTGAATGGCGTGTTTTCCCCAAGGATTCTTCAGAAAGTATGTCGTTGGATGGAACCTGTTTTTGGCAAGACAAGTTCAGATATTTCTGTTGAACACCCCTAGAGCCCATGCATGTTAAATGAAAGAAATCTACAGTCTGATGACTTAGCTATCCACATTCATACGTGGATACACTCCAACTGAACCTACTCAAATGAGCAGTTCTGAGTTCTGGCAACCTGCTGTTAGTAAAATAACTGCCTTATTTTGTTCCTATTTTGCCATGTGCATATTAATAGTGATCCCTTTTTAACATTTGTAAGGTGCAAGAACTGATGGTCTTTTGTTCCAGCATATCCCCCTTGCCCTCTAGAGTCTAGAGCAGCAATTCTCAAACTTTTTTTTTTCATGGATCACTTGAAAATTGCTGGTGGTCAAGACACCACGTAATGAACATTTGTCATGGCTTCACAAATCAAAACACATATTACTCATCTCCATTAAGCTAGAGTTTAAAAAAGTACTGCCTAGCCTGTTTTCAACATTCTGCAAGCTGGCTACCTGGTGCAAAAGTTGTTATCATACGCTTTCTCTAGAGATAGTGGTGAGGCAAGTCCATTGGTACTTGTGAGTGGTGAGGCAAGTCCATTGGTACATGAGGCAAGTTCATGTTGGTACCAATGAAGTAAGGAAATGTAGTGGTGAGGTCCTGGATGCCAAATTTAGGTTGCTAGATAGAAAACTGAAATCCAGGACCACCAAGGAACCTTTTTCTGAAATGTTAGGGGTAGGAGGAGGGTCATCTAGAAAGGTGCAGCTGAGGAGTTCTGATGCATAGATGAGATAGTGATAGGAGGGGTACACATTTATTAGGTGCTGGGCAATGTTTTGGGACAAGCCAGGCCTATACAAGAAGGACAGGCTCCACTTTGAACTAAAATGGAACCGGACTGCTGGCACAAACATTTAAAAAGATGGCAAAGTAGCTTTTAAACTGAACTCTAGAAGAAAGCTAACAGGCACTAGGAAGCATCTGGTTGGTGAAATCATCCAGAAAGGATGAAGATTGAAAAAAAAATCCTGGTTGCCTAGATGTAGGAGGGGAGAGAAAAGCCCACGTGATTATGGTGAAACATGTTAACCAGTCAGAGATTATTGTTCCTGAAATTAGGTATTCAGAAAGGAAGCCTAAGGAAATAAAGCAGGTAGTGGTGACAAAATAAGAAGTTTTCAGCCTTATTGACAAAAGACACAGCATTCATAAAAGCCAGCTGGTGTCCCTGCAATGTGAAGTGATGAAATCCAATTGTATTACAAGCACATTTGAGATCTTAATAGGAAAGAGTTTGTGCATTCAGACAAAATGCATATATTACCGCCACATTCACATCTGATTCCGATTCGGTGCTGGACTCAACTGTGCACTTGTGCTGTGAACAAGAGTAGAACAAAAAGATACCAAATGTAAGAACCAAATTTTGCTTCCAAGCATTTTGGTCCTCTTTCCCAAGCACAGGCCTCAGATACTCCAATTTTCAAGAACACTGACAATTTTCCGCAAGTCTGATGCACTTTGGCCAGCTTTAAGCAAACAAGGAGTAGGATACTATCTGGGAAATCCATTGTGTTCTGACACGTTCTCTCTCACTCTGTGTGCACGAGAGAGAGAGCGCGCGCACTTCATCATGGTTTGGTGCATCACACACTTGGGCTTTGCTGCTCGGCTTGGATAGAAATACAGCTCAACGTCATGAATTGGGCGGGAACCCTCTCTTTTCTGAGACCCAGGATAAAAGAGGGGCACCCATTTACTTCCTCAGTTTCTTTTTTGACCACAGGTAATTCGCTTTCAGAAACGCCTGAATCCTCAACAGCAGTTCCCTGTGGCTCCACACCAATGCACAAAGGGGTTGCCCCAGAGGCAGCCATGTTTATTCCTGCCTCTGCCCCATTCATGTCTAAAGCAGGTGGGAGTTTCAGTCCTCCAAATGCCTGTGAACTTCACTGAATCCTGTCTTCCCACACTGTGTGCTCATAACACTTGACGCACTTCTCAGGCCAACTCCCTTTTAGTATCACTCTTAGAGCATTTGTCCTCATCCAAACTTCAATTGATTCAGAATAGAGCAGCCAGGTTGCTAATAGGGACCAGCAGATATACACATATAATGATGGTCCTGTACCTCTTGCACTGGCTTCCAGTTGAAGTCTAGGCTCAATTTAAGGGGCTAGTGATGACTTATAAAGCCCAGAACAGCCTGGGACCTGGCTCTTTTAAAGGACCTGCCCACCAACTAAGGTCTGGATCACAGGTCCTTCTTCAGGAGTCCTCTTTAAAGGAGATCAGAAGAGTGGCTGCCTGGAGAAGGGCCTTCTCTGTGGTGGCACCCTGGCTGTGGAATAGCCTCCCCAGAGAGGTGCGCCTGGTGTTGACACTTTTCTCATTCCTGTGCCAGGCCAAACATTTTTATTTGCCCATTATTTTAAATGTTAATAGTGTTTTAAGATTGGATTTTATTAATTGGAATTTTTTATGCTGTATCTTATTTATCACCATCCTGAGACATTGTGAAGGGCAGGATAGAACAGCTTTAGATAAATGAATGAATGAATGAATGAATAAAGCTACCCACACCTTTTGCGAGAAGGCTGCCACTGCCTGGGCAGATAGATGAGCCACATCTTAGGGCCATGCCAAGCACAAAGTGAGCTATCCAGATTTTTCCCTGGTGTCTTATTTCCTCAGAAACTGCCACAGGGAGCAAACTAGGTTTGGGCTGTAGCATCATGGAGTGTTGGGGTAAGAAGTGCAACCCTTTCTTTTTGTGATGCTGTTCATGATGGATATCCCAAAACTTTTTACCGCCAGAATATTGTACCTCCCTGTAGTTATAACTATTTAAACACCAGCCACAAGCACCTGTAAAGATGGCTCTCCTCCTTTAACCTTGAATATACACCACACATGGGCCTTTAAACCTTGGAGAAAACCATGCCTGTCCCTGGAGTCAGAGTTAACATGAAGTTTGCTCTAGTTTCAGAGCCACCGTAAGAGGTTTTCTTGCCACTGAAGTAGCCCTCAGTCCCTCACATGATCCTCATTTCACAGGCACGCCATATTAAGCTACTTCCTCCAAGCCAGAAGTCTGAGGTTAACAAAAAAACTATCCAGCTAGTTCAGTCAAAGCCCTCCACAAAAACAGGTGCCACCAATCATTCTGAGCAACCCAGGGCAGTGTGCAGGTTTTGCTTTTTGCACTGGCATTTTAAAAAGATCTTACCATATATTTGTGAGCTAATCTCTCTGTATCAGCAGATTTTTCTTGTGGACTCACAAGCTCACATGAATCTACTACAGAAGAGGGGAAAAGATTGTCATTTGAGGAAAAAAACAGACTGGTTGGCTAATATTATGTTTATATTTTCCTCCCCGCCTTCAATTTGCTGACATAAATCTAATCTCTGCCACCTGAAATATCATTGGCAAGTGTAAATATATAAACATTTACGATTGCTTCTGGTTAGGGTAGAGGCTGAAGCAAAAATGCAGTCTGCTGGAAGGTACAATAAACAGGTTGTTAGACTTACTGCTAAGTCCCACAAGACTTCTGGCAAACTCTGAGCCAAATGTAGCAATGCACCATTTAAGCCAACAATACTTCCTTTCCTAAAGTATACTTTTTAAAAATTGTATTTAAAAGAGATTGATGGTGTTTCCATTCAGTTTTATTCTGATTCCATCCCCCAAAACTCACATAAGCTTTTATAAAGCATTCTTTCTCAATCAAATAGTAACTCAGAAAGACTTCTGCAGCCTTAGTGTCAGTGGTGCTGTGCTCTAAAAGCAGTGCTCTCAGTTATAAACTCTTATGCAAACTCAACCCCTCAGAAAGTGTTGACTATCGGGCAGTACAGAAAAGCAACACATTAATAATCTTTCAAACAAGGAGGGCTACAAAACCCTAACAGAGCTGGATGCCACCTTAAACCGAGTCAGCCCACTGCTCCATCTAGCCAAATATTTTCCACACAAAAAAGCTGCAGGGCCACTCCTGGGATTCAGGCACAAGCCTTTTCCAGCCATGCTTGCGAAAGCTGAGGACGGAGCCTGAGGCCTTCCCTATGGGAAGCGGGTGCTGTGGTTGGTACAGGGTTACCAGTCCACCCCTCCATACCTTCCCTAGGTTTTCTCCTCTGGAGCTTTTTTCTCCTTCTCTTCCTTTGCTCCATGGATGCCACAATTCTAGTTTGTCCTGCTTTTTTCTCCTTTTCATAGGAAGCTAAAACACCTCTCCTTCCTTTAAAGGTACAGGTGCCCCATACTTCCTTTGTATCAGTGGAAAGCAGCTGCAGGTGAGAGCCTGAACTCGTCCAGTTAATCAACTGTCATTGCTGAAACTCTTATAGGAGGGGAAAAGCAGCTGGTTGCCTTGTTTACTTCAGTTCCATGACCTGCTGAAATATAAACTGCTGAATGTTTTAACTACGAACTAGTGCCTAAGTCAGAATTTTTCCTCCTCCCTCTCAATCCCTTTTCCTTTTGTGCCATTTCTTTTAGACTATGAGTTTTAGAGCAGGAAATGTCTTCTTTGTTAGCTATTCTGCCTTCTTTGTGAAACATATGGTAATATGCTTTATTTAAAGGCACAAAAAGCTTTGCATTTTTCCCAGAAAGGAATTTACTGATCTAGCTGGTGCCTCTGAGTTGGAGGGAAGCTGGAACCATGTCAGCATAGTTTATATCCTGGCTTCTCCAGCCTGCTCCCCTTTGTCGTCGTCCCCCCGATTCCCCTTTTCCCCTACTCCAAAGTCTAGCACAGTGCATTCAGCACTAGTTGCAAGGGGAGAGGGTCAGTGGTCCAATTCCTCCCTCCAAGGTCACAGCATGATCTTTGACCTCAGATCTAAGAACTGAATTATCCTTTGGGCTCTCAGACAGGGTCGAAAGACCATAGAATTGCTCCCTAAATTAATTAAATACCTGCAGAGACTTTTTCACAGACCCACGAGGATTAGAATTCCTATTTCAACATGACGGGTGCACTGTATTAATTATGCTGAAAGGCATAACCAATGCACTCATTGCAGGAGTCCCTAACTCTTTTGGGCTGGTGGGCACTTCTGAAACTTGGGTATCTCATGAAAACTCTCGCTGCAAGGCTTCTGTGGGACTATCTTGTACATTCATAAAATGGCTGCCATCCAGTATATCTTGCCCATTGTTAAAATGGCTGCCATGAAGGGTGTGGTCAGCCACGGAATCCATATTTTCCAGAAGCTGACAAGGCTAATGAACAAGTAACTTTCCAAAGAGCACAAGTGCAAGGCAGAGGCAAGATTTTTAACCTCAAAAATTGGGTACCAGAGGGCAACACTTTGCATCCGAGTTAAAAATATTGTTTTTAATTTTAAAATGAAATTTGGAAAGGCCCAGGGCCTGGCAGGAGCAATACAGCAGTGGAACCAGCTGCCTAGAGAGGTGGTGGGCTCTCCTACACTAGAGACATTCAAAAAAGAAACTGGACAGACATCTGAGTGGGATGGTGTAACATGGCGTCCTGCAACAGCAGGATGGCCTTCATGGCCCCTTCCAACTCTACTCTTCTGTGATTCTATGATTATATGAAGAGAAGTATCCATGGCGCTACCCCCTATAGGCACCATGTTGGAGATTCCAGCCATAATGCACTGCATAGTCTCGTCAGTTCAGAAATGCCCCTGGCTAAGAAGAGCAACACAATGCGAGACACAAGATCAATTTAATCCTGCAGACCTCTGGGAAGCACCTAGTTAGGGCCTGAAACCAATAAGCCTCCTTTACCAGTGTTCAGAAACTCTGTGCCCTTCAGGCTATTCTAGCGGCTTTCAGAAGGTAGCCCCCTGCAGCCAGCTCGTTCTTGCTTTTCCACTGTGAGTGAAAGATGGAATAGCAAGATTCTCCATACTTTAGAGGAGTTGACTCAGGAGAAGATGGGTGATTGCATTGTTTCTGTGTTCCAACTGCACTAGCAGGCATGGCATACCCAGTGTGGTGCAGTGTTGAGCTGAGATTTGGAAGATCCAGGTTCTGGTCTTCACTCAGCCATGGAGCTCGCTGGATGATTATCGGCAGTCACAGACTCTCAGCCTAAGCTACCACAGAAGGTTGTTTTGAGGATAAAATTGAGAGTATATTTTTTAAGCCACCTTGGGTTCCTCAGCAAAGGGAAGAAAGATGAAGGATAACTGTAATGTAATAATAATAGTCATGTGGCTGTAGAAGAATAAATTTGCAGAAACAGCCATTTTAAAATCATTTTTGCCCCACCCCTCAGTCCCTTGGATGTCTTTGCTAGATTACTTTGTGGCTGGTAACCATGGAAACCATCTTCCACTTGAACCTGCCTGGATATTAAAATATCTTCTGCAGCCCAGCCTTTGCCGCCTAGGCCTGCACGAGCCAAATGGTTTTTTTATTTATCTAGGCATTTTGCAATGGTTGTTAGCTCTGCCATTTTGTCCTATTGTGGTTGCTTTCCCCCATTTTATATGCTGTTTTAGAATGCAGTCCTTGGTTCACCTGGATGAAAACCCTGTGGAATGTAACATCCAAGGAAACAAACAAAGGATTACACGATTAATCATTGTTTTGAAGCAACACTTGTATTCGAGGAACTGAACAGCAAAGCAAAGCAAACATGTTCTAAGTAAATAATCAGTTGGTCAAAATGACCAACAGGTGCCTAAGCCCTAATTTGAATTCCTGTGTCATGTGACAGTAATATATGCTGCGGAAGATTAATCTGTTAAAAAGACAAGAAAAACTCAGCCAGCAGCTTCTTTCTTTCTCCAACTTATGCTTTATTTCACTGAAGCTATTTTAAAACTTGTCTATTCAGGAAGCTGTGAAAATCCATTTGTATTCAGTGGAGTCTGGCATTCACAGAGAGCTGACAAGAACCCAAAAGAGCCAGGTGACTAATTTCAGCATCACTGCAAAAAAAAGGAAGGCAACATTATGAGTAATTTCCACTGATACATCTTCACAAAATTAAAGCATTAAAAATCTGTAGAACACAGGAACCTGCCAATAAAAAGATCACACCAGGCTAGAAAAACTGCAAAACAAGGGCAAGGATGAAACACAGGAAGTTGCCTTTCTACTGAGAAAAACCACTGGTCCGTCTGGCCTCATATTGTTTGTTCCAGCCTCCCCCAACCCAGTTGCCCTCTAGGTGTGTTGAACTACCACTCTCATCATCCTCAGACAGGCCGGGAGTTATCAGCTGACACAACAGGAAAGCACTGGGATGATGAAGGCTGCTCTAAGCTGATGGGCAATGGCTCTCTGTACTGTCAGACCTTTCCCAGCCCTGCCTGGAGATGTTAAGTATGAACCCAGAAGCTCTGCTACTAAAAGTTATCTCTAAGGGGTGGCAGCAACTTCCCTCTGAGGAAAAGAATAAGTATTGAGGGATTGTTCATTTAGAAAACAGACTATTTAAAGAGAACAGGATAGAAATATATTTACATGGTCTGGCGAAATTGGACAAGGACCCAGGTCACCCAGTGACACCTATGGTAGATGGTAGCCAGACCCATGATCACATGCCTTGGAAGAACATTGAGCCTAAACATTTCCTGCTGTGTACGCAAGTCCCTTTCCTTCCTACTTGCATTGGCGCTTTCCCTCTGCTTTTCATTTTCTGCTGGGCAATAGCCAGGATGTTCCTGGACAAAGCAGACTGGCCGTGGCAGAAAGCACCTGGGGGTCTCCACAAGGCATGTCCATGGCCCAAAAGGGTGAGGAACTGTTTTGAGTCAAAGCTCACCTTAACTCTGGGCAAGCATGTTGGAGGAAGGGTATATGCAAGCCATAGGCAGGTCTGCAGGGGACAGAGAAACCCACATACTTGCCTATTCAACCACTCAAGTGCATTCTGGTAGGAGTGGCTGAATGGGAGAAAGGGATTGCTTCCAGCTTAGTAGAACCATAGCCTCAGGGCACGCCTCAAAAAAGGTGACTTCACTTGGCCCTTACCTTTCCTAGCACACCCAGTGAAGCTCCAAGAAAATACCACCTCAAGCTACTCTCAGCGCCTTGAAAAAGCAGCTCCCTGCTGAGAGTAGCTTCATGGTGGCGCCTGATGAAGCCAGCTCCCTTCTCCCTTCTTGACACAGAGGAGGCCTTTGCAGGCCACATTTGGCCAACAGCCTGAAGGTTCCCCATTCCTGGTATGGAAAGTCCTAGGGAAGATATGCAAAAGGGGGAAAGGTGGGGGGAAATCAAAGACCAAACCCAGAATTTCCTGCCCACCCCTATTTATTACACCCCTATTTATTACACGTATTATTAGCCAAGACTCCATTTTGCACCTCAGGCCTGGGTTGCACGCAGTTTCTTTTGCCGTAGAGTTTCCCCAACCCGTTCCAGAATTGCTATTTCTTTGGACTTCCTGATCACTGGTTCATCGTGCATGACAACATCACCATCGGGCTCTGCTAGCAAAGGCTGTGGCAAAGGAGCAGCCACTGGGCTTGGCAAGAGCCCTGCAAAATCTGACGGTTCAACATCCATGAGCAAGTAGTCAGGCACCAGCCGCAGCCCTTCGGCAAAGGCCCCCAAGCCTTTAGGATGCTCAGATGTCCTTGGAAGTCCTTGGGGCTGATGGATCATCAACTCTGTAGGAAGGCTTTCACTGGTTCTCAGGAAGTCGTTGGTGGGTTCCATGTCAATGTCATCATGGCTTCCTTTGGATGAAGGAACCCATAAAGTAGGCATTTGGAAGGATTTGGGATCATCTTCTTCCAGTTCTTCTTCCAGATGGGTGACACAGGAACTAGCGCTTTCATCTTTTCTGTCATTAGGAAAGTGCACACCACCATCAGGAATAATAGACAGCTCTTCCCAGAATCTGCCTCCAGAATCTGAAAGCTATCACAGAGAACAACGTGTAAGTATCATAATGTAAGTACAAAAGATCCTCATCTATCCAAATAGCAGGTCAAGGGAGCAGGGAGAAAGAGAATGGAGGACATTTGAAGTAGTTGAATAATACGAGGTTCACATACAGAAAGGGGTCGAACCTCTTTTGGCCCAAGCACAAGCTTCCACTTCAGAGTCACTTTTAGCAGCTGCATTTCAATAGTGAGTGAGTCTGAAGGCAAAAGGCAGGGCAAAATGCCACCATATTTTAACTTAAAGCTCCAAACTGCCAGTAATCAAGTCCTCAAAGAAGCATTTTCACCTTTGAGAAAGGGGACAGCTTGATGTCACAAAACAACAATATTGCTGGAAGAAATTTTGGAGGTCATTATGTGCAACCAGGACTGTTTTCAAGTGCACAAGAATCTGGTGCAGCACAACAGCCCCAGTGTGTGGATTTTGCTAACAGGAAAACAATAAAAAGATGGAAGTCTATATTCCCAATGGCACAAAATGTCCAGCAACATATTAGAATAAATTTATAATGCAGAATTTATAATGAAGGCTGTAAATATAACACTCTGACAGTGGGCAGCTGCTTAAATAGTTCCAGTGTGGGACCCCATTGCTTCCTCAAGCAGGTCGCTCCTTTGCTTTTACAGCAGAAAACTGCAGTCTTACTGTCTTTATTGTGCTCTGTGTTCAGCAGCTGTTGTGGAACAAAATAATCATGGAGAGGAGGAAGAATTGTGCCTACTTGTAATCTTTTCACTGCATTCTACATATATCCAGGCCTAGCGCCCCTCTTTCCTCTCACCCAACAAGAGAGCACCCCCTGGGCACCTTGTGACGAAAGGATGCTTTTCTCTTCCGCAGCTTCATGGATCCAGTGGTGCAAATGACACTGAATGCTGCTCTGGTGCAATTTCTTCTCTTCCGCTGTTCATCTGACATGGGCCAGAGGGAAAAGGATTGTTCATCATATTGTTATGGGTATACAAACATAGGAGTTAATGTTCTCTAGGTTTTCACATAGCTTAAAAGTTAGATTGCATTTCTTTAAGGGGCACTGATACTGGAAGTTACATACTTTCATTTTTGATGACTGATAATTTCTAACACGGCACAAATAAACAACAGGAATTCCCTTTGCTGTCTTCTCCATTGCACCTTCCCCAAATCTTCTCTGGAGAGTCCTGCACAAGGTGGAGGAGAATTCCACCGGTGGTTTCTGTTAGGCTGGTGATTAGTCACCGCTAGGCAGCGGCTGAAGAGGTATTTCCACATCAATTTATTTCTCTAGAGTTTCCATCCTCTTCATACACTTTTTACTAAGTAGCCAGGTAACAGGCCAGCATGAAAGAAAGGCATGTTCAGAAAGCTACCAGGAGCCCATATGGCTGCAGGGGACCTTGGGCAAGAGGCCACCAGAGTTCTCCTTGCTCACCTGTTCTGGCCCAGACCATGGAGCTGGTGAGACGAAGGAGCAGGAGATGCCACAGCCTACTTGTTCTCAGCTCTATCCAGCTGGCAAGTTAGAGCAAGGAGGAGAAAGAGGAGGAGGAGGAGGAGGAGCAACACTGGCTGGTCAAAGCGTGCGGAGAGGCCCACTCATGCATGGAGGAGGAAGAGGCCCAAGGAGGGTGTCTGGCTCAAGGCTGGTCAAAATCCTGCAATTGGCCCTGGGGAAGATGCTGCTGCCAGTATCTTCTGCCTTAAGGATAATAAAGCACAACTGCAAACTAAAAGCTGGTCCGTCTTAGACAAGCCTGGACAGACAAAGCACAATGAATGCTTTCCTTGAGGGACGCCTGTGGCTTTAAATGAAACACCCCAGCTTTGTAATGTCAGAATTTGTTACAGTTTCCTACTGATCCTGGCTGGAAGATTAATGAGTCATTTCCCTATGAATAGCTTCAGACCAGTTTCCTTTCTTTGCAGACTGTGTGTGTTTAATTCATTCTCATTCTTTTCATTTTTTTACATTATTTTTAATAGCAAGCCAACACTTTATTTTTTAAAGGTGGGGGAGAAAATGTTCAGGTGATGATTCATTGGGAGAGCCCTGTTTCTGTCACTCAGACACCTTTTTTCTGTTAAAATTAACCACCACATATGCATTATATGTGACTAAAGCAGGCACTTTAGAATCATAACAAGTGGCTGCAGCCATCTTGCCTACTTTAGTCCTGGACCTGGGAAGCAAGCTTGACCTGCAAAATGGTCTAGCCAGAGAAGTTTATTATTCATGCATTTATTTTTTATCATTTATCTATAGCATTACTTGCTAAAAAGCTGTCAAATCTGTGTACAAGAATGGAAAGCAGTAATACCGAAAAATGTTAAAAGATGAGAACAACTTTATCATGCGTGGATATTTTGTCCTGCAACTCCCACCAGTCCAAGCCAATGTAGCCAATGGTGAAGGATCATGAAAGTTGCAGGCAAAAAAGAGTCCATCCCTAATTTGGTGGAAAACAAATTGCTCATCCTGATTTATTGCAAGCTCCCTTTTCCTTATACAGACAGGATGTTGAGATTTCTTATATTTCTTATCCCCAACACTTCACAGAATTTAATTATGTGTTCTCTAAAACTATCCAAAATTATGTTCTCTACCTTTTCAATTAAATTTCAGCCATACCAGCTTCAAAACCAGTGGACCTAATTGCTTATTTCTCCCTAAATAATTCTTTTGGGCTTCTCCTATGTGAAACAAATCATGAACACATTTAGTGGTGGGGGCCAGTAAAGTTATTAATAAAACTTACTTATTGTTTCTGGCAAATTGCAGGGACATGCCATAAATCCAGAATGACCATTTAACTTTTGCCACTGTTGCCTTGCAGTATTCTTGGAGGGTTTAATTTGGTCTGTTTTCCCCATTTCATACCAGCCTTTCCCCCTGTGCTCCTTGAAGAGCAACCTGACACACAGAAATTAATGAAGTTGCTAGTGTGTTATATCGTAGAATTACAAAAATGTACAAACCTACTTGACGAGCCTGGTGGCCTATTTTTTCTAGGAGTCCATCCATGGGCATGTAGACTGCATTCTGTTTCAGAAACACGTCATGAATAGTGACAACATTTCCAAGTGAAAACTAGCTGTTGTCTGCTTCCTTCTTAGGAGTACAATTAGCCCTTGCTAGAAAGATGCACTATAAACACTTAGTAGTAGAATAGTCTTCAACAATTAAAAAAATCTTGCATGCAATCCTAAACATGTTGATTTTCTTATAAGGGGGAGGAGAATGTAGCCGCCCAGCTGTGATTTTATACTAGCTTACTTGGAAATAAGCCCCATTAAATTCAGTAGGGCTTACATGCAAGCAGACATGTATAGACTTGTACGTTCCATTATCTGACTGTATGCATTTTAGTAAATTAATCAACTGATAAATGGGCATACATTTCAATATGAATAAAATAATACTTCTGGATCAAAACACAATCTTTCAGGAAATGTATCATATGTTGCACTGGCACCAAGTCTCCATTGTGTGAGAAAAAAGAAAACAGGTTGGTACCTGCAACCTTTGGGTTTTCTATTTAAAACTGTACAGTTTCTTGCATTAAAAATATTTTTCCTTTAATTTTGCTACTGAATTATTTGTGGGTGCCTTCCTAGTCAATTAAATATTTGCAAACATGTTCTCTTATGCAGGGGGAGTTTCCCCAAAAACCCAAATGTTTCCCCCCAAAACCTGCTCCAGAGGGTCCCCTAAATCACTGGAACCAATTTGTGGGGGATGCAGAAGCGGGATGAAATGTCTGTTCTGCTGGGAAGATGAAAGATGCTACTGGATTCAACCCTTAATCTAACCAACTAAATGGTGCAACGATAATAACTGATGATGATGAAATTATCATTATTATGCAAGTGTGTTACTATCTAGTATGACAAATATCTCCTGACCTAAAACTTCGCTCCCCAAAATGTGAATAATTTCAGCAAGCAAGTACTATGTGCTGGGAAAAACATCGGATTGTGTCTAAATGAAAGTTAAATTAGACTAACATTGGGTACAACCCATTTGCTCTGCCGAAGATACCACTTTGGAGCTGCCAAGCAGAGTCTGCAATTTCAGTTGTTCCCCATTTCCTCTAGTAATCAATCCACACAGAGAAACACTGTCGGCTAGAGAAGCAGCTGCCATACCAGGAGGTTGTTGCCAGAAACGGGCCTCGTCCCAGGCTCCACTGTGCATTTCTGCTTTGAGAGAAGAGAAAAAGCAAAGGTAATATGCTAAAGGCTGACCCTGAAACATGCCATAAACATGGCCAATTCCATTTTTTTCCTTCAAGTTTTTTCCCCTTTTTTGTAGTTAAAAAATGGAAGAAGCAGTAAGAAACATGGAACAATTACAACAGAAGGTGACAGTATCTGGACACCCTGAGAAATTCTGTGAATGAGGCAGTCAAAGCACCTATGTCTCCAAAATTTGTTATTCAGCAACATACTATCTTGCAACATGAAGGTTTCATCATTTACTTGTTAGGGACTTCTACATCAATTCATGTATTCCTTTTAAAAGCATCCTGTGCTAATGGTATATGTATGTTTCACCAATGAGGACAACAGATGTTGTTGGACATCAGTTCCCATCAGTCCCAGCTAGCATAGTTGTCAAGCAGCGAAGATGAGCTGGAATCTAACAACATCTGGAAGGGCTCAGATTTCCTAGCCTTATCCTAAAAGGTTATAAGCTATTTTAATCCTTTAATCATCACATCTGGTGGTGGTTTCTGTAGATTAGTTGGGCAGTATATGAAGAAGCACTCGCTTTTGCATGCCGTTAGTGACTGGCCCAAAGTCACCCAGTGAGACGCATGATGGAGTGGGCACAAGAACTGAGATCTCCTGAGAGTTCAGAACTGTGCCGCATTGCTCATAGTGGTATTGCTCCAACACCTTAGTTAGATGAGGAAGACCTGGGCTCGAATTCTCGCTCATTCACAAAGCTTATTAGGTGGCTTTGGATTAGTCACCATTTCTCAACCTAGCCTTTCTCCCAGGATAGTTGTGAGAAAGAAACAAAATTCTTTGGAAGAAGGCTGGATTTTTTAAAAAATATTTGTAATTATTTACCTTTTATTATTTTAATTTTAATGATTTTTTTCCTGGATAGCTCTGTTAATAAAAACAGCACTCATCTGCATTTATTTTAAAATGTTAGAATAAGATATATTTGTTCTATAAAATGGAATATGTAGATTAAAAGGGTGGGGTGAGGAATACATCGTTTACCATGAATCTGTCTCTCAGTCCCTCCATACAGTCTGGACACTTGGCAAAATCCATCAGAGCCGAAATCTAAAAGCAATGGTAACAGGAGAGTCTTGCTAAGTGAGCATGCTCTACCAGATTCCCGTATTGAAACAATGGCCCTTGTTTCTGTAACCCTGGCATTTTGTCACCCGCTGTTTCCTTTCATCTTTGTAGCCAGTAAGCCATGTCATGGGTTAATGTTATGTTGCCGGCTTCTGCCCTTTTGAGCCCCTGTGGGGGCTTTGGGGGAGCCAAACTTCAGGGGAGGTTTTGATGCTGATGGTGACCTTGTCCATTGTGACTCAGGATGCAGCCCCAGAACAGATGGGAGGCCCTGAGCTGGTCCTGTTTTGTTATTGGGTGGAGACTGCAGAGGACGGAGGAGGAGGAACTGGTCCTGTTTTGTTATTGTGTGGTGCCTGCTCATTTGCGCCTTTGGATCTGCCTCAGGAGAAAAAGTACCTGGCGGCAGCAGAGGACAGTGTGTAGGTGGTGGTGGTGGTGAGGGAGACTAGGGAATTGGACCAGAGAAGCAGCAGGCTGGGGGACAGACACAGGAGAGGCTACCCAGCTGCCCACAGCCAATTCTGCACTTTATGCTCCTCATGAAGCAGCTTTTTCTGAGGGCAGGAAAGATCTGTGTGTTTCTGTGCCATATCTGGTTTGCTCTCAGAGATCTCTCAGATGGTGATTTCTGTGGGAAATAAAGCAAATTGGGGCCCCTTCCCTTTGACAGGCATTATTGCATCATCATTGTCATCATCATCACGTGTTTATACTCCAACTTTCTTCCTCTTGCAAGGAACCCAAGGCAATGAATAAGGTTCTCCTCCATTTCAGCCTCACAACAACCAAACTGGGATGGAGGGTAGGCTGAGAGTGAGCAAATGGCTCAAAGTCACCCAGTAGGTTTCAGAGCTGAGTGGGGCCTAGAACCCAGTTCTCTCAAATGCCAGCCCAGCACTCCAATCCCTAAGCTACCTCTTTCTCTTCAAGTTCTTCCTCAAAACCAATTTCTCCTGTGAAGCAGGGGTGACGATGAACCTCCTTCAGAAAAAGTCAAACTCCAGCTCCTAGACATTTTCCAGGGCTTTAGGCCAAAGGGATGGGTTCAAACATACCAGCATGTCTTAGCTTTTTGCTAGCAGCTCAGATTTAGGAGAGGTGCTTTATCCTTTTAGAATCAGACAGAAACAGCACAAAGCCCATCCATCACTAAGTGATCCATGTTTGGACCAAAGGGAGCAGGGCTGGAAAACGGGGGCATGGCCACCTGGAGAATCCAGGAGATTTAGATTTGAGCTTCTCAGTCCCTGTTGTTAAGTCTTTGCAGGACAGACTCCAGCTTGCAGAAGCCCTGGATAGATGCCCTTCTGCTTGACCCCCTCATGTGTTGGTGGTCTGGCCAATGGTGGCAGGTGACACAAGAGCACAGATCAGCACTGGAAAGCTGAGTCTAGATACCATTTGTATGCCCACAATGCCCCAGAATAGTGCAATGCTGGGTGAATTATGGGAAATAGTGGCCAAGGCACTGGTATTATGGGGCAAGAGAAGCAAGCCGCATGTGCATTGGCAAGTCTTTGTGTTTGCAAATGGAGGCTTTAAGCACCGGCTTCAGCTATGCTTCTGCTCCTGGTTTACATGTGCAGCATGTTGCAAACAGTGGCAACACCTGACAGCAGTCCACCTTGCAGTCTGTTTTTTGGTCTCTCACTTGGCCCATCCACAGTGACGTGGCATGCCCATGTGGTTTTCTCATGCCTTTCCGTTGCGTTTTTTCTTCTGCCAATGAGACTGTTTTCACATGCAGTCATGACAAGCTATTCCTTTTAATAGCTAACTACTAACTCAACACAGGCTGCAGATTCAACTGCAAAAGGTTGATGGAGTGGACCATGCAGCTGCTTTACATAGCTGCTGTAGTGAAATGCTGGCATGTCATGCCACAGATGTTGCCATCGCTCTTGAGGAATGTTTTTCTTGGTTGGGCAGATAGTTGCAGTCCAGCCAGTTGGTAGATTAGTTTGATAGTCTCAGGGATCCAGTGGGTGAGTTGCTAGATACTGATGGGTTCGCCTTGTGATAAGCTACCATAAGATATAAAGAGTCTCTGTAATTGACAGGAAGACTTAGTTTGGGACTGATAGAATGTCAACATCAAGGGTATGAAGTGCCGATTCCACCAGGTTCAACGGAGTTTGGAGAATGCTGGTAATACAATGTCCCAATTTAGGTGGAAATGTGATATGACCTTTGACAGAAACAACCGATCAGGATGGAGAACTTCTGCTTTGTCCTTATGGAAGATAACAAATGGTGGGTTGATGGGTAAAGTGCTTATTCTTCTGGCTGATGTAATCACTCTCAATGTAGCTATTGCTATCAAGTGATGTAAGTGCTTTGAGGGAAGAGTAGACCCACAGTGGCCAGGGGCTTGAATGGGGGTATTGCGAGTGCTTGTAGAACCACTGAGAGGCTCCATCCCAGCACACAGGAAAAAATGGGAGGGACAAGGTTGTGCAGACCTCTGAGGAACCAATAGGACAGAGGATGGGAGAAAATGGAAGAGGCTTCAACCATCCCATGGAAGGCAGATTGCTGCCAAATAGTCTGTGATAGAGGACAGTTTCAGGCCCTTGCAGTGGAGTGAGTGCAGAAACTTGAGGATCTGCTGGATGGTCACTCAGTGTGGATTGAATTTCTCTGCTTGCAACAGACACACAGGTATTGCATTTGGCATTGTAGGAATGCCTTGTGTTGGGCTGCAGTGCTACATCCAGGACAGATTGGATTTTGGGACAGAGTGGGACCCCCAGTTATCAGCCGCTCTTCCACCACTAGATGGTAGATATCTGGATCCAAGATCATTTATTGGTCCTGAGAAATGATGTCTGGTCTCATTGGGAGGGAGACAAAGGTGCAATTCAAGGAGAAACAGAATGGTTTCCTATAGCCCTAGATGTCAGAACAGTGATTTTTATGTTTTCTTCTCAAGGGAAACTGCAGCCAAAAAATTTGAAGTCTGAAACTTTGAATGGCAGCAATAAAAGAACTAGAAAAGATCATCCAGTTTAAGGATGCTTCTCTGGAAACATGACCAAGATCATCCATGCTATTTTATTACTGAAGGCTGTGTATGGATGTGAAAGCTGGACAGTGAGGAAAGCCGAGGAAGAAAATGGATGCATTTGAATCATGGTGCTGGAGACCTTTGTAAATACCCTGGATCAACACAAAGATGGACAAGATCCAAAACATAAGTTTTCCTGTAAGCAAAAAAGATTAAACTTGAAGCCTGTTATACTTCAGGCAGATCATGAGAAGCCAAGACTCACTGGCGAAGACAGTGATGCTAGGGAATACCAAAGGCAGAAGAGAAAGACCAGTTATGAGATAGAATGCTTCAATTTTATCAGCTGTTATTTTGCTTTCATGTGGAGAACACTGATTGTCCATTACCCTAGAGGTCCTGGCTATGAATCCAAATATATATACAAAGTCAAGAGAATCTTAGAAATTCCTTAATATTTTGAGACAATTCATTAATTAATGCTACCATGACACCTACTAACTTAAGAGGCAGTAGCAAGGATCAGTATTTCCATCAAAAAATTAAACTTACCTGTTGGTCATTTCATTATCCACAAAATGCTAGCCCATTTGCAAACTAGACGTTTGACAGCATCTGTTCTATGCCATGCTTGTAACAATGGTGACAGTGGCATGGGATATGCCATATTATGACATCACTATCTGCCAGATACACAGTACTGAGAGCTGTCTAAACCAGAAGAGTGTGGCACTTTCTTATAACCTATTCTTAGAACCTTTTTGCACATGCTGTCAAACTAGGTATAAACTATGCTGCACTTTTTGATTTTTCCTGTCTAAATACAGATCTTTGTATCTCCACAAAAATTGTCATTCCCATCCTTTTGACAGAGGATGAGGTGGCTAGATGGGAGTAATTGGGGCGGTGGGTGAGCTTGGGTGGACTCCCGAGTGATGGTGGAGAACAGGAGTGCCTAGAGGAATGTTGTCCACAGTCAGCACAACTTTGCCACTAAAACAATCTAAATTCTTATCCTTTTTTCAACTGGACCATAGCGACTGACTGCATATCCCTGATTATCTAGGGGAAAAGATGTACACAGCTTAGGCAAAGTCAACTCCCCTAAACTGGGTGTTTTGAGTTGGAATGGGACCATCAGTCTGTCATGTCCTTAGTCCTCATTTACCACTTTAGAATTACATCCTTGGGCATTTGCTCCAATTTTCTCTCTCCTGTTTTCAGTAAGAATGGCTTTGAGTTTGCCCCAGTTTCACATTTGCTTTAACTTGGAATGGCGGGGCAACATGAAGCAGATTAATTCACTGTTCCATCCTTCCATAACACCAATACCAAATCCTCCAGATTTGTATGATTCCTAATGTTCCTACTTGCACAAGCTTGCCTTAATTAATCCAGAAGCAGCTGATTAGCCCCAAAATGCAACCAACTTAACAAGTCAGTTATTCACATCTGGCCCAAATTTTGTTCAATAAAATACAAGAAGTTCATTCAGAACACTTTTATTTCTAGGTACTTCCAGAGTAGAACTGTACATGCAAAACTTCATTAGTCACAATAGATTTACAGTAGATTCTATATTAAGTGTGGAATTTAGAATCCTTTTTACAGTATAAAAAAACTAAACATCAATAGCTTGGAACTTGAATTAGATGTCACTCATTTCCAACATTTTCAGTTCCAATACCTAGTTGCTAGGCATTGTATGTTACAGATGTTCAGTTACCAGAACTTCAGAGATTTAACAGCAACATTTTGCAGAACATGGAATTTCCCTTACACCTTTTCCTGCCCAAAGCCTGCCTGAATCCCTGCCATTGACTAACCAAAGCAATATTCTTTACTTGCCAGTATAGATAGGATTGTACAGTGTTATACATCAAGAAAGAACACTCCCTCAATGGCATCTCACATTACCTAAAAAAAGCAAATGTAACAAAAATAAAGGTATAACATCTCCAAAAATAAATATAAAGAGGGAATGCAGACAAGTGTCAAGACTTTTGGCAGGTTAACATTCATAATATACAAAATATAACTTATTCAAAGCCAAGGGCAAAGGAAATATCCGACTTCTCTCATGTAACCATTTAATCCACTTCTTCCATACGTGATGTGTCATCATCTCCCTCCAGTGGTGGCATCTCTTCAGTAACTGCCGGGCTGGTTTCTTCTGTAGCAGTATCATCTTCATCTATGCCTGTACAGAATTAAAGTTACAGCACTATGATCAACAATTTCCATATTCTGCAGTTGCTTCTAGCCAAAGCTACCCAACAGCAAGTTACATCAAGTTAAACAAAAAGCACTAGAAAAAAAATTGGGTATTAATCTCAAAAGTCCATACAATATTTTAACTATAAATTGCTTAAAAATCCAACTTACCCAAACCAAGTTTTATCATTCTATAGATGCGGTTGGCATGAGTTTGGGGATCCTCTAGACTGAATCCTGAAGACAGGAGAGCAGTCTCATACAGCAGAATGACTAGGTCCTTCACTGACTTGTCATTTTTGTCAGCCTCTGCCTTCTGCCTTAGTGTCTCAATGATAGAGTGGTCAGGATTTATCTCTAGATGCTTCTTGGCAGCCATATAACCCATTGTTGAATTGTCCCTGAGTGCTTGTGCCTTCATGATTCTCTCCATATTAGCAGTCCAGCCATATGTACTGGTCACAATGCAGCATGGAGAAGTCACCAATCGGTTGGAAACTACAACCTATAGAAAATTTCAGGAAGATAATTATAAGAAATCCTCTACAACTTAGATACTTCAATTATAATTTTAAACTGCAAGCACTGTGAACAAATTGAGTAAAAGCCTTTTTTTTTTCTTATAGAACTGAAAGATTTATTGTCCTCTCGAGGCCTCCACAGGATCAGCAGAGCTGAAAGATTCTCCTGAGCTGGCTTTTGGGAAGGTTGAGGCATCAGGGGTGAATCAGTTTTAATACCCAAGCGGACATAGTTGTGGGCAGAAACAATACCACAGGAATGTATTACTCTTACAGAAAGGTTTGAGTTAATTAAAAGACAAAACCCACATTGGAGCATCAATCTGGTATCAAGTTTTGTACAGCAAGATAAGGTATTCAGCAGATTCCAGAGCAAGGTCCTTGCATTTTGTCCTTGGCATTTTCCATAAATATACTTGGTCATACCACAAAGACCTCTGCAATTTGCTACTTGGCTAACGAGCTGATTAAAAAAATTAGAGATGTTTTCAATGTTGAGAAACATTGAAAACTGATTCTACCAAATATTACAGATTAAATACATCTGGGTCGCTTACCTTCTCTACCTTCTTTTCAAGTATATCTTTCATGATCTTGCAAAGACTTTCAAATTTGGCTTTTTTCTCCTCCTGTTTCTTTTTCTCCTCTTCATCTTCAGGAAGCTCCAAACCTTCTTTTGTTACTGAGACCAAAGTCTTCCCCTCAAATTCCTTTAGCTGCTGTACACAGTATTCATCAATTGGCTCAATCATGTAGATTACTTCCAAACCATGCTTACGAAGCCTCTCCACAAAAGCAGAATTTGCAACTTGATCTTTGGTTTCACCTAGAATGTGAAAAATCCAGTGTAAGTTAAGCACTATATAAACAGTCAACGTCTATCAGGACTATTAGAACAAATACTGTTTTCTTCAAGGAAATCCTGACTATGTGACAAACATTAAAATATGCTTAAAGCTTTAAAGATACCAATTAAAGAACTCCTATCACAGCCTGATCAGCTGTTAAGGTATCTTTACTGTCACACCAGTATATAAAAACGTTATAAAATAAAATGTTAACAGGTTCTCCACAATCTTAGTTACCCAAAGCTTCTTTTACTAAAGAGGAGTTGCAACCATCCCATTGTCTACCAGGGGTGGTGATGCAGGGCCACATGTTTTGGTCTGCAGTTCCCATAGTCCATAACAAATGGGTGAGGACAAGTTGTGGGCCAGAAATCTCTGGAGCCCAAAATTGTCTACCCTAAACACCTTAAAATGGAACTTGCCTGTGATGTAGTATACATGTTTTTGATTGTCCTTCATCCGAGTGCAATAATCTTTTAATGACACCATCTCATCCCCAGATGCAGAAGTGTAGTATCTCAACAACTCTGAGAGTTTCTTACGATTTTGGGAATCCTCGTGTATGCCAAGCTAGAATTAAATTATATTTTGATGAGCTTTATGTGAAAGATTGTTACCCAAAGCAAGGAAAAATTCACAGGAAGATGGATACTTTGAACAAACCTTAATATTCTTGGAAAACTGTTCATAAAACTTCTTGTAATTTTCTTTATCTTCTGCCAGCTCAGTAAAAAGTTCTAAGCATTTCTTCACCAAGTTCTTCCGAATCACCTTCAAAATTTTGCTCTGCTGTAGCATTTCACGTGAGATATTTAGGGGCAAGTCTTCTGAATCAACAACACCTCTCATGAAATCTGTGAAAATATATTTGAATTATTCTAGAATCCAAAATCTGTAGGATAGACTTGAATGCATGTTTTAAATTTTACTTGTAATTTAGAAAAAATAAAAGGAGCAACATTATTAGTCCCCTTGGGAGAAATAGGTGCATTTCTACTTGTTTTCTTTATATCTTATATCCAGGCCCAAGGGAACTGGCCTGGATCTACCTGAAAATTTGCAGGATATGTTTACTTACTCAAATACTCAGGGATTAATTCTTCACAGTTGTCCATGATGAAAACTCTGCGCACATAGAGTTTAATGTTATTTTTCTTTTTCCTGTTCTCAAACAGGTCAAAAGGTGCACGCCTTGGGACAAACAAGAGTGCTCTGAATTCTAGCTGCCCTTCCACAGAGAAATGCTGGAAAGAAAAAAAAAACAAAGAATATCATTAGGTAAACAAGAATCAGATCAAGGTGCCTCCAGAGTATTACAAGTATTTAAAACTCAAAGGCTCTGGTGCCATTGCAAAAATATAGGAAAGAAATCTGCCTATGTCCTCTGGTGATTTGAAAATACATTTAGTGACAAACAAACTGTTCAATTTTAAATACACAGAAACTGTTATAACAATTGTTATTTCTAGTATACAATTCAAATTTATGTTTGGAACCTCTTCCTGAAATGTGCACCTACTGGCCTAGACACAGAGTAGTAACAACAAACCTACTTTAACTGCTAGATGGTCTTCCCAGTCATTGGTCAGACTCTTGTAGAATTCTCCATATTCTTCATTAGTAATGTCATCAGGATTCCTGGTCCAAATTGGCTTTGTCTTATTGAGCTCTTCCTGATCAATGTACTTCTCCTTGATCTTCTTTTTCTTCTTCTTATCACCATCTTTCTTTTCTTCTTCCTCATCAGAACCAACATCCTCAATTTCTGGCTTGTCTTCTGCCTTTTCTTCTTTTTCCTCTTTCTCTTCTTCCTTTTCCTCTGCCTCATCATCACTCACCTCTTTATCACGTTCTTTCTCTACCTGTCCAAAAAAGAACCAGTAGCAGTAAGGTCAATGCAGCTATGCAACCTTGGAGCAACCCACTCAAGCCTATATCCTACTAATAGGGATTAAGCCAAGGCAATGCACAAACCTTGAACTGAACACACCAAATTGGCTTTTAAACCATTTTTGTATGAGCTTTTCTGAGCTGTAGCTACCCTTCTAGATACAAGAATGACAACCCAGTCCCAGGTTAATCAGAAACAACTCACTAAATTTTCATAATAGATTTTAATAGCCTTTCCAGGCTATGGAAAAAGTATTTGGTTCAGTCAGTTGTGCCCTTTCAGGACACTAACAAGTAGTCCGGATCTCACAAAGCTACAATATTTTCAAGTTAAAGACAAAGTTGTACTTCATGGAACAAGCCACTTACAAAGAGTGTTATTGGATATCCAATAAACTGAGAATGCTTCTTGACTATTTCTTTGATTCGTCTTTCTTCCAAGTACTCAGTCTGGTCCTCCTTCAGATGCAGAATAACCTTTGTGCCACGTCCTAATGGCTCACCTGTAAAACAAGGAATTTCATTCATTAACCTCCATTAAAAGTTTTAAGAATCACCAGCCGTATGTCCTAACAGCCAGCTTTAGAATACTAGCTACCAATACTTACATTAGTTCAGTGGAATTACCAATTTATTAAATAGAACAAGACACATTCAAACTGATTCTAATTTGCACAATGCATGTTAGTCTGTTCCAGAAATTTTCTATTAAATATACAAGATCTGATATTAAGTAATTTTATTTTCCTCAAAATTTCTGACACTTCCAAAAGAGCTACACGTGTTGCAATTGTTGTAGCTTTAACCTAGCAGTACCTACTAACATGGCTTCTATCTAGTTATTGTATTTATATAATACATGTCATTTTAAAAAGTGAAAATAAGCAGCCCTTACCATTGTCCAGTCTGACAGTGAATGATCCACCAGCTGATGACTCCCAGGCATACTGCTCATCATCATTATGCTTGGTGATAACTGTCACTTTCTCAGCAACCAAATATGCAGAGTAGAAACCAACGCCAAACTGACCGATCATGGAAATATCTGCCCCAGCCTGCAAGGCCTCCATGAAAGCCTTAGTACCAGACTTGGCAATGGTACCCAGGTTATTCACCAGGTCAGCTTTAGTCATGCCGATACCAGTATCCACAATGGTCAGAGTACGATCATGTTTGTTAGGAATAAGGTTGATCTTTAGGTCCTTTCCAGAATCCAGCTTGCTTGGGTCAGTCAAGCTTTCATATCTGATTTTATCCAAAGCCTACAGAACAAAAAACAGTATTTTCAGTATGCAAGATACTTTAACTGATGTAAGAAACTTGTTTTCTATCTCTTTAAATTAGGATTTACTTACATCAGATGAATTAGAGATTATCTCCCTGAGAAAGATTTCCTTGTTAGAATAGAAAGTGTTGATGATCAGGGACATCAACTGGGCTATTTCTGCCTGGAAGGCAAAGGTCTCCACCTCTTCCTCCATTGGCTGATCCTGTGTCTGCAACTCCTCTGGCATCTGCAAACATAATCAAGTATTTTAAACACTGACTTCTAAAAACAAGAAATTAAGCAACAAACAACTTCAGAACATTTGACATCTTAACTATGCACCCAGAGAGGCAATCATCTATATCAGAGATGGGGAACAGGTTTTAGATGGAGGGCAAACTGCCACTAACAGGCTATCCCCAGAAAGGAAAGTGTCAGTAAGCATGCCCTTGTTTCCTAATGTAATTCCTGCCCATTTTGCCTTTGTTTGTGCTGAGAAAGCATAGAATTCCGTGGCTCTTGCTAAAAAGAATTTGCTTGGTACTGAGAGATGATTACATAATTTCCATGCGAGCAGCATAATCCAGATAACAATCTTGGGGAACATCTATTTCTGGCTTCTAAAGGCTTTCTCCCAGTGGAGACTGAGTTAGGCACAGTCCTTAGGATGTGCTTTCCCCTTAAGCATGTAAAACAGAGGGGAATCCTTATCTCTTTTCTGAGTTCCTGCCAAGGTACAGGCCTTGGGGAGCCCAAACTTAGTTAATCTGGACAAATCGTTTTATCTTCAACTGTAGTAGGTACTCCAAACTTAATTACTCATCTTTGATATTATGCATACTGGCTAACAAAAGCAAAACAAGTAATTTACTTTAAATACAGTTCACTTGAAGGCTTATAGAAGAGAACTGAAAGTTGTTCTGTACTTATATTCTGTTTCTGCAATATTTTATTCCCTTTCAGAGAGGATTCATGCAACTTAAACATAAAATACAGGTTTTCTATGGCTTAAACAGCTTTAATCAATGGAAACAGAAAGGACCATTCTCCCAGTCTACCATCAGAAACTTCTAAAAATCGAAAACTTCCGAGGGGAAAGACCATCCACTCACAAGGCAGACTTCCACCCTTTAATTGCTCCTGCAAACCTGGAACACAAGTACAGCTACATTTGCCTATGCAGCTGGTCGGCTTCAAACCCTCTCCTACCCGGACTAGGTGCCCATACCCAACCAATCTAGCGTCACCTTTTGGCAATGTAAGAAATACCCCCGGGTCCCATGGGAATCAGGCAGGGAAAACGAAACGAAAGGAGACAGCGCCTAGCCGCCTCTTCCACGAGGCCGCTTCCAGCGCCACCTCCTGGCCTTGGAGCAGAATTGCGCAAGCGTTCTAGAAACTGCTAGAGCCTTCCCGCCCCCGCCTGCCCTAAGTCCCTCCTACCCCCCAGCCCCTTCACAAGCCAATCCTCTTCCCGCCGCGCTCCGCCAGAGACTTAACGTGAGCGCGCGGCCCCCTCTCCGCCCTGCCCTCCCACGCGCGCGCTTCCACCTCTCGCCCCCCCCCCCGGGCGCCAGGTCCGTCCTCGCGGTGCTCCACCGGCCCGGCCCTGATCACGGGCCACGCGCCCCACTCTTTCTAACCGCCCACGACTCTGCGACAGAGCCGCTGAAGCCTCCATTTCCTTCGCGGTTGGGTGGCGAGAACTAAGCAGCAGCGCGTGCGCTTGGCTCTAGCACTTTGTCCCCCAACGCGCATTTTTACCGATTTCCCGTCCGCAGGCGTAGCCAACCCCCTCAAAATTTATAGAGAAAGCAGTGTATGTGCGTTCAGTCGCAAAGTCGTCCCCGACTCTCCAGTACCCCCTGAACCACAGCACGCCAAGCTCTGTCTTGCACTATGCTCTTTAGTCCACCCAAACGCATGCCCCTTCGCCAGTGACTCCATTCAGCCACCTCACCCTCGGAAAAAGCAGAGAAGCCGAAAAAACCTTTCTAGCGCGCTGTACCTCAGCGATACACACCTTCAATCCCACCCCCTCCTCACACACACGCGCTAATAACCACTTTAGCTGGATATATATGAACTATATCCTGTTAGACCTTTGTCGTTTCTGATTTTATGCCTGAAAGGAGACAATAGCTCCACAAAAACGCTTATTCCCTTCACCACTCCACCCGTTCTTTGGGTAAAGACACCTCTATCTCGTGCAACGGGCAGGCTGCCGATCCCTTCACAGCTGCTGCAAATTCAATGATTACCACCCCACTACCACTACGAAAAGCCGCGCCTTGCTCCCCGTTTCACCTTGGCAACGTGAAGATGACCAACGACGAGACCGTAAAACCGGAGAAGACCTTACTCCAACGGCTCACCAACTGCACTGCGCGAGGCGCCCCCCTCCCGCCAGCCTTATATAGCCGCGCAGCCGCCTCTTTCCAGAACCATCGGGAACCTTCACTGACAGAGAAGGGAGGGGGCGGAGAGAAGGCGGGGATTCTTCTCCGCGGGTAAGAGGTGCCAAGCTAGAAAAGGGGGAGGGGGGGAAGGACGGTAGGCGGAGTCCTTGTGAATAGATGCGCATGCGCTTCCACGGCTCTCTCGCACTCTCATTTTATTCTTACAACCGCGAGCTTTCTGCTTCCAACTGCCTCAGTCCTCGCGGGGATTGGACAGAACGCATGCGCAGCCGAGCGCGAGACTACGAGAGGTTTCCCCCCCTTCTTTCCTGCGTTTCCCATAGTTGCAACAGAAGACCACGCATGCGCTAATCTTGTGCGCCTGGAGTAGCTGTTTGCCTTTGGCGCCTCATCGAGGCGGGCGCGGGGGAGGGGAAGGAATCTCTGCGAATTGACGCAATGACGTCATTGTCGCTCCGAACGGCCTGTGAGGGAGCACCTCGTCCTCCCTTGGCGCTCGCAGCCCCGCCCATGCCATGAAAAGCGCCTTAGGAGCGGGAGGAGGCGGATGGGCTCTGCTGGTTCCGCCCCGACCCTAGGCGTGCTGAGCCGCGCTCCGCAAGTTCCCTCCCTGCAGTGCCCTCGGATTGTCCTAGAAGCAGCGAGAGACGGAAGGCGTCCCGCTGCTCAGCCGGCCCCTCCCACGCCGAAGAACCGGCTAGAAAGACGGAGGCCGTTCCATCGCCCCACCAAGCAACGCGACGGTCCTTGTGGTTCCTGACGGGTTGAAGCCGCAATCCCCTGCATGCCCAGGCAGAAAAAAGGGCCTGCGGCTTCCAGCGCTCCCCCGCGACCTCGCAAACGCAGCGTTGGATCCCGCGCGGGAATATTGGCTGTGGATGACTCTGTTAGGCCCTCTGTATTATCACGGGTGTTTGTTCATGAGTACACCCTCCATCTAGGTTTATTACAAGGCCTGGTGCCTTGCCGTAATTCCATTTATGGGGAGTTTCCCCTTGAGGCCAGCAATTGCTTCAGGTCGGATGGCTTCCTGTAAGCCTTGGGGTGTCCCGGAAGAAGTGGCGTCGCTTCTATGCCAGGCACAAATAGGGTGTTTTAGGCACCTTCTGAATACCTTTTTGTTTCAGATATCTGAACTAACCAGATATTGTTTTTAACATATGATGCTATTCTTTGGCTTTAAAAAAAACTCTTAATTGCTGTGAAATCTCCTATCACTGAATATAGAGCAGTATATAAATTCCTTCAAAGAATAATCTTCCAGGATGTGGTGTAGATCTCTGATAATGTGTTACAACACTTTTAACTGAACTGTAGGTGACCACTAAAGGTTTTTAACTTGCTGGTGTTGGAGCAGTTCACTTCTGGGTAATGATTTAATCCTAATACACTTGCCATTTACCAAGCTTCAGCAGTATTTTAGCTTGATGAATATGGGCAGGATTTTGTTCATCAGAACATACGTATCTGCAAGCAGTGGACCTTTTAATGTGAGGATGGTAAATGCTTCCATGTAGATACTTGTATTGGTATGTTGGTTTCCTGTATAAGAAAATGTGAGCCATGCTGAATCAGGTCAAGTGTGCATCTTGTCCATTCTGTTCACACAGTGGCCAGTCAGCTGTCTCATGAAAAATCCACAAGCAGGACATGAGTACAACAACATCCTCCAGCCCATGTTACCCAGCAGAAGGTGTACATTAACATCCTTCCTTTGATACTGGAGGTGGCATGTAGCTAATAGAAATTGAGAGTCTCGTCCATAAATTTGTCCAATCCCTTTCTAAAATCCCGAGTTTTCACTTTTTTGATAGGTCTGCTTCACTACTGCTAGAATGGATCTGATGCTGAATTATTTGCAGTTAGCTGTTGGTATTGCTGTTCTTTTGTTCCTACTTTATTAATGATTCTTGCTGTTCATGCTGATGTGTATTGTTTGGTTGGTTAGTTGTGATTTAGTTTTTACTGCAATTCTAGTTATGTAAGATTTATCCAATAATAAATCCAGTATGTGGCCTAATCTTGCAGCATCACAGACAAGAGCAGGGTGGCAGAGAAAGAGAAGGGGTAGTTTTGCTCTTTTTTCTTTCTGACTTTTATGCTAGTTGATCTTTTCCATATGGGTCAACAGCCAATCATAAAAAATAGTTACCTCAGTTCTAAAAGCAAGAAATCCAAAATTCTGAATCTTGCAATGAAATAGAACATTTATTATGAAACGGAAGGGGAGAATATTCCAGAACACATTAGGAATGAGAAAAGAAGCTAGCATTTACTAACACTGAACAATCTCTAAAATTGTTGCAATACAGAATCTAAAGTACAATAATCAACAAAGATCCATTTGGATTTTTATCATTCCCTATGTAGTGTCATCAGAGCTGCTTGCTCTCTTGTTAACAGCAGCTTAGCCATGGTAATAATATGCAATCTCCCTTCCAAAAGCTTAGACTAAAAATAGCCTCTAGCATTTAGTTTTGCCCAGATCACCTACTCAGAGCCTTTCATCCCTATTAGATTGTAGGTGGTGGCCTACATAAGCCATAGTGACAATGCATAGCTCAGATTAATACAAAAACATTGCAGGTATGTTAAAATCAAGAAATGGATGTAGAGCAAGGTCCCTCATAGGGCTGTAGACAATCCAGTCTTTTCAGTAGGTGGAACTGAAACAGCTGGGGGATCGAATTGCCACTCTCCACTACAGCCTCATATCTGTCGTCCCCCCCCCCCACACACACAGTCCAACAGCCCTCTGAACTGGATTTGGGGGAGGGTACACTGGGGAGGCTGGTGCCTCATGTCATTGGGCTCCTCACCCATTGCAGTTTTTCTTTCAGCTTTATAGGACTTATTCGTGGTACTCCATAGTGGTGACTTTTGTTCAGGATGGAGTTTAGCACCATGGATTGCTCCTGTAAAGCTCAGAAGAAATGCTGCAGTGGTTGAAGAGCTTCACCAATATATGGGTCACTTGCCTTCCCTGGAAGATACTTGCATAACATTGGGATTAGCCCATATAGTTTTATTCTGGTAAAACCCTATATGTATGCTGCCCCATTACTCCCTGCAGCACTGTCCACAGCATCACATACTCAAGAATTATTTGGCATAAGAGTTTCTCACCTTACCCTTCAGAGTTCCTGCATTAAATGGGCAGAATGAGCTCTAAATATTTCAAATTTCAACTCCCAGCTTTCATGACAACTGGCAAAGTCATCTGGGGTTTCTGGGAATTAAAATGGGAAAATCTGGAGATCTACCTTTAGCCCAGTACTGATCTCATGTTTTCCTGATGTGTTGCTTTCCATATGTTTTGGAGGACAGCTTCTATCATGCTTAGTCGACATTGCAGTAGTGGCTACAATCCAGTACATCTGTAAAATGTCCTGAGAGCAATGTGCAGAGCGAATAGTATATACAATTTTTAAATCTCAAGGGTACCAAGTTGGAAAGGGCTACTCTGGTGGCATTGCAGCACAGAGGTGGGAGAGGGAAAGTTGTTGTTGTTGTTGTTAGTCGCAAAGTCATGTCTGACCCATCGTGGCCCCATGGACAACATTCCTCCAGGCCTTCCTGTCCTCCACCATCTCCCGGAGTCCACTTAAGCTCACACCAACTGCTTCAATGACTCCATCTAGCCACCTCATCCTCTGCCGCCCCCTTCTTCTTTTGCCATCTATTGTTCCCTGCATTAGACTCTTCTCCAGAGAGTCCTTCCTTCTCATTAGGTGGCCAAAGTATTTGAGTTTCATCTTCAGTATCTGGCCTTCTAAAGAGCAGTCAGGGTTGGTCTCCTCTAGGACTGACCGGTTTGATCGCCTTGCGGTCCAAGGGACTCGCAGGAGTCTCCTCCAGCACCACAATTCAAAGGCCTCAATCCTTCGGCACTGAGCCTTCCTTATGGTCCAGCTTTCACAGGCATACATTGCAACTGGGAAAACCATAGCCTTGACTATACGCACTTTTGTTGGCAGGGTGATGTCTCTGCTTTTTAGTATGCTGTCTAGATTTGCCATAGCTTTCCTCCCCAGGAGCAAGCGTCTTTTAATTTCTTGACTGCAGTCCCTGTCTGCGGTGATCTTGGAACCCAGGAAAATAAAATCTGTCACTACCTCCATTTCTTCTCCATCTATTTGCGAGGAAGTGAGAGGACTGGATGCCATGATCTTAGTTTTTTTAATGTTAATTTTCAAGCCAACTTTTGCGCTCTCCTCCTTCACCCGCATCAAGAGGCTCTTTAGTTCCTCTTCACTTTCTGCCATGAGAGTGGTATCATCTGCATATCCGAGGTTGTTGATATTTCTCCCAGCAATCTTAATTCCAACTGGTGATTCATCTAGCCCCGCCTTTCTTATGATGTGCTCTGCATATAAGTTAAATAGACAGGGCGACAGTATACAGCCTTGCCGAACTCCTTTCTCAGTTTTGAACCAATCAGTGGTTCCGTGTCCAGTTCTCACTGTTGCTTCTTGACCTGCATATAGGTTTCTCAAGAGACAAATAAGATGGTCTGGTACGCCCATCTCTTTGAGAACTTGCCACAATTTGTTGTGATCCACACAATCAAAGGCTTTGGCATAGTCAATGAAGCAGAAGTAGATGTTTTTCTGGAACTCCCTAGCTTTCTCCATGATCCAGCGTATGTTGGCAATTTGATCTCTAGTTTCTCTCCCTCTTCGAAATCCTGCCTGTACGTCTGGTAGTTCTCGGTCCACATACTGCTGGAGCCTAGCTTGTAGAATTTTGATCATAACTTTGCTAGCATGTGAAATGAGTGCAATGGTGCGGTAGTCTGAACGTTCTTTGGCATTGCCCTTCTTTGGGATCGGAATGTAAACTGACCTTTTCCAATCCTGTGGCCACTGTTGAGTTTTCCAAATTTGCTGGCATATTGAGTGTAGCACTTTTACTGCATCGTCTTTTAGAATTTTGAATAGCTCAGCTGGAATACTGTCACCTCCACTAGCTTTGTTGTTGTTCAGACTTCCTAAGGCCCATTTGACTTCACTTTCCAGGATGTCTGGCTCAAGGTCAGTGACCACCCCATCGTGGTTATCAGGGACGTTAAGCTCTTTCTTGTATAGTTTCTCTGTGTAATCTTGCCACCTCTTCTTAATCTCTTCTGCCTCTGTTTGGTCCCTGCCATTTTGGTCTTTATCATGCCCATCTTTGCATGACACGTTCCCTTCATAACTCCAATTTTCTTGAAGAGATCTCTGGTCCTCCCTATTCTATTGTTTTCTTCTATTTCTTTGCACTGTACATTGAAGCAGGCATTCTTATCTCTTCTAGCTATTCTCTGGAATTCTACATTCAATTTTTTGTATCTTTCTCCCTTGCCTTTCGCTTCCCTTCTTTCCTCAGCTATTTGTAAAGCTTCCTCAGACAGCCATTTTGCTTTCTTGCATTTCTTTTTCTTTGGGATGGTTTTAGCTGCTACCTCTTGTACAATGTTGTGAACCTCCATCCATAGTTCTTCAGGCACTCTGTGTATCAGATCCAATTCCTTAAATCTATTTGTCACCTCTACTGTATATTTATCAGGGGAAAGTATAAGAACACAAAAAGGTATGCTGACTCCAAGCTTTTCTATCTGCAGACACATTGGGGCATTTTCTCTAGATATGCTAAACAGACACGTGCCTGCAAAAAGCAGAAACGGATGCTTTGAGCAATTGAGCCCTAGCAAGATTTAACCTAGGGCCTCCTAGTGATGTGGTTGCATTACTTTCTTGCCCAGTATTCCTTGCAGTTCATAAAGCAGTGATCAATATAAAATGCAAAGATGTTGGTTTTTGTATAATAAGGTTGGCAATACAGGCATCAGGGCTGGTTCATGTTTCTGTCTTCCTATTCTTATGTTTGTCTAAGCTAATATTTTCCATATGAATCATTCATTATGTGTGTACTACTTTAGTTTTATTTTAGTTTCAGTTGTAGTTACAGGAAGAAGTAGAACATTGCCCAAGTTACACCACTTCTTTACTGTAAGAAATGTTCTATTTCAGGAATGCAGTTTTCCAAGTCTGGACATTTTCAATTTGAGAATGATTGGAGAAAAATAAGCAACCAAAATGCGGGGTGATTATTGCTCCACAAATGAAGGGAATAAGTCAGTAAATTGCTTGCAAACTTCTTACTTTGCTTTACATATTTGTCAGTGAAGAAAAGGAATGAACAAGGAGCAAGGCCTTATTCTCCATAATCTAACTAAAAATAGTAATATGCAGTTCATTATTCTTATTTTAGGAAATGCAGAGGGTCAATGGAATATGCTTGGTACTTTTATTTTTCTCATTACTACCTCCCTAGTGCCAAATACTTTAACCGATTTAGATTCACTTAGCATAGGAAGCAAACTTACACCAAATTAGACCATTGCCCCCTATTATTATTGTTATCATTTACATTCACATATTGCTCAATAACCAAAGCTCTCTGGGTGGTTTAGAAAATATTAAACTCTTAAAGATACAATATATAGCATAATGTAAAACATTTATATACCAAAAATGAAAATAATAAAAATCCCAGGAAATTTAAAAATTTTATCCTATGCTGTCAAAGGCCTCTGGCCCTAAAGGAAAGTCTTATCTGGTGCTGAAAGGGTGGCAGTGCTGGTGCCAAGCAGACCCCACTGGAGATGCTGCTTTCTAATTGCGGGACCACCAGTGAGAATGACCTCTGCTTGGCACTTGGAGGAGAGCCTAGGACAACAGTCATAGCATGCTAGTATTGTGAGCTGATCCTTAACCTCTGGTTCCAAAAACTTTAAAAATAACATTTATTGAGGCTCCACAGATAAGAGAACAGTTTGTACTTTAAATAGCCTTCTACCAAAGCTGAAAAATGAAGCCTCTACTCATGTAAAGAGTTGAATGCAAACTGGAAACTTCCCCTTGATTCCTCCTTTTCAGTAATGCACCCTCAGAAGTGTTCTTGCTGCTGGAGAGCGAGACACTGTGAGTGGCAAAGCCCATCCAACTGACACCTTGTTTCTCCAGCTGCTTCCTCACTGGGTCAAGAACTGGGTCTTGCACCAGCTCCCCCTTCCCTGAAAACCCTTCTTCCAAAGCAGGCTGCTTCTCACACTTAGACTGAATAACTTTCCCAGGCAGAGTTGAAGGAGCTTCAAAATCTTTGCCCCCCCCCCCCCACTTGCTCCATCTCCTCCAGGTTAGAGTCCAACAGTGACACCCACTGAACAGTTTGTGATGAGCAAGAGACTGGCATGTTCAAGCCAGGAGAGGGTCTCTGTGAGGAAGCTGCCCCTTCACAGGACAATCCCCATCGGTGGCCACCATTATTTTCCCCCAGGTTACCACCAATAGGCATGGCAGGCTTTATAATTTTGCTGTTTCTGTTTGTGCCCCACAGCTCTGCATCAAAGGACTGGGAGACCACTGTCTTCCTCTATTCCAAAATAAAGTTCATTTTCTTTCTTTTGCCTTGAATGTTGCTTGGTGTGGGTGTAATTGGCTCTGGACTCCTCAGTCCCACTTGCTGTCTCATTTTGATGACACCACCGCCTATCTTATTTTTTAGCAATTACTGTATTTCAGGTCCTAAGGAGCTCTCTGCAACTGTAACTCAAGAGTTTTACAAGCTAACTTATTCCCCTTCGAAATATTTGAAAAGCTACCAGTAGTTTGGTATAAGAGTTGTGGGCATGAGATGGACACCGTCATTAAAGTCAAGGTGAACTATTAAACAAGTTGGCTTATTAAAGAGATATTTTGTATATAATGGTATACTTTTTACTTTGGAACTTTTAGAAGAATGCTCGTTGGTGCTTCTTAAGCACTCAGATACAGCTGCTAATGCAAGACCCCTAGGAAGCAATTTAGGGCTCTAGGCATTGTCTGAGGATTCTTCCCTCCAAGGTTAAAGACAGGGCTTTGACCTTGCAAGGGGGAGTTAAAGAACCAATTCAGCTGGCTTAAAAGTACTAATTGGCCTTGGAACATTGAAAATTGACCCTGGAGGAGGGAAAGGGGAGTGTTCTGGTGGGCAGGGAAGGGAAGAGACCAAAGAGGGCAGAATATGAGTTATGCTGAGCCTCTTCCAGCCTCTTCCCACCCCCTCCAAGTAGCAAAATCTGCAGAGCTAGCAGATGGGGAAGCAGAGGTAATCTCTGTTGCTCCTGTTCTGCACTGGGATGATGGGAAGCTTCCAATCACTGATGATCCAACTGATAGTATTGCATCCTTAATGAACGTTTTCTTCAGGCCAAATTCTCTAAATTTCTGCCCTATTAGAGTATGCAAAAAGAAGATGTCAATTCTTCTGGAAGACTGTTTAGATTTATTGTCCATTAAGGGGTTATAGCAGTCTAGTATAGTCAGGTTAAAAGGCAAAGATTCATAATGAAAGCTGGATTACAGTCAGAGGATAGAATTAAAATTTGCAGAAGACACCTCAATAAGATAGGCAGATGACACCATTCTACCAGCAGAAAGCAGCAATGACTTGGAACTTTCACCTGATGAAACTGAAAGAAGAAAGTGCAAAAGCAGTACTGCAGCAGAATATTAAGAAAACGAAAGTCGCTACCACAAAAGAATTACTGCACTTTACTGTTAACAATGAAGAAATCTTCCCTAGAAGCTAAAATGACAAAGCTGAGGTGTTCTTTGGACACATCATGAGAAAGCAAGACTCAGAGAAGACAAATCATGCTAGGGAAAGTCAAAGGGAGAAGAAGAAGAGGAAGACCAAATAGATGAATCCATAAAGGAACCCACAGCTCTGAATTTAGAAGAGTTGAGTGGGGCTATTGCGAACAGTATATTTTGGAGGGCTTTCATTCATAGGGTTGCCATAAGACCAAGATGACTTGATGGCATGTAACAACAAGGGACAAAGGGAGAAACCAAGCTCTGTGTGGTTGAGAGGGAGAGTTCAGTGGAATTATCTACTTCATCAAATCCGGGATGGACTTCTGGAGGTTGCCTAGCAATACATTAAAATTATATCCTCTCCCTGAGAGTTAGAACATTTGTTTTTAACTGACGCCTGCTTGCTTGAGCAAGAGACATGTATTGTTTTCTTCTGCCCACAGTATATGTAACTTTGTTTAAACTGCATTTACAAAGTCCATAACCATCAAGTTTACAGTACCTAAGATATCTTAGATTACTGTTGTTTACTTTGCAAAGCATCTACTTACAAATTAGCCCTGTGTGTGCATATGTTTGTTGGATGCACTCTGCTGCTGCTGTTGTGCTTTGCCATCACACCCTAGACAAATGCACTTGCAACCACCTCAAGCTCTTGGTGGTAGTCTTTGTCCAATACCAAAGCTTCTCCTGGGTTTAATGACTGTTTTGTGTAACTTCCTTCTTGCAACATGTTAGGGCAGCCTTCTGGCACAGTACCTGTTCCCTTACGCCAGATCCTTGCCAGCCATATATGGTTATCACACAGGTGTTCTCATTATTCAGTGTGAGCCCAGCCTTTCTTTATTCCACACACCACCCAACCAAGGCTCTCTTCCTCCACCTATTAACCAAAACTTTGTCAACTACCATTTTCCCAGTTACTCTCAGACTACTAGCATAGACTACTGAGGCCATGTTATCCCTGTCCAGACAGAGGCTGGATCATCAATTGAAGCTGACAGAATGTGCTCCTTGCCACAGAGGTCATCTGAGCCTCCAGAGAAAAAAATGACTCCAGGAGAAGCCCAAGTTACAAGCCTGCTCCAACAGCTTGCATCCCCACCCAGAACAGGTTGAACAACCTTGCCGCCTCCGAATTGTCTGTCTATGCTGACTGGCACTGCCTCTTCAGGTTTTCTTTCCCAGCCCTAACTAGATAGGCCAGGGATTATACCAGGGACGTATGCATTCAAAGCATGTGGTCCATGTCTTCTGAGCTTCATGCAGCCCCAACTCATTTCTAAATGCAAGGCACCATATAGTCAAGATTTCACTAGTAAGCCATGGTTTAAAGGACCCTGTGCACCTTCTGTGTGGTTTTTATCTGCATGTTCGACTGCAGTCACAGGTTATAGTCTAGCCCAGTGGTTTCCAGGTGTCAGTCGACAGGATATTTCTTGCTGGTCCATGGGGTGTTGCATCCCACACTCCACCTCTTCCTCGGTTAGCATCATGTTCTTGGGGGGTGCACTGGTGCCGCTGGGGTGGGGGCTGGGGAGGGGAGAAACAGCTCAGTGGGAGCCATGCTGTGCTGATTTTGGCATTTTGTTTTTGTTTTGGTTGGCTTTTTTTTGTTGCTCAGTTTCTGGTTGTTTTGGAGAATTTTCATTTTTTTGGTACTGTGTTTGGAAACTAATATATAGAATACTGTATTATGTGTACAGTGCTTTTTTTTCTGCCTCAGCGATCCCCGAGGTGGTTTTCCTGTTTTCACCAGTTCCCAGCTGTGGAAAGATTGAAAACCACTGGCCTAGCCATTTTCAAACACAAGGCCAATCTATTTAGGTATGGAGCACTCATGGAAGTCTTTGGCAACAAAGTCAAAGAAGACCATAGAGAAGCCACATGAAGCTGCACAAAACCTTATGCTGATTCACAGTGCAAGTTGGACATCCTTGTAAACTGAAGCTCAGTCCAGACAAGACGGAGGTCCTGTTGGTAGGTGGGTCGGGCTTCAGGTTGGGGGACTTGGACCTTGTCCTGAATGGGGTTGCACTCCCTCTTAGGGACAGGGTTCACAGCTTGGGAGTGCTCCTCGACCCGGAGCTGACATTAGAAGCTTAGGTAACAGCAGTGGCGAGAAGCGCCTTCCTTCAGCTTCGACTGATCCATCAGCTGCGTCCCTACCTGGAGAACGACTGCCTGGTGACTGTGACTCATGCATTGGTAACTTCCCGATTAGATTTCTGTAATGTGCTTTGCGTGGGGCTACCCTTGAAGACAGTCCGGATACTTCAATTGGTGCAAAATAGAGCTGCCAGGTTGCTGACGGGGACTGGGCGTTGTTCTCATATAACCCCAGTTCTCCGTCAGCTTCACTGGCTCCCCATTGAAGTCTGGGCCCAATTCAAGGTGTTGGTTATCACCTATAAAGCCTTTAATGTCTTGGGACCTGGTTATCTAAAGGAGCGCTTATGTCCATGTATGCCCTCCCGCCCCTTGAGATTGGCGGGGGAGGCCCTTCTCCGGGAGCCCTCTGTGAGGGATATTAGGAGGGTGAGTACCCGGAGGAGGGCCTTCTCTGTGGTGGCACCCCACCTATGGAATACGCTCCCCAGAGAGGTCCGCCTGGTGCTGTCATTATTTGGTTTTTGGCACCAGGCCAAGACCTTTTTATTCAAACGATATTTTAATTGTTAACTGGTTTTTATTTAATGGTTTTATATTTGCCGAGAAACTCCAAATTTTTAATATTCTATGCCTGATTGTTTGTTCTTTGTGAGCCTCCCCGAGGCTTCGGCGATGGATGCAGCATAGAAATGTTATAAATAAATAGACAGACAGACAGACAGACAGGGTGTGTATCTAAGCTTTCCCTGGGTATTGCCTCGAGATTATCCTACTTCATTATCACAACAGACTACTTGTCATGGAAAGTTGGGATTCAACTGATTAAAAGTGTGTGTATGTGCATGTTCCTTGCATGCAAGTCTGTGTCTGACCATTGTTGTACCCAAGCCTAAGTGGCATACCTTGGTTACCTTACCCCGCCTAATAGCCAAAAATCAAGTAATGCCATTGCATCAATTTTGCAAGCATTTCTGTTCTTATTCAAGAACATAACCTCATGTTCTATTAAGAGTTTCCAGTGGGAGTTAAGAATTATGCTTCTTAGATCGGAGGCTACATCTGCCAAGAAGCGAGATAGACCTGATTACTAAAGCAGCTAATGCTCCTTACATTGGGCCCGCTGCAGATGAGGCTCACTTGCCTATTCTAGCGGCTAGGGCAAGTAACAAGGATTAGAAGGAAAATTTTCCTTATTTAATTAATTGCAACTGTGCAGCCTGTTCATTTTTGTAATAGATCTGTTTGGTTAATTACAGTTGGCATTTTTCTGGGAGGCAGGAATTTAGCCTGCCTTATCTTGCCCACTGCAGTCAGGTGGGATCTCTTGGCCAAGCTGCTATAAAAGTACATGCTTTTGGGGACCTGGATGGGCCTAGATCCGGTACTATTTACCAGATATAGTAGCCTGATTAGATCTTTCCCTCCCCATAAAATACTTTAGAGTTTCATAACTCTGCCCATTCCGTAGAGGGAGTCAGCTCTAGGCTAAAGCTGGATCAACCAAATGCCTGTCTGGTTCAGTTGCCTAGTGACTCCTGGTGCTCTCCCCTTATTCCCTTTAGGCTCCAAAACACCAGACAGTCTCTGCAAGCAGATCCTTATTGGCACTACACAGCTACAAGACAAAGGAACTCGGACAGCCCTCTAGTGAGCTGGAAGCTATGCTCCTGCACATGTCAAGAATGATAGTTGAACTCAACCTAGGGGCTTCTCCCCAGAACCCTTTCCTTTCAGTAACTCTGGGGCTCCACCCTCAGGGTGGCTTCCACTGTTGAAAGGCCCACTGGTGAGAGCAGCACAAACCTTCTAACTGGGCAGCTTGTGTCTCCCGATGCCTTATGAGGTCAGGGACCAGGCAAGGCAATGGCTCTTCCTTCTCCTCTTTGCTGACCCCTCCTCTCACTTACAAAACATCCCCATGGGTGCTGACCTTGAGGGTGTTTCAAAGCCTGAGCTTCTGCCTGTTTTTCCAAAACTCCCATCTGTGTCTCAAGGTCCTATTACTCTTCAGAGTCCCAGTTCTGCTGGCTCTGGAATACTTGCCAAGGGTGATGATCAGCTCCACTGACTACACCTGGGATGCTAGTGTAAAGACCTACGCAAGGTGCTAAGGATGCCCCAGTACTGTAAAGGCTCAGTTTTGTTAAGGATTCTTGCTGACCATTCCTTTCTTAGGCAGATTAGTGGTTTCAAAATGGCCCAGAATTGTTCTTGTGATGTGCTGTCAATTCATCTCCAACTTATGGTGACCCTATGAATGAAAGCTTTCCAAAGTCAGCTCTTCCAAGTTCAGGCTGCGGCTCCCTCTTTGGAGCCAATCCCTCTCATATTAGGTCTTCCTTTCCATCTTCTGCCTTTAACTTTGCCTCACATGATCATCTTCTCCAGGGAGTCTTGCCTTCTCATGATATGTCGGAAGTAGGACAGCCTCCATTTTGTTAGTTTTGCTTCTAAGGAAAGCTTTGGCTTGATTTGACTTAAGACCTACTTGTTCATTTTTCAGTCAGTCCAGGATAGTCACAAAGCTCTCTTCCAGCACCGTATTTCAAATGCATCAATTGTCTTCCTTTCAGCTGCCTTATTGGGAATACAATGGTTTGAATGATCCTGACCTTGGTCTTGACTAAAACATAATGGAAATGAAGAACTGGGAAACTGATACAAAATCAGAGCTTGGAACCTGACAGTCACTTCATAAGCTAATGCAGGCCAGGATTCTTTCCAAATCTCCTGAAGCTTCAGCACTATGTACTCAAGTACAGAATTAGAACTCACAAGTTTGAAAGTAAAGGCTTCTCTTGAGACAACCAATATCCCCCCATTGAAGCATGCAGCCATGTTCCAGAAGGTTCTCTAATACAAAGCCTGATTGTGTTGTACTGGGGGCTCCAATATGGTGTCTATGGCCACCAAACAGTTTGCAGACATTTCCCTAGGTGTCCACCAAGAGGGGCTGCTTGCCCCTCCTGGTTTTTCTTTTATTTCTTAAGATTGTTTACATATTACTATTTTCTAACAAGGAAGCTGGCATGCTGTAAAGTGAAGTGCTGCCTGCCGCTGGTCATCTTCATCTGAATTCAAAAGGCTGGTTGTGTGTTTTGGGGTTCTCCCTTGTATTTCAGCATTTAGACATATTAGTCATATTTCAGTCTCACAGGTTTGCCATTTAGGAAATGTGTTTTGTGAATGGCCAAGTCTATCATCGTAGCCATTCAATGAATGGGAAAACCCTCCTTTGTGGCATCCATTTTGTGAGGACATACATGGCACACTCAACATTCCAGAAAGGCTGGGGGCTTCTCATGGGATTATAGCAAGAGTGGGCAAGCCCTTGTCAAGGTTCAACAGTGTCCAAAAATGCCAAACTGCCAGACAAAGCATTGCAACTAGAAGTCAGACTCTATAGCTAACTCACTCAACAGATGAGAGCACCAGCTTGCATGGTTGTCTCAATGTATGTCCATTTGCAAATCGGTGGACACATTTTACAGTATACTCTCCAAAAAGGTTGAGGATTGGTACTGCCAAGGCAATGAGATAATGAGGAACAGGATGAAGACCAAGGCAGGCATCAATGGCAAAGTCCACTATGTACTTCTGAAAGCGTTAACACAAAGTCATTTACATAGATATTTCCTTGAGTTAGGAAACACCTGACTCCTTATCTACATGCCCTACCCTCAGATATTATCGCTGCAATGCCAGCTTCAGGTCTACCCACACATAGAAACAGGCAGGGAATGCCATGCCTGCAATCCATAGCAGGCATGAGTGTTGTCAGAGGCAACCAGTGCACTCCCACAATGGTTCCCCACACAATCTGGTAAGTTCTATTAATGCAAACATACCAATTCATAAAGGAAGCTGTGACCTTGAACCTAGAAGAGCTGAGCAGGTCTGTTGTGGGCAAGATATTTTGGAAGGCTTTCATTCATGGATTTTCCATAAATTGGAGACAACTTGATGGTGCATAACAACAACAAGCATCCCAAGATGCAGAAAAGATGCACTACACCATACTGAAGAGTAAACATTGTGCATTGAACGATCTGTTACAGATGCTGCACTTAAATTGCATGCATGAAAGAAGGCAAATGCTGGACTTAATGAAGAATGGCAGAAATCATTATATATGAAACATGCAAGTAAGAGACAGATCTCTGCTTGCAGCCCTACGAGTGTGAATGCCCTGCAAAATGCCTTGCCCTTCACAGCCCTGTTCAGTTCTTGAAGATTCAAAGCCATGGCTTCATTGATGGAACCAATCCATCTCATATTTGGTCTTCCTCTTCTTTTGCCATCCACTTTCAATAGCATTATCATCTTCCCCAGTGCGTCTTGTCCTTTCATGATATACCCAAGTACCACAGCTTCAGTTCCATCAATTTTTCTTCTGGGGAAAGTTCTGGCTAGATTTGACCTAGGTCCCTCTTGCTCATCTTTTTGTCAGTCCAGGGTATTCGTAAAGCTGTCTTCCAGCACCCATGAATGCATCTATTTTCTTCCTGTCAGCCATCTTCACTGATCAGCTTTCATACTCATACATAGTGATCATGAATACAAAAGTGTGGAGGCCTTAGTCTCTAATGAAATGTTCTTCCTTACCCTTGAACATCTTTTCTAGTTCCTTCATTGCTGCCAAGTCTCAGTCTTCATTTAATTTCAAGCCTGCAGTCTCCTTTTAAATTGATTATTCAGCCAAGATATGCAAAATCTTTCACAATTTCAATTCCTTCATTGTTGACCTTAATATTGCATAAGTCTTTGGTGTTTATAATTTTGGGTTTCTTAATGTTCAGCTGCCATCCAGCATTGGCACTTCCTTCTTTCACTTTTATTAGGAGTCATTTCAGTTTGTTGTGGCTTTGTGCCACTAATATGCCATCATCTGCAAATCTTATTTTATTGATTTTCACTCCTGCACCCAATTTTATTCCTCCGTTCTCTGATTCTAACCCAGTTTTCCTTATGATATGTTCTGCATACAGGTTAAACACACAAGAACAAAACACACACTCTTGTCAGATTAGTATCCTGGTTCACACAATCAATTGAGTCGCAGTGGCTTAAATGCACCACTATGGCTTATGGTATGTGTGCCAGGTGCCCACGTGTGCCGATTCAAAGCCAACCTTCACTTGTAGATGGTTGTGTCATCCAAACCCAGCAAGGGTGGGTTGTTGCATGGTTAATAAACCACTCACAACCCTAAAACTGCTCATGGGTTCCAACAACACGAAACCTGTAAACAGGGATTAGGTTATGAAACATGTCTACATGAGGGTTATTAAACAACAGTGACTTAAAGTCATTGAACAACCCAGGCCATAGCATCCAGGTTTGCACATCATGTAGCAAGTGCTGATTGTCTCAACCAAGAACTGAATATTTTAAAAGAGCACAAAACATGCCTGGCATACCCTACAACAAATCATGGGTTCATGAACCCATGATTTGCCACCTCTACATTTTAACAGTCCCACTAACACCAATTAGAACCGGTATATTAACTCAGTAGTTTGGGGATTTTCATCAGGCAATGCCAGACAGTCTCCAGGTAGCTTATATGTATGGGCATAGAGGGTGCTGCAGCAACCAACACTGGTATTGGTTACTGCCCTGAAACATTATGAAGGGCGGGAGATAAATGGTTTAAATAAATAAATAAATAAATAAATAAATAAATAAATAAATAAATAAATAAGATTGATTCTGAAAGAGCAAGAATTCTTGATGGTACCAATTACAATGGTTGGGATCATACAAGTCTGGGAGTCACCTCTGCTAGCAGAAAGCTGTAACAGGTAATGCATGGGCTGTTTTTCTTGTAAATTTACAAGCAAGTGTTTTGACTTCTTGCTTTGGACTTTCTCAATTAATACCCTCTGGAGAGGTGGGTGTGGGGTTGGGTGTACTCTGGGAGATGGTGGAGGAGAGGAGAACCTGGAGGAATGTTGTCCATGGGGTTGCAAAGAGTCCGGCGTGACTTTGCAACTGAACAGCAACCTCAATTAATATATTGATGTGTAGTACTGCAGTGCTTTCTGACAGTAAAAACCGTAACTCAGGAATCCAGGAAGAGAACCCATTGTTCATTATTGGGTTTTGAATGCTGTGTTGTTGTGGTTAACAATCCAGAGTTAAACCAGAGGACAGTTGGCATGCAACAACAACTCATGATTCCACAATCACCCATTCCCAGCCTCTTCTCTAGGTCATAGTCTAAAGTGGTATAGACCTTAAATGTCTACCACTTCATTCTGCTGCACTTATAGACCAGAAAACAGAGGGAAGTGAGATGTCGGAATGGAAGGATGAGGGCATGGCTTGGACCCTCCTCAAATAACTCCTTTAGTCAACAGCAGGCCTTCTGAATATAAGAAGCCAAAAGGCAGTGAGGTAAACAAAAGAGGTGTTTCGTTTTGCAAAAATTCCATGCCTACTGGACCACATGTAGGGCCTTCAGGAAAATTTATAGAAACAATTTTTAAAGTTTTGATGAACATTTGTGCAATTAGTGTTGTAATTAAGCTGTATACAGTTATTTTTCAAAAATGCAGGGACATGTTTAAATTGTGTAATATAAGTTGCATACATTGTTCCATAGCTTTCCCAGAAAAAGGACCTAAATGTGGTCCTGAGTGGATTGGAACTGTGTATATTCATGGGATATAATGCCTGTTTTGCTTATCATATTGCCTTTTGACATTCTTTGTGGAATCTCCCATTTTATCAGATCCTCTGACTGTATCTTTTACAATGAAACAGTGTTAATTTCCTCTGTTGCAGTTTGCAACAAAATCACCAGAGGGAGCTAAAGCTATCTATTAATTATCCATTTTGCTCAACTGTACTGCTCTCCCTTAGTTTCACTGTAAATATTGGAAAACATTTCTATGATGTTGTTTGTAACAGAGCTAGATTATAGCTTTTGTCTGGATTGGAGTTGGGTAAATTTTATCCAGTGGAAATAAATGTACAGCATGACAACTAGTTTGAGATTTATACTGACTTTAGGATTGCCGATTCCAGATCATATGAAGCTTTTTATGATCTGGAACTAGCAGTGCAATTCTATGCAAAGTTATTTTGAAGTAAAGGCTCATTATGTTCAATAGCGCTTATTCCCAGGTAAGTTTGCATAGGACAACTTAGCCAACTTCCAGAGGTGTAGCTTTGTTAGTCTTTTGCAGCAACAGAAGAAATGAACAGCTTTATCCTCTTGCCACTAAACAGCATCTAGACAGTCACAGGATGTTTTAGAATCCCAGTTTCAACCTGAGAAACTTGTTCTGAGAGCAAACCTGGGGCTCTCACTGTCAAACACCTTCTGCAGTGTGGAAAGCACTATACTGGCTTTTTCTCCAAGGTGGCTAATGTGACTTTGAATGAGGGGCTTAGTGAACATTCTGGGGTAGTGGAATGGGAAGAATACTGGATACAAAAGGAAACAAAATACTCTGGTGGCATCTCAGCTTCCTTTCCTCACATGTGAAGGTGCTATACTGAGGGTCAATAATGTTAAATGCCTCACACAAGAATTCTCCATTCACTCCTATCTCCTTGCAATCCCCCCATCCCAAATTAGAAGATGAGTGGCTGCAGCTGGAAAGGGAAATCCGTTCTACCAGCAGTTCTGCTCCACTAGTGGAACCCCACGCTTGGAAACTGCTTGTTTGGTTATATATCCTACCTCTTCTCCTCTTGTGGAACTTTAAGGTTCCCAGGTGGTTCCCCCCCCCCCCCAAGCTTGGGCCAGCCCCAGACATGCTTAGCTTCAACATGGCGGATGCCATATGTGCCTTCAGACCATACTCTGGGATACCAAAATATTTTAGTTTGATTTCTGGACATTCAGGGAGACACCACCCCTGTAATTGCTGATAACCTCAGCAGCTTAGCTTGGCTGAATACATTTGCATCTGCTGTGGAACAAGAATCTATTGTCATTTTCCAGACCCAAATAGACTCAAACTTATTTCTTGTATTACCTCTCTATATCACCCAGAAGTTCCCCAAGTGGGTCAGAACAGTTAGAACCATGAAACATCACAGCATGATAAATAATGGAAAAAACAGAAGAAATTAAAATGTCTGGAAGAATGAAAATGTTTTAATGTACATGCCAGATGAAAAGCCTCGGAAACTGGATGATATAAAATGAAATAAATCAATCGCTAGATGAAGGGCATTCCCCAACCAGGGTGCCACCTGGTTTAGTAGCCACCTGGCCTACCTCGCTTCATTTGGTGGGTGTACCTGGAGGAGACCTTCTAAGAGTGCTCTTGGTTCTGAGCAAGTAGTTCCGGGAGGGGCCAAGCCTTCAGGCAACCATCTCTAGTTCAAATCCAAATATTTTCCTCTGGAGACATGTTCAAGTTCCCCTGCTAGATAGGGCAACTTTCAGGACATCTTAGTACAGTATTCTGCTCATTTATAGAGGGCTTCATGTTTCATTGTTTGGGTGCCCTTATCATGGAACTCCAATTATAGGATAAATTGTTGTTCCTGCAACTTTTCCTTCAAAGGATATTTTAAATGTACAAAGAAACCTTTTTATAGCCCTTCTCAAGAGCATTGGAATGCATCACTTATAAACAGCTAGTGTGACATTATATTTAGAGTGCTGGATTGTGACTTGGGAGATCAAAAGTTCAAGTCCCCACTGAGGCCATGAAGCTCACCGAGTGACTCTGGGCCATTCACTGACTCTCAGACTAACCCATCTCACAGAGATGTTGCGAGGATAAAATGGGGAAGGGGGAGCATGTTTGCCTCCTTGGTGGAAAGGTAGGATATACATGTAATAATAATAAATAAAATGTAAAATTTATGGACATATCAACTTACATGTTTGCATATATTGCTGCTGTCTTCACATTAAATTTTCATCTTAGGTTGTCTGTCATTTTGCATTTATTTTGTAAAGAAAACGTGTGTGTGTGTGTAAAACTAAAAGTACAGTAGGACCCCCCCCCCCATCTTCTGTCTCAGGTACTGTGGTTGACTGCAGCCCACCACATTCATGGGGGGGGGGGGAATGCAAATATCCCTAGAGTCTTCATGCCTACTGAGAGACAAAACATGGGAGTGAGGCTGGCTATTTATTTCATTCCACTTCTATGCTTCCCCATAACCTGAAGGTTTTCTGGGTGACTTCTTTGGGCTAGTACCCGGACAGTGTCCCTAGAGATATTTGGGTTTTTTCCACTTTTGAGGGAGTCCTGCAATCCTATTCCCTGCAAATGTGGAGAGCCCACAAAATATAGTGCTCGTTACTATCCACAGTTTCAGGCATCCGCTGGGGGGCTTGGAAAATATCCTCCATGGATACAGGGACCCTACTGCAAACTCCTTTTAACTGCCAAATGATTGGTCAGTCTAGTCCACTGTTGCCAATGCAACCTGGCAGCAGTTTCCCAAGGCCTTTTTCTGTCCCACAACTCAAAATAATTTTAGCTTGAGGTACCAGAGACTGAACCTCAGACCTTATGCTGAGGCAGCAGTATAACTCCCCCATCCCATGATCTCTGGCAATGGAAGCAGAAGGGCTGCAAAGAGTTCTTTCCAGTGCCAGCTGAGTGGCTTTGCACAATGTTCCCATGAGGCTGATGCACACTGCACAAAGCCTGTGACTTGGCTGGTGCCAGGAAGAGCAGCCAAGATGCTTTGCACACTGAAGTCAGAGCCTCAGGAAGTGCTGGGAGGGCCTGCTGCCATTCTCGCCTCCCCGCCCCCCCACCGCCCTGCAAAGCAACTGTCTGCTCACTAGAGGAGCACTGTTGCTCTGGAGTAGCACTATGGAAGCACTCCTCTGTGCTGCCACACTCAGTGCTAATGTGTGAGCACACCCACCTCTCTCTCATCTCTGCACATATGTCCATAGGCAGGACTTGCACACACTGCCATGGAGCTGCCTCCCTCCTGCACCGAGGCACACGGAGAGCATCCATGTGGACACCCAGGGAGCGTGGCAGCGTTTCCTGCTGGGCAGGCTTTCCCAGGTTTGCCTGTGTGGGCATCTGCCTGGGCAATTTTTCTGGCAGGCTGCTAGGACAGTATTTGTCCAGCAACTCTGTGGGGCAGTAGAAGATAATCGGGCTTGCTGAGAGTCTCAAGGATTGTTGGGGACTCAAGAAGATGACAGGAGGCAGAGTGGGAGACACGGGCATCTCATGGTGATCACCCTGATGGCGATGCCTGCAAACAGTCAATGTGCTCCTCCTGTGTAAGACAACAGTAACATGAGACAGACACTGTCCATTTCCAAGTGCCAGTCCAGTAAAGTGCAGCATCCAGTTCAGAGGGCCGACTAGGGCTGTCACTCTGTTCTCGCTGCTGCTGGAGGCAGCACACTGCAACATTGTGTTGCTAGTGAACTTCTGAAGCTGCATTTGAACATCAGTGCTGCATGGACATAAGAAAAAAACCCAGTGTGAGCCAGCCAATCAGAGCACATCATGCTCTGACACATCAGTTGCTAGGCAAAACAGGATAATAGAAAATACAGGGTGGAACATATGCTGCAGCTGTGGCCACTCTTGCCCCTAAACTCTATGGAGTTCTTCTATGGAAGAAATATTACAACTGAGTGCAGACAGCAAAACAAGCATGCAAATCTTACAACAAGTTGTTTCTCTGCATGGATTCATGGAAGCCAAACATAGCATGCCTCACCAAGGATGCTGGGCTCAGGCAATGACAGGTCACATCCGCAGTTTTCACTGTGGCATGTCATTATGTGTGAACCCACCCATTGTGTGTCATGTATTAAATTTATATTGTAAGCCTGCAGGTAGGGACTGTCATGCTACTTAAGCCTGTAAACTATGCTGAAAAACTTGTTGGCCAAAGCACAGAGCAAGAGAGAGTGGGGAATATATATATATATATATATATATATATATATATATATATATATATAGTATAATAATAAAGAACTATTTCTAAGTCTGAAACATTTTTATTATCTTAAAACTGGTTGCTCAAGTACTTTGTCATTTTAAACTTTTAGTTAGTCAAACAACAAATAAGGGTCTGCAGTTGTTTTGCCAACATATTGCATATTCAGATGTGCATGAGATATTTTGCATAATATTATGTCTTAAAACAACAGTTTGTCTGAGACAGGTATAGGTGAATTCACAATGATGTAGCCCATGAGAGACCACAACTTTTTGTTCAGCTTTTAGAAATGGTTTGGTGGCTGAGGAGGAGCAGTAAAGGGAGGTCACTGGTAGATTTTCTGAGGAATCCTTGGAATTGTTTCTGTTGATATAACTTTTGCTGTTCTTACAGTTACATTGCCAAACACACAAGTACTTACTAGAGCAGCTTTAAAATATAAATTACAAAATGCAAATACTTCTGCCTGCAACATGCAATATGTTGGAAAAGCAACTACTAACCTTTGTACTCATAAAAGAAATCACAAGTCAGCAATCTCATCCACACACACAAAGCTGGATATCCTGTTGCAAGACATTATTATTAAAGTGGCTACAGCTGCTTAGACTTGGAAATATTCCTAGGAGAAAGGCCATAGAATAGGATACTAGATACAAAAGTGAATGTCTGACTGAATATTTACAAGATTTATATATCCCCTCTACAACCAAAACAATTCCTGGGTAAGTAAAAATATAGAAAAATGAAAGAATCAAAGTACAGCATTAACATCTTTAACATCCAACTGCGCTAATAAAAACACGAATGATTAGTCAAGGAAGGCTTGTTTAAATAAAAACGCCTTCAGCATGGGCTGGACATGAGCAGGGAAGGATTTCCTTGGAAAAGAAACTCATGCACCGAAGGCTCTATTCCAAGTAGACTCCAAAGACAGCAGTAGGCTCTACGGAACCAGCAGCACCTTATCTGCTGACCTCAGTATCATGGCAGTCTAGTAAGGGAGAAGAGGTTCCTTCAGATACCCTGATCTCAAGTTGTTTAGAGCTTTATACATCAACCTCAAAGCCCTAAATCTGGCCGTGTAGCAACTCTGTAGACTTAAAACAACCAGATCTTGTAGATATTAAATACAAAGGGAAAGGAAGAACCATATCCAATGCCCGGAGTTCTTCGACAGTTGGGTAGAATTGCAATAAATACAGGAGAAAGTATTCATTCAGGAACGAAGAATCGAATCTACGCAGAGCGCTTTTTCACGAATGCCCGCAGACTCTTTCCCGTCCTTTTGATTATCTCCGCGCCCATACAAACAACTTCTAGAACGCGCTGCCCGACTATCAGGAAAGCTATTCCTTTTTCTGCGCATGCTCCACACTTCTCTACTCAGAAGCTCCTACCACTTCTCTCTTCCTACCTGAGGCTTTGCCCCGCCCCACTACCGGAGCTCCCGGCGGAGCGGACGCATGCGCAACTCCGCGGTAAACAGGGGAAAGGCTTGGCTCCTCCCACTGCACGGCGTGAACGTCTTGTGGGCTTCCCTTTCGGGCAGAAGATTTTTTTTCCCACTCGGTTGCGCCTGCGCGCCGGCCTTACATCCGGGCTCTGGGGCAGGATGAATGCTCCTTTTCAAGATGGCGGCGGAGGGAGGAGGGAAGGAGATGAACGAGATTAAGACCCAGTTTACCACCCGCGAGGGTCTGTACAAGCTGCTGAGCCACTCGGAATACAGCCGGCCCAACCGGGTGCCCTTCAATTCGCAGGGCTCCAACCCCGTCCGCGTCTCCTTCGTGAACGTCAACGACCAGAGTGGCAACGGCGACCGGCTCTGCTTCAATGTGGGCCGGGAGCTCTACTTCTACATATACAAGGGGGTCCGCAAGGTAACCCGCCGAGGAGGGGCGAGCGTTGTTTGACGGGGCTGCTGACTGTGTGGAGGAAGGGGCTGGGATGAAGATAGCTCGAGGCTGAGCGGTGGGTTAGGTGCCTCCCGGCCCTGTGGCTGGACTCACCCTTGGGAATAAGCTGCCTGGGTAATGTGTAGCAGGCTTCAGGCACACCGTAATTGTCAGTAAGCCTCTTTCTCCTCTTTATTATCCGGTCAAGAGCCCACTTCCTGTGACTTCCTCCCGCCCCCCCCTCCGTGAGAATAAGTGGGGAGGTAACGTAATGATTACTCCGTTTGATTTTTGCGGAGGGCGGAGTTGTTTTTGCTCACCTCAATGGCGCAGGCAACCCAGGATTCTGATTTCTGTGGGAAATCACTTGTCTTTTTCTTTTCTTCTTCCTTTTCTTTTTTTTAAACAATTGAGACTAGATAAACCCTTGCCTCCGAAAGTTGTATTTGACCCTGACAGGGAACACAAATCACCTCTGGAAGTGTGTGAGGGCTGAGAATTAGCTATTAGAGAAGTTCGTTTTCTCCTGGTGAGAGAGGGAAGATGACAGGAATGACTCGCATTAGTATTCCTATGTAGGTTAATTTATTTAATACCTCTCTCCACGTTAGCTAAAAATGTTCCATTCACATGTTTACACCTTGAGTGTGCAATCCTGTGCATGCTTCCACAGGAAAAAATGCCATACAATTCCCAGCATTTTCTATCTGAACATGTATAGGATTGCAGCTGAATAGATATATTTTTGATGAGGGCAGCATATTAAAGAACTGTTTGCATGGTGGCAACTCTCATTAAGGTATATATATCAAGTCTTGGTTTTATCTGGGAATACTTGATAGCTTGCTGTTGAAAGAGAAGTTACAACAGTAACCATGGAGGAAGGAAAAAGCTTTTTTCTGTTGAGAAGTGTTCTCAAAGTAGTGAAGGTGCTTTAAGTCATTGTTTGCTATGTGTGATACTGCATGCAATAAAAACAGCTCTTCTAATTATTTTTCTGATTTTAAGTAATCACCATTTAGCTTACTTGCAAGTATAATTTAGAAAGTCTGTGTGCTCCTTATGTTGGGTTGTCTAATGTGTATTTTACTGAATCTAAGCATCAGAAAGTTGTGTTCTTCTAATTTATATTGAAATGTATTTCCTGCTGAACAGTAATATGACAAATTTCTAGCAAAATATTGATAGCTTTAAGGATGAGTGGATAATAACCAACCCTGGAAGACTCAGTTAAGCACATGAAGTAATGTCCATATCCTGTATGCATGTATCTGCCCTGTATCTATATGATACATTCTCTTCAAATAAATTTGTTGAGATGTTCTGTTTGAATATAAGGGATAGGCTTCCTAATAGTGGAAAATTAAGTTTAGTGCACTCTCATTTCATAGCTTGATGAAAAGTATTGCTGAATTTTAATTGTATAAGCTTTTTTTGGCTCTTCTGTGCAAGTTACTGTCACTAAATTATTCCAAGATTTTATTAAAACATATGTTCATCTTTCCTCAACTGTCTGGTCTGTACTATAAAACTGTGTTTTATATGGAATATTTACAGTCATATGCCACTCACAAGAACAAATGTTCAGTAGGCCTAAGTGAGCATATAATTAAGAATGTCTGTGGCATCACAACTATAGAAAACAGTAGGAGGAAAAACAGTATGGAAGTAGGACACAGATTGTCAAGTGTCATCTTACAACCAAAAAGTCAAAAGTACAGCTATTTTATTGTATTTTTAGTAGCTTCTTAGTAAGTCCTTTTGAATGGAGCATTTTGAAAGCATGGCCAATAATTAACTTAGAAACGTCTTTCTGATCTGGTTGTTTAATATTTTGTAAGGTACTATAGAAGTCAAGCAATATTTACTTAAACTAACACTGTAGTACTCTGCACATGTACCCAGGAATGCAACCCAATTTGAACACACTAGGGATATCTTTTGAACAAACATCCATAGGATTGTGCTGTAAGATCACTAGAGACTGTTAATACCTTAGAGAGCAATGTAGGAAGCTGCCTCATACTAAATCCATCTAGCTCATTGTTTACACTGAATGGCAGGGGGCTCTTAAGGTTTTTAGCCATACTTGGAGATACCAGATATGGAGCTTAGGACTTTCTGCAGTCTGGACAGGTGCTTTACCCACTGAATTGCAGTCTTGCCCCAAACAGGCTTCCTCGGCTGGGCATCAAACCTGGGCTGTGATGGTGAGAGCACTGAATCCTAACCACTGTCTCATAGGAAATTTTAAATGTGTTTGAAACAAACCCAGTATTTTAGGTGCTACTCTAGTTTATGAACATGAACTCAGCTGCCAATGTGCTATAGATAATCCATATGGAGATGCACGGGCCATTAAATATTTTTGGTAAACTATGGTGCTTGACACAGCAAGTGATTTATATCTGGAGCATTACTTTTATTAAGTAGATAAATAAGTTTAAGTATCTGTAAAATAAGTTTTTGTGTTTAAAGTATGCTTGCTTCTTCAGGCGATAACTTAGAAAATGTTAGACAACTTTTCAGAGAAACTTAAACAGTATTTTCCCAAAGAAATAGAAGGAAGCAGAAAACTTAATGTAATTTCTGAAAATATAAATGACAGAATATATTCTGCTCTAGTCAAAAACAGGATCAGATAAATACCTGCTTATATTCTCAATAAACCTATAGTATAAATGATGTAAATAAATCAGTCTTTTGAAATTTAATGTTCATGTAATTTTAAGGCTGGTTTCCATAAAAGTTGATTTTTTAAAACAATGTTAAGTTTCTCAGTTTCAGGTAATTGCCCGCATTTTTCCCCTAATGCTGTGGAGTACTCACCACTGAAGACAGCAGAATTTCTGTCCTAAACCATTAGCTTTAACTGCTACAAACAAATATGATATACATAAACCCATTAACCACCGTGGCTTTGCGCATGGCCAGGTTAAGCAAATTCATGCACAGCTGAGGTCTCCCCAAATGCATGGCAGTACATTTCTACAGAATTCTATATATCTAATATAAAGCTAATGCCTTAGGACTTGGCACATCACCATCCTCTCTGTCTACCAACTTGTATAGCCCCTTTTTCATTTTATGGCATTATTACTAATATTAATACAGTGTCATCAATATACATAGCATGCTATTGAACAACAAAAGAAATTCCACACTGGGAAAATGTTGACTTAAAATATTTACATTATGAATAAATATAGGGAGCTGCTTTGAATCGACTCAAGAGCTTACAAGGACTCAGTGAAAGCTTTCTCTTTTTACTTTTACAGCAAATGATCCCATTTATCACAGATTGTGGTAGTTTACAAAGGGAAAAGGGAAACATTTAATTGGTTCCTTGCAAAAGCTTGAGTAGGCAAAATATTCATATTGTAAATATTTTAAATCATAAACTCCTTATGGCAGGGGCAGTTGCTTTTTTCTGTGTGTGTTGATGATGCTGATATTGAGGCTTCATATTAAAAGCAACTGATTCTAAGGAATGCTGGATAAAGTAGTGATGTACTGCTGATGGAAAGATGCAGTCCAAGTACATGCTATTTGTGAATCCTACTCTTTTTCATCATTTTGCAGATCATTTTTAGGCTGGTAAGGTATTAGAAATGTGCTCTACTTGAAGTATGCAAGATATTAGATGCAAGCTTATTAAATGATGAAGGGTTGAGAGTTCTTGGTTTGTTTTTTGTGGGGTATACGGTACTAGCATTGCTGAAGACAACTGAAGATCACATGATACTATAGATTGAGCTTATAGCTCAGAGCTGATAGACTCTGTTCCACAAATGTGTGTAAATTTGTACTCAGTTTCTGCTAGCTGCATAATCTCCTTTTGACATATTATTTGTAATTAGTTGTGGCAAATCCACTGACACTAGGAGCCATTGGTACTCTAGGGCAATATACTAAGGTCTGTATCCTCCTACCTGGGAATAAGCCCAATTGAACTCAGTGGAGCTTACTGCTGAGTAGACCTTTATGTGATTGCATTGCAAATATCACTTTAGGTGGATTAGCAATGCCTTTAATCTCTTTATTAACCTAGTGAACTTAAAGCAAAAATAGATTTTCCTTCCTTTTTGTGCATATCACATCCATCCCTAGAATGTTATCTATGCAGGTGAATGAAGGAGATTCTAAGTATTCCCAACTAAGTTGTACTATATATGCCCTGGTTTTAATTCTGATTAGTCTGAACAAAATAGTTACTACTTGAATGAAAGTGGTTGGTATTGTCTTCAGTTGTATTACAGAACACACCTGGCTTTACTGAAATATGGAATGTTTTTAGCTACTTCTAAGAAGTTGTCAAACAGAACGTACAGGAAATGCAGGCACTGCAGACTTGTTGTAAGATGTCTCTGGTTACTGAGGAATCTATCTCTAATGTTCAAGTTTGTCAAGACAATCTGTTGATAAATCGTGATGGTTGAATTTACATTGGTTAAACAGGGAAATAAGTATGAATATTGCTCTTACAAAGTATTTGATAGTTTAATCTATTACATCATAGTGACTTTAATGATACATAGAGACAAATATTTTTAGAAGTACCATACTGATGTTTGCCTCTACCACTGAAGTTAAAAGTGCTAACTTCTTAAGTGAAAGTGAATGTTTATGAAGCCAAACTTGCACTTTATTGTGGGGACTCTGGATTTGATTATATGTCATAGAGAGGTGATGAGAAATGAAAGCACCTGTTTTCCATTCCTGGAATGTCTGTCACAGTCTAACCTCCTGTCTTCCTCTGAATTTATGATTGCCTTCTAGAAAAAAAAGTTTGCTTTATAAAAAAGTTGGTATTTACAAACTTTTCCAGAGTGATGTTCATGCTAGTTGAATACTGTTCTTTGAAGTGCAGAGTCAATAGTGTGATAAGGTTAATATCATTTATGACTTTAATAATACAAAGTTTCTGATTTGCACTCTGATGTAACAAATATTTTTAATTGACTTGGTTTATTGAATACAATAGGCAAACTTCCTATGAAGTAGTTGCCTTTTGGTTGGATGCTTGCCCCTTTAAGTGGTCTCCCAACTTGAAGCTGGTCTTGATGAGATCCACAGAATCCCTGCATGCAGTTCAAGTTACTGACAGAAACAAAGATGCTCTCTGGCTTCTAGAATACTTTATGGCTTTCTCTCCTACTTTGTTGTAAACCACCCAGAGAGTTTCTGCTATGGGTGGTTTAGAAATGAAATGAATAAATAATATTGGAGTCAAGGTAATTAGTTCTGTCTGGATTACTGTACTGTCCATGTATGTTTTCTAGGAAAGCTGTCTTAATGCCAAGAACTGATTGAGATGTGTAACATCTGGCCCGATGGTCTTAGAAAGCAAGATGCCAGGATCAGAAAAACTAGTGTTCTCCAGATGTTTTGAACTATAACTCGGTAACCTCAGCAAGCATGGCTAGTGGTCAGGGATTCTGGAACTTTTAGTCTAAAACATCTGCAGGGTACCCAGTTGCCCACTCTCTGGTATAGGTAGTACAGAAGGTCTTGCAACATGTTCCTTTCCATGTTTTCTCAGAAAAAAGTTCCACTGTTAATTGGGTCTGTCTTGTCAATACATAGACACAGGACTGATTCTTTACTTTATTACAAAAAATCTGCAAAATATATTGTGTAGTGAATAGGAGCATGAGCTTCAGCCCATTGGTCAACTAATATTAATGAATTATTGATGTGCTGTATATGAGGTTACCTTTGAATATAATTTGGATATTTTGATTGTTTCAGAGTATGACATAGTTGAAGCTTTCCTTTCTCCCTTATGACCTTGGCAGATCATTGAGTTGCTTCTGAGGCCCTCTTCTGGCTGTTCCACTCCCAGAGGTTAGCTAAGTATTGACTGAAGAGGGACTTTTCAATGGTCATTCTGGAATAGACAGACATTCAATACATATATATGTATATACTGTTTTCTTTTAGCAAACAAAGAACAAAGAACATTCTTTTTGCTTCTTTCCTACTAGAGGTTGAACATTATGACTAGATTCTCTCTAGATGTGTGTCTAGCCAAATATGAAACATATTTGAAAATATAGTTTGATTTTTCATTGCCTTCCACATTGCAGTACTACTGTCTTGTGCTCAGTTTTCTCTACTGACATCCCTTGCCTCATCTTTGAACACTGCTGCTGCCCAAGGGGAGGTAAAATTCAGAGGTGATTTAATTCCTCAGTACCTCACAAGCCTCCTGTTCAAGCTCCACCACCTGAAACCATTGGCTTTCTCTGGGGTCAGGTAATTACACTGATGTTCAGTGTAACTGAGGTAAGTGGTGATGTTATTCACCAGAATCAGCCCATTGAGGAATCTTCCTGCAGCACATTAACTGCAAGTTAGAATTTCTTGGTATAAGTGCTTATTATACCAGAGCTTGTAGATTTTATGTTTTTCAGTGCTCATTCCATTGTATTTGTGTGGTTCCTATTTCTATTAACACCACCTTTAAGGAATTAACACTGGGAAAAAAATCTGAGCAGCCTAGGTCAGCCATATAGAGAAGGGTCTTTTTTCCCTACTTCCTTTCAGTGTCATAAGATACTAAAGTTCTTGCTGTATTCAGAGCAGAATTTTGCAATATTCTAAGTAATATGCTTGATATTTCCTATTACTTGTTTGCTAGGCCAATAATGAAGCTTGCGTTTAATACAAAATTGTGACATTCACTGGTGAAACTTCTGGTTGGAACAGAAAGATTGGAATTAATGCAAACATTAGCCTCTCAATGGCTTAGTATGCATTTGACACCCCATATATATATATATATGGAATAAGAGTCATGTTGGCTTAAGCCAAAGGTTTATCTAGTCTAGCATTCTGTTTGCTTGTGGTCAGCCAGATTATGTCCTAGTAGTAAGCCTGCAAGCGGGACATGAGTGCAGCAACACCTTTATACTTGTGTTTTCTGGGAATTGGCTTGTAGCATACTGCCTTCAAGACTCTAGTAATATGTAACCATCATGGCAAGCAGCTTTTGATAGCCTCATCCATGAATTTGTCTGATCCCTTTTCAAAGATGTCTAAGTTGGGGGTTATCACTACATCTTGTGGTAGCAAATTACATCATTTAATTGTGTGTTATGCAAAGAAGTATCTCTTTTTATCTGATCTGAATCTCTCACCATTCAGCTTCCTAGGATGTTGTCAGGTTCTAACAATATGAGGGGGAGAGAAAAATGGTCCTCTGTCTACCTTCTCCAGTCAATTTCTATTAATTTTACACAACTCTATCATGTTTTCCTTTACTTGCCTTTTCCCCTAAGATAAAAGCCTAAAACATTGTACCCTTTCTTCATAGCAGATTAGCTCTAGCTGCTTAATAATTTTAGTTACTCCTTTCTGCATGTTTTCCAGTGTTGTAATATCATTTTTGAGGTCCATTGACCAGAACCATACATAGAATTCCCAGTATGGTCAGACAATAGATTTGGAAAAGAGCATTATGACATAGGCAGTTTTATTTTCAGTCCCTGTCCTATTAATACCTAACATGGAATTTCTCTTGCATAGTAGCTGCATGCTGGGTCTACACTTTCACTGAGCTTTCTACCACAACAGCAAGATCTCTTTTTGGTATTTCACTACCAGTTCAAATCTCATCATCAGTTATATTGAGATGCATTTGCCATTTTAATATCTGCTACCTCAGCCTGGAGAGTGCTTTTTGGAATACTTTGCAATCCTTTTTTTAACCCCTAAATAATTTGGTGTAATCAGTAACCCTGGGCTTCTTACAATGTCAGATAAGTTATGCATATATTAGAAAGCAACAGTTCCAGTACAGAATCTTGAAGCCCCCCCCCCAATTTACATACTTCTACTGTGAAACAATCCATTTAGACCTTACTCATTTCCTTTACCTTAACAATGTACAAATCCAATGTACAAATCTTCTCACACTTAGATGCTGTTACTTTTGCTCAGCAGTATCTGGCAATACATTTTTATCAAAAGATTTTCAAAATTCCTCATAAACAGTGTCTACTGGATCACAGTTATCCACATGTTTGTTGACACTCTCAGAGAATTCTAAGGAATTAGCCAGACAGGACTTAGATTTGCTGAAGCCATCTAGATTTTTTAATAGTGGGGAAAATTTCTGGGTACACATAGCAGACTTATCTATCTAGATGGAGCAAGAGAGTGGGGGTTCTGCCCCTGTAAACAAGGCACAGGCACCAGAGTAGGTTGGAGAATCATTCTAGGAAAGAGTTGAAAAGAATGCTATTGAAAGTTAGTCATAGCATTCTCGGTTTATTCTCCAAATTCTTATATTCTTTTCTTATGTTCTTAAGCTGAGATATGCCAACATAAGAGGTACTGAAACTGAAAGAATGAACACTGTCTGAACTTCAAGGAATGTAGAGGGGTCAAAACAAAGAGCTCAATGACTTAGTGGCTGGACCCAGGAAAAATTAAAATAAAGTGTACTAAAAAGAAGACACAGGGAAGTTCCTTGAATCTTGATTTGATTAAGCATCAAAAGCATCATTAACCATACTCAGGTAGTGCTTGATGTGGCTGATCTGACTGAGAGTTGGAGACACTTCAGCATTGGGCTTATTTTTTCACCAGGAGCTTTATAGGCCATTCAAAGGTAGCTTTGTGAATTAGTTCATTGAATGACAGTGTAGCACTCAGGGAGGCGTTTATATCCTTGTTTAACTAAGGAGGAAGAAGGATATTCTGTGGGTCCTTTGCCTTTTGGTGATTACAAGAACCCTAACAATATTTGTGGACACTCTCAGGCTATGTCTTCTTAAACAAAACGATGATTGAAGCAAGATAATGCCAGGGTAATGCCAGCTAAGCCTAGGGATCCAACAAGTTTGGAGCAATTTGGTAATATGCACCTCAGTCCTCTAAGTGCATTCCTTATTGTCTCTTTACATTTGTATAAGTTTGTATTCACTTTTGTTCTCATTTGGACAAGACTTCTGCTTTCTGAATGAAGCTTTTCTTTCTTCATTGAGTACTTGATACATGGTGTTGTTGGAGTGCCTTTCCTGACATGTAGTGTAAATTTTCTGCCTCTGGTATTGTAGTTTGAGTAACTACCTGGTGCTCTGGAGAGGTTTGATCTTCCAGACTTGTCCTTTTAATTTTCCTCCCTTCCCTGTTTTTAAAGAATTTTTCTCTTTTTAAGTAACATGGGAATGTGTGAACATCTTTGTCACTCTTCCACTTACATGCACATTCAATTTAATAGCACTGTAGTCTTTCAACCAACCAAGAGGAATCAATTGGAAAGACTGAGATCTGAAGAGCATGTTGCTTAAACTAAATAAACCAGTACACTTTTTTGCTTTAAATCCTGAAAATAAATTGCTTTATAAACTGAAGACCCATAGGCAAATTCCTCCTGCTTGGAAGAGGGTAGTTAACCTTTTTTAGCCTGCAATTGCTGACATACAATTAGAGATACTATTTCCTTGATCTTGGCTGTTAATGAACCCTTTTCTGTTCTAAAAATTGCATAAGAAGACCAATAAACTGAGACTTACTCCAGGCAAGAGAGAGGTAATGTTGTTAGGTGGTTCATCTGCCTGGCTAACAGTTTGATCTATTCTGGAAGGGGTTCCACTCCCCCAAAGGATGGTTTGTAGCTTGAAGGTATGCCTGGATCGAGTATTGTCATAAGACACAGGTAGATTTATGTGAAAGGGACATTTTGGAGGACTTTCATTCATAGGATCAGCATAAGTTGGAGTCAACCTGATGGCAACATAACAACTGTCTTTTATCAGATTATGCTGATTATCCAACTGTGTCATTGTCTGAACAGAGATAATAGCCTAGCTGGAGTTATCCATATGCCAATAACATCTCATTTGGATTACTACAATGTTTTAGACACGAGGGTGCCTTTGAAAGCAATCCAGAGACTTCAGCTGGTCCAAATAGGAGAATGAGATTGTTAACAGGGAATGGCCAACAGAGTCATTTTATGCCAGTACTTTCCCTTCTGCACAGACTGCCATTTCTGGATCCAAATGAAAGCACTCATATTAACATTGAGAGCCCTAAATGGCTTGGGACCAGGTTAACTGAAGAATTGTATCCTACCATATATACCTGCCTATACCCTAAGATCATCTTCAGCAATTCTTCTCTAGGAGTTACCACCAAAGGAAATAAGGTACAAGTAAATTAAGAAGAGGGCCTTTTCTGCTGTGACATGCTTGTTGTGGAAGGAGCTTCCTGGAGAGGCTTGCCTAAGGCCTACATTGTGCTCTTTTTGATGCTAGGTGAAGACTTTTATTCTTCCCAGGATTTTAGTTGTTTAGTTTCTGTTTTAAGTCTGGTGAATTAAATTTACATTGCATTTCATTGTTTTGCACTTTACGATTTTATTTGTTGCGAGCTTCCCAGAGAGATCCAGCTATTACAGAACTGAAATTAGGATTATGAACAGGCTATGATGCTTTCTCTTGTTAGGGCTTATATAAATATACAAGAATGTAACGCAAATTAAATGTACAACTTGTGTAAATATTCTAGGCTGTAGGATCACCAAAAAGTGGGAATGAACAAACAGTTTTAAATTCCAGCTGGGGCATTTTTTGACACTGGTAGGGCTGGTTATGTGCTTGAAACTTTGGTTTTTAAATGAACTGTTAAAACTGAAGCGATTGTAACAGTACAGATTTCTCACAGCACTTAAATTTACAGTTTTAAATCTGAAAAACTGTAGCATTCAGGCACATTCTTGTAGAATGTAACAGTGATTCTCTCTCTGCACTAACACTGACTCTTTTATTTGATCAATTATATATTGCTCACAATATTATTGAATAGTTCACAGAATAAACATACAATCTCATAATAGGTATAAATGCTCAAAGTTTAAACATTTAAAACTAAAATGTTGAAACCACATTAACAAATTGGGCAGTGTAGTTTGTCAAGGAAGAGCTAGGAAAAAAAGACAGCTGAAAACACACCTCAGTTGGTGCCTTCTGGCTACCAGCAGGGAGGACATTTTCCTAAGGTGAGTCGGTGGGTGCATGCCACTCTGGAGAAGTTCTACTTCTCAGTGACTACTTTATGGCAAGTTGTAAGTTATGGTACAGCCAACCAGGCCTCTTGTGAGTATCTTAGTGATAACTCAGTTCTGTATTGGGGAAGGTAGCCAGTTAACTGTGGTTATGCCACCAAGTTAACAGGTAGCTAGTGCAGGTGTCCACTGCCAAGTGTTGCACCTATCATCCTGACTGCTACATTCTGCACTAATTTCAGGTTCCAGCCCAGGCACAAGGGTAGTCTAACATAAAGTGCATCATAATAATCTAAATCTGAATTTACCAGTGCACAGACTACATTGACCAGGGTATGCCTGTTTGGAAAGGGCATAATTGATATACTAGATGTTCCTTACCCATGCGAGTTACTTTGGTTTGTAATGACAGTGATGAATCCAGTTACCTCTGGAAAGAATCTGAGGAAATGCAACCCCACTCAGAACAGGCAAGCTCCCCAACCCCTGTAACAACAAACCACCCACCTACAGTCTCCATCTTATTAGATTATCTTGCTGACCCTTATCTAGCCCATCACTGCATCTAGGCATTGGTTCAGAATATATGAAGTTCCTTCTTATTCAGATCTCTCAGAGAAATAGGGCTGGGTCCTACTGATCACACCTCACTCCAAAAGTTTTGAATGACTTCCTATTGATAGATAGTACTAGATGTTAACTCTGGGGACGTTATGTCATTCACAGCAAAATTGTTAATGTGGTAAGGCACATGTATTCAGTACTGCTTTTTGGAAGCTTGCAAATAGGAGCACAACTGTAAAAGTATTCACGGCTTTTAGGGATGACCCAAAGGCCTTGGTCAACCAGTCAAAAGCCACCTAGAGTTTCACCACAGCCAGAGTCATAAATGATAATTTAGAATAACTATCATTGTTTGATATCATAATAACAAGAATAAGCTGTGATAGCTCAACTATCATAATTTTGTGGTACAGATATTTTGCAAGGAGATGATCACCCTGCTTATTTTTACTATCACTTTTGAAGTGTACTAGATGTGTGCTGCTTTAAATAACTAATATAATACTGTGGTAATGGCCTTGTTTGAACAATTTTTCATTTGCAGAGCAATTCCTAGTTAGGAGTTACCATATTTTGTCAGATTCAGTGTTAACCATAACAATGAATAACATTAAATATTATGGTAGGAAACAAAGGAGATATGCAGGAGGCTTATAATTGCCAAAGCGTGGCTTGACCAAGATGTTGTTGGAGCCAGACTGATGAAAGTTCAGAAATTTCATGAAATTGCTGAAATATTACCTCTTTACTAACACAGAAGATCCTTTCTATCCTCCATTTCTTTTATGCCTTATTATCTTCTTGTTCATGCATCATACAACACCCCCTCGTTTCTTTTTTATGGCTCTGAATGACATTAAGCATGAAACCAAACCAGCCCTTTAACATTTGTGCTTGGCTTTGAATACTGCTGTACATTTGTTTTGCTGAGTGCACTTGAATATATGTATCCATTCCTCTGTGTTCAGGTATTGCTCTGTGTGTGTGTGTGTGTGTGTGTGTGTAGTTGCTATGGGGAAGTGGCTCAGAGAAATCATAAGAGATTATAGTGGGTAGAAGGAGGGATGTGTACTTATCTTCAATCTCTTTGGGACAGGCCCCAGAGATTGGCGCAGCAGGTTTTTTAACTACTGATGGTGGTGCCAGCAGCTGCTTCTAAGCTTTGCATGCTAAGAGCTTCTCCCAGGTGTAGTCCCTGACAGAGGTGAGACCTGCAACAGGTAGAGGAGGAAAGATGAAGTGAAGAAATATTTCTGTGTTCCTAAGACATTTTAAGCTCTGTGTACAACCAATTCCAGATCAGGTCCTTTCCTGTGCTCCCTCTTATGTTGCAGTTTGGAATTTGAGCTACATGTAACACTGAGAGATCAGAAGAATTGAAACTACAACTTCCCTGATGCCATCTACAATCTCATCCTGTGTTCCCTTGTCCTGGCTGCTCTTAGCTTTGTACCATGTTGTTTCATCCGTTTGTACAAGACTGTTTTCCCACCAGAGTTGAAGGCTGTGAAATTTAAAAGCAGACCAAAATGAAACAAATGTTACAGTATCCAGTGCCATTGGAATGATGGTAGCTAAACATTGCAGGAAAACTGAAAATCTTGTGCAGATAAAAACATGTTGACCTTGGAATTGATACAGAGGTACATCATGGTATGCCTCCCTGGAAAGGAGGGTACTGCAATGCCACCACTGAAAAGACTTGAACAACTCCACTTTAATAGCCTTGCTCTCTGTTAAGCTTCTTTAGCTTGATACTAAATATACCACGCCCAGTTTGCTTCTCTTTTCACTAATTTCTGATGCTTATTGACCCTCCTCTTCTTTCCCCAGTCCTTTTATTCTGCCTATTTCATATTCGATTAAATGGTTCATTATGTAACATTGGGATATTTTATATATCTCATTTGTTGTAGATGTTCTTTCGTAAGAAAGCTAAATATGGTGTGGCATGATTAAAAATTCAACCAACTACCTGTTGATTCTTAATGCTTTCATACCGCCTATAATTTAATATATTCCCAGAAATCTGGGAACCACATATCTTTTTGCCTTCTTTATAAACTACTGATATGAGACATCGTTACTCTTCCTTTTTATCCTCATGGTAGTCCAAAACACTGCTTACATTTCTAAGTTTTCTTTGACTCAGTATTGAGTACCACAGAAAGGAAAAGACTGTGGCTTAAATTAACTAATATTTGTTCATTCATTCAAGCTTTCATAGACTGTCACAAAAGCCACATGGCTTTCTGGACAGTTTACAGCAATTTAAAACAAACAAAAACATTAAAAAAACTTTAGGCATTATAAACAAATCCAATAAATAAAACCCTCAGTTCCATCAGGGACACTAACAATGTTAACCTCATACAGTGCCCAGATTGGACACATTTTATATTTTAAGATATCAGTTACACTGTTAAATTCATAAATTAAAATACTAACTTAAAATTAGAACTAAAACTATCAACAATTAAAATACTCTGAAAATTAAAAAAATGCCTGGAGCCAAAATATGTACAAGGTAGGCACCTGGTACACATCTCTGGGGAGCCGATTTCATTAAATTTTGACCTGTTCCTTTTTATACTGTCGTATATCCCTTCTGAGTCAGAACACACCATGCTTCATTATGGCTGAATAACTTCCCACCAAACCATGAAATACAGGTTCCTTTACATTTTATTATGGTGTGCTGAACCACAGTTATTTACCCATGAGTTGTTGAATTCTGGGTTGTTGGGTCAGCACAGGCATGCTAACAAACCATGACTTAAGGATAAGCAACCCAGAAACAGAACAGTTTGTTAGGTTTTGAAAACTGACTTGTTTAAACCATGGATTGTCATTATGTGTGACACTAATATTTACTAATGATTCAACATCAGCAGTGCTCATTTCTCTGCATGTGTTTCCTTCTCTATCAAATGTAGTGTTAAATACTCAGCTTTGTTCCCAGGGGCATGTTTGGAAAAAAAAAAAACATGGTGGCCCCAGCTGGTCTCTGTATTTTCCAGTTGTATCCCTAGGAACAGTACTATGTTGTGACATAGTGTTGCTTCCAAGCTTACAGTGTTGAGTGAAAATGGTTACTGCTGGGGCACCTAGGACACATTCTTCAGTCTTGGACAGAGTACATAGAGAGAAAATAAAGAAGGAACTTGTGATGGACCAAACTCTTTAGGGTTCTAAAGGTAAGGGCCAGCATCTTAATGTGAACCTGGAAGTCAATAGTGAATAGTGCAGATTGCAGGAGTAATATGCATTTATCAAATAGCACTTGCCAGCAATCTGGTGACTGCAGTTTTGTACCATTTAAAGTTTCTAAGTATGCTTCAAGGCAGTCCCACCTAAAATGCAGTCCAGAGTACTGTGTCAGTAAACTATGAATACTGTGGCCAAACAAGAACTTTCCAGGAAATGCTGGAGTTGGTGTCCCAAAAAAGGCAATCCTAATTCTTATCACTACCTGAGTTATCTAAAAGCATTGCCAAATCATACAGCCTCTCCATGGTCTATCCCACAGATGTAGAGTAAATAAAGGGTGAGCAAACCTGAGCAGTTGAATTCTGTAAATACGGCACCACAATGGAAGAAACTTTCTCACCACCAGCTGTACCTCAGAAGGCAATAGTATGCACAGCAAGACAGCAGCATCTGACTGCAGATTCATATGGGAGAAGACAGGACAGAGCTATGCGGTTGTCAGTCATATTGCTTCAACAGGGTTTCTGTGCCTCTTCATAACTTTAAATTTTGTATGAAAAACAAAGCAGCAGCTTGTGTTCACTCTTTTGTGCCATCACTAGGTCGGATGTGGCTTTATCTGTTACATAGCTGTCAAGCAGCTTGGTAAGATACAGGAGTCAGACTGGGACAAAAAGATGTGCAGACTCACAGAAGACCACTGATCTGCCTTGTGGACTGGGACTGCATCGCATTGGAGTGGGGAATATTGTTGCCTCTGCTCTGCTTTGAATGTTGTCCATGAAGAGTTAAGAAGTATAGGAATTATAATGAGTAGTAATCTTAGGACTTTTAATCATTTTCTAAATTTTCATGAGTGAATGATCTGAATGCTGCTGCTTGGGTGCTCTTCCTTAAGGAAGAGTAGGAAGGGAAGAGGTATTGAAATGGTAAACATGGTTTAGCATAAGTAGGTGTAAAGTGATGCACCTTGAAACACAAACTCCCAGCTTCCAATGGAGCCTGAACTGCCAGTGACTGACCATGAAAGGAATCTTGGAATCCTGGTAGATAGTTTAGTGAAAATGCTGATCCAGGGTGTGGTGGCTGTGAAAAGGCAAATTCCACATTGAGAAAGAAGTATAAAAGTGCCATTATTATTGTGCTTATAAAATGGATGGTGCAGTTATGTATGGAGTAAATACTGTATACAGTTTTGGTTATATCTTGAAATGGGTACATCAGAGCTGGAAAGGGTACAGAAAAGATTTGCTAAAGGTGTGGGAGAAACTCAGAGGTTGGAAGGTTGCAATATTTGGGCCATTCCAACTTAGATGGTGAGAAAGGGAGAACATGAGAGAGGTGTGTGAAATGCTGCATGTTGTGTAGAGACTGGATAAAAATAGGGTTTTCTCCTTCATAATACTAGAATATGGGGATCAGCCAATGAAGCTGAATGGTGGGAAATTCAGGGCAGATAAAGAGAAGTATCACTTTACAGTGTGCATAGTTAAACTTTGGATTTTGTTTCTGCCAGGTATAGTAAAGGTCCACTAAACTTGGTCAGCTTTAAAAGATGGTTAGATAAATTCATGGATGAGATGAACAATGTTTCCTAGTCTTGGCGGTTATCTGCTACCTCCAGTATCAGAGCTGTTCTGCTTCTCATTTCTAGCTGCTGGGAAGCATGAGCAGGAGAGTCCTGTTGCAGTCAGATTCTTCTTGTGGGCTTCCCTTTGTTATTTGGTGTAGCATTTGGGGAACAAAAGTCTGGATTAGATAGACCTTTGGTCTTATCCAGCACAGTTCTTCTAATGTTTACCTTTACCTGTTGGGATGTGGGAAAGTAGTGACTGAGATAATAATTACCCCCTCCTATAGTGGACTGAAGTGAGACTCCAGCTATGGCATAGGAAAAATGCAGAATATACAAAATGAAGATACATGAAGATCAGTATGCAAAATGGCTGTGACCAATGTTTGATCCTGTAAGGCAAAGGGGAATGCAGTTCCTTGGTAGGCAGTAGCCATGGTTGGAGCAGGGTTCAAGGCTCTCATGAATAGAGGGATTACCTACACATGCAGCTGCAGTTCCCTTCTCCTCCCTACAGCTCTGTCTGGGCAACAACCAAGAATCTGTTAGCTGCACAACTTAGCTACAACACAATTGACAAGAGTGCTGTGGTGGGAGTGTGTGTGTTAATGTGCAGCAGTTATACTTTGAGGAGTGATAATGTGTTGGCCTTTGGGCTAGCAGTGTAGAAATAATGTTTGGCGTTCTAAAGCAGAGTAGGTATTCTGAGAAGACCAACCATTAAGTATTTCTGTATTTGTTGAGATGCTAGACTGTGCAACATGCTCCCTTTTTGTTCAATGTGCCTTTCTGTCATAGTTACTAATGTCAAAGTTCCTTTGTGTATCCATGAAAATCAGCATGGTATAGTCACATATATAGTTACATGCAAAGGGCTCACTAGCATAAGTATATGTATGTAGTGGTGTTGGTATATTCTGATAAACTGCAGTTAGTTGAGTCTGCACAGGCCAAAACTTTTTATTTTCCCAATTTTTAAGGTGTTAATGTTTTTTAAGATGGGGTTTTATCTGATGTAATTTGTCGCCTGATGCTGTACTTCTATTTCATTGTATTACTGTTCTGGGACTTTTAGTGAAGGATCATCTATAAAAGCAATCAATCAATCAATCAATCAATAACTCCATCATAGTAATGTAGGCAGATGGGAGGAGGTGGGAGTATCAGTGTGTTTTGATTCTCCATTGAGTAAACTGTGGTGTCCTTAATTATGCCTGCTTTTTTCATGTAAGCAGTGCATTCCGAGGGAGCATAGAAATTAATTCATTCCTCCACTGCCACTTTTCAAGTGTATCCCTGGAGAACTGTTGGTATGAGAACCTATGTTGATGTGGCATATATCTTAAGAGTTAAATGGTTTGTTTTTATGGGTTTTATATATAATTGGTTTCATTGTTGTGCTTTTTAGTATTTATAATATTGATTCTATTGTAAGCCACCTGGAGAATCCTTAGGGACTAGTGGGCAGCATATAAATGTAAAAATTAAAATTAAAATAAGATAATTTTTTGCTGGGGGATTTAGGTAAATCTTAAAGTGCTTCAGTTGGTGTTGCTGGAGCTCAAGATTGCATTGTAAGTTTCTTTGGTTTAATGTAAAATCTGTGTTTGACCTTTTGGCAACCTTTTAAAAGAAATTTTCAGCAAGCCGAAATTCTTATAATTTTAAAGGTTTCAAACAACTTCAACTTTCCAGCAATAAATCATTTACTACTGTTTACTAGCATGGGGCTATTGTTTATTTATTTAAAGTTTTTATATGCCATCCCCATTGCTACACAGCCTCGGGGCGGCTCACAACAACAAATAAATAAAACAGATAGAATTACAATTACAATTAAAACTTGGAAACACACTGGCTGCATAATTAAAACTATAAATATTAAAGATTATTAAAATACTGTTTGAATAAAAAGGTCTTGGCCTGGCGCCGAAAAACAAATAATGACGCCAGGCGGACCTCTCTGGGGAGCGCATTCCACAGATGGGGCACCACCGCAGAGAAAGCCCCCCTCCGGGTACTTGCTTCCTGATATCTCTTATGGAAGGCTCCTGGAGGAGAGCCGCTGCTGCCGATCTCAAGGGGCGGGAGGGCAAATATGGCCACAGGCATTCCTTCAGGTATCCGGGTCCCAAGCCATTAAGGGCTTTATAAGTAATTACCAACACCTTGAATTGAGCCCGGACTTCGGACTTCGATGGAAAGCCAGTGAAGCTGGTAGAGGACTGGGGTTATATGAGAATAACACCCAGTCCTCGTCAGCAACCTGGCTGCTCTACTTTGCGCCATCTGAAGTATCCAGACTGTCTTCAAGGGCAGCCCCACGTAGAGCGCGTTACAGAAATCCAACTGGGAAGTAACCAATGCATGTGTCATTGTTGCTAGGCCAGACCTGGGCATTGTACAGCCTGCGGGCCACATCCGGCCCGATGGCTGACCCTGACTGGCCTGCATGAGGTCACTGGCAAATTAAAAGTCAATGCAAATATATATCATTGTAATATAGATGCAAGCACTACAACTGCACTGCTTTTATTTTGAAGGATCTGCTAAATTGAATTGAATTTATTGCTTTTCATGTAATGTTAATGTTTTTGTGAATATTCATTAAATAGTGTTGTTCTGTGCTCCACATTTTCATTGTATCATTGTAATGTTTCATTTGCTGTTTTTATAGAGATATATATTGAGCAGAACTGTAAGTGTATTGGTCCGACCCTTAACAACTGTCAAAGTTTCTCATGTGGCCCCATAGGAAAATTAATTGCCCACCCCTGCGCTAGGCAGTTGTCCTCCAGGTAGGGACGCAGCTGATGGATCAGCCGAAGCTGATGGAAAGCGCTCCTCGCCACCGCCAACACTTGAGCTTCCAAAGTCAGCTCCGGGTCGAGGAGCACTCCCAAGTTGCAGACCCTGTCCTTTACAGGGAGTGCAACCCCATTCAGGACAAGATGCAAGTCACCTACCCAGGAGTTCAAACCACCTACCAGCAGGACCTCCGTCTTGTCTGGATTGAGCTTCAGTTACTCTGCAGGGCAATTTAATTGTGTGGGTCTGACAAAGTATTTAGCCAGAAGAAATGGTTATGTGTCTGGATTTAAGGCAAGTGGTTTCTACAAGTTTTTAGACAACAAATACAACAAGTATTTGTCTCAAGCAAGCTAACTTCTATTTTGCCGAATAGCTTTAGTTTGGAGAGGGCAATAGCCATTAAAAAATTATGGGAGCATGATTTGAATTGTTCACATCTCCCTGACTTTTGTCTGAGTAGAGAAGCAAGTAGCTCTTTTAAATAACTTCCATTTTCATTTGTACATCTGTAGATAGGATTTTCAGGACAGGAGTAGCCACTACTGTTCCCCTCTCCTCAGAAGAGTGAATCAACAAAAAATGAAGGACCAATACAAGGAAAGGGATACCTGTTGCTCAGGGAAGTTCTGTTCAAGCAGATAGTGATAAAACATTCAGCCTGCTTCATTGAAAGTTCATTGAACACATAAAGCAGAGGAATTTATGTAACTGAATGGAGAGAGATACTAGGTAAATGGGGCTCCCTTTTATGGTACTTATAAAAGTGGCTGAGAAAGCAGGATTGGAAGACAGATCATCACAGTGCAGGAGACCTAATAATTATGTTTTCAAGCATAAATAGAAGTCTCTTTGAAGTTGCAGTTTCTGGAGGCACCTGTGTGTGTGACAGTAAATGAGTTTCACACTCTGGTGGTGGAGTTCTTGAGCTGAGAAGCACTGACTGCACAAAGCAGAGCGGATAGTTAAAAATTCCAGTTGTTTAACTAGGAATGAAGCATGTTAAATTTGTGAGCAGCGTTTTGTGAACATGTGGGGAACCTAGTTTTCTTTTTCTGGAACTGCTGCAGTACAGTGTTACTCATTCTTTCAGTTTGATTTGTATTGGGACTGGAGATGAATGGGAAAAATATCCATACCCACTTTTTTAATGATATGTTGTCCAGGACCCCCCCCCCCAACTGGTGAGTTTATATTTATTAAATTTATAGCCCAATTACCCAATAACATAGTGTTCAAGGCTCCTAACAAGAATAAAATACAGAATTACAATTAAACATAAATACTTACACGTATCAGTAAAAAGAAATGTCATGTCCAGTAGTTAAAAGCAGCTTCAGCAAACAGATCAAAAAGCAAAGCATCTTCACCTGCTGGAGGAAAGACACGGATATGGAGCTAGCACAGCCTTCTTTTGTAGGGAAGAGTTGCTGCTGCTGCATATATTTCTTTTTTTTTTGCAAGGAACCCAGTGTGTCATCCTCTTCATTTTATCCCCACAACAACTTTGTAAGGTAGGTTAGGATGAGAGACAGTGACTGACCCAAAGTCACCCAGTAAGCTGAGTCTACCTAAATCTCTGGAGTCCTATCCAGAACTTGAGAATAGCTACTGAGAAAGCTTTCTTTTGAATTACTACAAAAACATTCCTCTGTTTAGATGGTTATTGCCTGAACTTTTAAAATAGAAGTGACATCTCTTACACATTATGTTATGCTATATTTTCAAGAGATACTACTTTCTTGCTTTGATGGGCAGCAGTACTTAACTTGGTGTTGATGATCTAAATACCATTGCCTGATATAATTTATTAACTCTATACAATGATTTAAGCCCTTAATTTGCACCTCTTAGATTAGTCTTCTCTTTTTGAATTTTCATTCAGCTATTAAATATATTAAATGAACCATATTTCCTGACGATAGCTTTTTCAAAAGCATTAGCACAATTTAGAGTTTTAAAAGTTCACTTTATCAAAGCAGGGAACAATGACCTACTTGAAGTCATCAGCAAGTATATGAATATGGTGAAGATTATAAAACTGATGAACATTGTTAGCATTTTTGCTGCCATTCTCCTTTTTTTGGGGTGGTACATAAAGAATGTCACATATAGGTGTTTGTATGCAAATAGCTTTTCAGCGTTTAAATTGGTTGGGATAAAATATTGTTTTAACAGGGTCTATCACTCTGTTCACCATAACCCTCTTGCCTGGGTTCTGTTTACACTTAAATCACCTTCAGAGCCCATTTGAGGAAGAGAGTAAAGGGCTTGCAGCAGTGTCATAGGTGTTTCCTGGAGATTTTAGTGACTGGAAGGTGAAGAAACATAGCTTAGGAGGTAAGAGGAAGTTCAGATTCCAGGCACTATTCCAAAGGGAAGGAATCGAGTGATTCATTTCTCAGGTGTTCTGAGTTCTCACTTACAGTGTCCTACCTCATTCACAATCTTTGCATTACCTCTTACCCACTAGGTAGTTATGTCTGTTTTCCAGAAAATTATCTAATGCCCTAAATCCAACAAGTCCTTCTTTAGCATTAATACACAAAACAATAAAATATACTGTGTTAATTATATGTGCTGTTTAGATTCAGTATTTTATGTAACTGAAGTATTTGAAATTAAATATTTGTTTGGGAAGAAACAAAAACAAGACCGAGTAAAAATGTAGAACCCTGTTTGTTCCTTCACCTTTGGCAGGCCTTGTCTAGGTGAAACACTGAAGTGGCCTCCCTTGATAAGGGCCCTTTCAGTCATTACTAAGTGAAAGATAGGTTGGAAGAAGAGTGTTCCCCTGTTTGGGAGTCTACAGTTAGATGCGTCTACTACTGCCACAGTCTTGGCATTGCTCTCTTGCTTCTGGGCAGAAAGAACTGGTACTGAGTGGACAGGGAATTAGAGATCTGCCCCTACATGGCCAGGGTTTGTCAGATGCCTTGACCAAGCAATCCTCAGCCTTCATTCCAGTTGTGGAGATTAGGAGGTGCTGGGGATCCTTGTGCAGCTGCTGGAAGGCTCTCTCCATCTCTACAACTTCAGAGTTGGGAGGAAGTTTGGCCACCTGAGGTTTGCCCGTGGGCAGTTTTGTCCTTGCTGTGGTAAGTGGTTTATTGAAGTCTGTGCAGAAAACTGTTACACTAGTGCATAAGTTAAGTTTAAGATTTTTAACTTCTGTTGGTAGAAGCTTCTGTTCCTATTTCAAGATAGTGAAATTGACCTATAAGATTTAACATGTCTTATGGCTTAACTACTTGTTGGAGTGCCTCTCCAGGTATCAACCCAGCTTTCTCTTTTTCTTCTGTTTTGCCCACACAAGTTTTTTCAGTGCTTGGAGGGAGAACTGGGTTCTGTTTATGGACACCTGACTTCTAAATTCAGCAGAAGGTGTGGGCTCTACATCTGTATATAGGTAATATGTTTGGGAACCCTGGTTGCACTAGGATTACTGACAGCATGACCCTGTGCACTTAAAGCTTATTCTTGTCTGCAGAGCGTTCACAAGTTTTTGGTAGGCCTAGTGCAGGGGTCAGCAACCTTTAATACTCAAAGAGCCATTTGGACCCATTTCCTACAGAAAAGAAAACACCAGGAGCCGCAAAACCCTTTTGACATCTAAAATGAAGATAACACTGCATATATAGTTTTTTACCTTTACGCTATGTATAAAAAAACTATAGTGTGTTGCATTTATGGAATCAATGAACTGCTACAGAGAAAACAAATTTTTATTTCTGCATGCAACAAAAACATTTTGAACTCCAAAAAAAAAAAAAGACGCTGGGTTGAAAGTTACTTTCAAATAAAATACTCAATGTCTATCTGAGTCCTCATATTTATGAAATAAAAAGCTGAACTTATATTATCCACTAGCAACAAACCAAACATGCCACCTGGAGCAAACCAATAATGCCGTCTGCTTCTGTGTGCCCTCATCCTTTTATCACGTGGTGAAATTGAACAAACATCCCTCTCCCAATGTAATAATGTTGCTGGAATTTTTATAAGAATCTTCTTAAAACAAAGAAGTAGTTCTATATCTTCATTATGATTTAGCTGCAGCTCTTGTTCAGTCACTAAAAACTGTAATTTTTAATCTTACATTATAAACTAGTAGGATTCCTTTCATATATTTTGAATAAGAGAACAGCTTCCTGCAGAGTCAGAATCAGTGTTAAAGAGCTGCATGCATTAAACAACGAACCCCATAAGTTCGTCAGCAGTAAAAGCAATGAATCTACCCACATACCATTAAATGTTCGGTTTTCTTCAGAAACTTTTCTTTGGATTTATCCATGGTTGGAGGAGGGAAAGCTCAGTAAATCGGCACCGGGTCACAGATATAGGTGTGTTTAGTGACTGATTAGCAGATAAACAATCAAGTGCTGTGAATTGTGACAGGTCCCAAGCACAGCTTTTAACATTCAGATGAAGGAGATTACATTGGGACTAAGAGAATCTTTTCAGCAGCTTTGGTGTAACATGAGAGCCTGCAGGAAGCTTGTTTAGCAGAGGAATGTAGCAATTTACTTAACTAGCTGATTTACTTAACTAGCTAGCGCTGAGTTCCTGAGTGGAGCTTCGAGCAGATCCGGGGCTGTGCTGGCGCATGTTTTGAACGATGGAGCCGCAGCGGAGGGGTTCAAGAGCCACGTGGGGCTCCGGAGCCGCGGGTTGCCGACCCCTGGCCTAGTGGATGCATAGTGAGCAGAAGTGGGACCAACAAGTACAGTTCTTCTGCCTCTCGTTTTGATGGAATATGAGAAAAGGGCTATAGTTATGTAAAAAAAACCTCTCTTACTAGAATGAAATTGCCCAGCAATATTGCATCTGTTCATTGTTGTATGAAAAAGTGCATTTTAGAAAGAGAATATCTCTTTTCACAGAAAAATCTTGCAGTAGAAAAATTGCCAGACCACATTCAGTGCTAGTAAGCATGACAATTTTGAGAGCTGGCAAAGCATGTTCGCAGAAGAAACACTCTTCAGTACCACCTTGTCACTAAGCAATGATAGCTCATTCTATATTTTCCCTGTTCATTGCTCTGTGCCCTTCTCCCTGTGGGGAAGAGACCCCTGCCTGCAATCTGAGAGGTTAGGTTTCATATAGTTAAAGAAGCCATTTTGAGAAAATGTGAGTGGCTTCCTGATAGTGAAGTCAATCCTATAAATGTGACTAAACCAGCTTAACAAGTTCCATGATTGTGAAACACACGGCTAATTGTTTGCAAGTTTGTTGTGCTGTGAAGGCACATCTTTTAATTGTTTTAATTGGACCGTAGGGAAGGGAGAAGCCCTGTGCAGGAACCATTTTAGAAGGGCTGCTGAAATTGAATTGCATGGTCATTTTGGAGCAGCAAGCCTCATCCTTCCAGTCCTCTTATTCTTTCACCTTACCCTAACGGGGAAAAGCCTCCTGTAGGAGGGGAAACTTGAGACCAGTGTGTGTAAGCAAAGAAGAATGCTATTCTTGTTCATGTAGTTTGGATTGTCTCCCTTGGCTTCCCCCTTCCCATTTATATGGAAAACCTTCCATATCAGGAATGTTAAAGCACTTTGCAGCAATTTTCCTCACAGGTAGATAGCTGTACATCTCCAATGCTATAAAATATACTTGATTACACATCTGTTACTCACCTGCATTCATAACTGTTTTTCCTTTGTTCATTGGTTTAGTCACTTGGAAAGTTGAGATTTGTAAGATCAATAAAAGGGAAGGCTGATATTCATGGCCTCCTTGCCTTGTTGAACTCATACATATGGTTAACTTATCTACTTGATTTTTTGTCAATGGGCCAGAGATGTTCCATGAGCTCTATCCTTGAGCTCTTAGAGCTGCTGTTACTTCCTTTTGCCTGCCTGTCTCTGTAGGTTTCATTGCCTCAGCTATCAGTCTTTCCCTTTTCACCGCTTTGCTACTGCCTTCCTTTTAAGGAGAGAGTAAACCAACAGATCCATCTGCAAAATTTGGAATGCACTGTAAGATGGTAGCTGACTGAGCACTGCTTATTGCTCAGGCGATTGTGTGCTTTGCTAATTGCACACAATCAGCACTGCTAATTGATCAGAAGGTCATGTGCTTTGCACCATTAGTGTTGGGAATGGATGGGGAAGCTACACTTAGCGCTGTTTGAAAGTACAGTGAGGCACAGTCTCATGGTTTCCATGAAAGGGGATCCTCAGATGGCAAATGGATTATGGGTCCCCAACAAACACAGTTCCAATGTTATGGCCAAACCAAGAGTTAACCCTCAGTTACCTGCTGCAGATTTATTCATCATCTCAGTGTTCATTGAACAATAAGCCAGGACTCTGAGGGAATCATGGCCTATTATTTACAAGCAATGTCCTTGTGCATGCTCACTTCGTAACACCTGCTGCAAGGAGGGTCAGTTAAATGAACCATAGATGAACTTTCCATCTCTGTGGTTTCTTTAGTTTTATATGCAAACAAGGAGCTCTGGACTGAACATGGATGATTTGTTGCTTCTGTTTCAGTGGGAGTGAGTGATCAGTGTTTACGATAATATTGCTCTAAGTGGTAAGACAGGTCCCCTGGATCTTTGACTTATTGTAACATGTGAATCGGGTCGCTGAGTTTTGTCCTTTCCCCTGCCATCTTCCAACTCTTGCTTATATTAACCATAATTTATTGTAACAATTCTCTGCTCATTTCAGATGTTAAAACTAACCAGGGTTTCTGATGTTGTCATGGAAGCATATTGGATGGTAGTAATCATAGTTCAGTTGACAGAAAACAATGGTTAGTAAAAGCAAAATAGAGGAGATGAGATTTGGCATTGCCATGGGCTCATGCCTTCCATTTTATGGTTTTGAAGGTCAAAATATATTTTTGCCATAGCATTCTGAGCCATGCTGGTCATACAGTGTTCAAAATAAAGCTGATAAAAAGTTTCCAGAGACAGTGTATATTGAAAAAACTTGCCAGAGTCAATAAGATGGCATAGTGTATTAGCTTTAGGTTTCCTAAACTTACATGTCAAGTGTCTGTAACGTTGCTGTGTATTTTTCTTGGTCATTTATTAAGAAGGCAGTTCTGTTTGAAGTTGTGCTTAAATTAAGCTGCTTTCAGTTTCCTGCTGCTTGGCATTTATACTCTTGGGTTCTTCAGGGTTCCATTTTGTCCTCTGGACATGGACATGAAACCTCTAAATGGAATCTTGGGAGACTTGAAGTGTGGTGCCATCAGTATCTTGGAAAATTCATTTACCTGGCAAAGAATCTCATACAGGAATGGTAACAATGCATATTTAAGAATCCTTAATCAATTTCAGACTATTTGAAGACTGCTATTTTATTCTCATTTGTTAATAATTTCCCCTTAATAAAATTTTGTACATTTTGAAACTTTGTCTCTGTAACAAGCTAGTTCCTTCCCTCTTTTCTTTTGCTATAAATACAATTCTTTGAAGTACACTTCTTTTATTAAAATTTAACAGATTACAAAACAGTATGGACTTTTAAAAGGGATGCAGGTGGTGCAGTGGTTTAAACCGCTGTGCTGCTGGGCTTGGTAGATCGAAAGGTCGCCGGTTCGAATCTGCACAACGGGGTAAGTTCCCATTGCTCCGTCCCAGCTCCTGCCAACCTTGCAGTTCGAAAGCATGCAAATGCAAGTAGATGAAAAAGATACCACTTTGGTTGGAAGGTAACAGCGTTCTGTGCACTTCGGTGTTTAGTCATGCTGGCCACGTGACCATGCAGACAAACACTGGCTCCCTCAGCTAGGAAACTGAGATGAGCACCGCCCCCTAGAGTCAGACATGACTGGACTTTAATGTCAAGGGGAAACCTTTACCTTTTTATATGAACAGTCTGTAATAAGTGAGAGATGGACCCATTCTCTACTGTCTCTATTGATAAGTGTCAATGCTGTGTCTATGCCATAGGATTCAGGCTAGTAGGTTTCTTTTATTTCAGTGGTGGCAGTTAAATATTTTATAGCTATTCCCTAACGGTGAAGTCTGATTGGGAACTTTATAACAACTGTGACAGTGAGTTCCATAGACTCAGGTTTCAAAGGGTTTTTTGTCTTCACAGTCTCTGTGCATCACACATGTGGGTTCTGTGCCTGTGTGGGGCCTGTTGTCAGGAGGAGTTTTGGAGCTAAACTTGTTCTGGCAGGAACCCTACCCCTCCTTCCGCCTGGAAACTACAGTATCTCTGAGAAGTCTGTAAGTAAAATAAAAGAGCAGTAGTCCTAGTAAGGAATAGGAAAAATAAATAATAGCAGGAATCTTAGATTAGAAGGTTTTAAAAGTGCATGGGTTCAATTTTTCTAGAAAGTTATCAGATCTAGCTTTCTTATAGAAATATTCTGTTACATCATTTTAAGGGAGTAAAGGCTGGGTACCACCTTGCTGTCAGCATTTTATTCATCACTATGAAGAGAATATTTCATAATCCCAAATTGTGTGTTTTTTCAATGTTATACAAAAATAGCAACAAAACAATAGTCACATTTTTCTCCAATACTGTGGGAAGCTTTTTCAATTGTGTTACTCTGGAATGGTGTTCTAGAGTACCAACTATTACATCATTTCCAGAAAAACAGCTTTACCTGGTACATTCCTTGATGTTCTTCTAGCACCAAGCAAAGGTCTTTTTATTTTCCCATAGCTTTAATTTAGCTACAAAATGCCTCTTATCCCAGCCCTGTGGTTTCAGGCTTCATGTGCATAGATTTGCATTTTCATTGTGTTTTATATTTTATGTATTTTGATGGCTGCTTTATTTAAATAACGATTGTGATTGTGAATCTTTCAGAGGTGCTGTGGCACAATTGGGTGGCATACAATAGTTTTAAATGAATGAATGAATGAATGAATGAATGAAGCAGAAAAGTAGGTGGCATATAAAGGGTTGTATTCAAAAGATTTTGGATTGTCTGGAGATGGACAGATTGACTTTGTCTTTGAAGGAGAAGGAAGATACATACTTCTATCAAACTTGGAATATTTTCTATCATTGGTTAGAGAAACGGCACTATGCGTAGAACTGAATATGGCTGTTGAATGTAAAAAAAAAAGTGTGAGATGTCGACCCAGTATGTACGATGTCCTGAATAATTGTTGTTTTTAGTTTTGGATTTATAGAGAAAATAATAAAATTTGATTAAAAATAAAGGGTTGTATTCAAGGCTTCTGTACCTATATTCTCTCCATTTTGCAGAAAGAGCACTCCTTGAAGTTTGCGAGGGAGCATTCTTAGAAATATTCCCTGACATACCACAAGGAACATGAGTTAAAATTGGAAATTGGACATGTACCAAAGTATATGAACACCTGCATGGGATTCTTTGCATTCAATTAAAAACAGATTTGTCCTTGATTTACATAGAATGCTTGCCAACTCCAGAAGTAAGGTATATTGGTGTAATTCATATAGTAAGAATATGTTTTACTTTAATATTGAATTAACACTGTGAGGAAGGGCATTCATTCATTCAAAATAAAGCTAATTCAGAGTTGATGCCTGGTACTGCCTCAGAGTTAAAATAATATTGCATCATTTATGCCTGTGACAATCAATTTAGAAAACATGTATAAACCATCTGGATCTCATTTTTAGAATGTAGGTAGTACTGTAAAATGACATTTTATTCATATCTACTTAAAATAAAACAAGCATTTTAACACTAAAAGGCAAGTCAGATTTCTGTGAATTCTCTGTGTGGCATAAATCAGCAGTTTGAAGAATTCTTTCTTTGCTAGAAGTTGTTTTTTTTTTCAGGCAGCAATGAATAAATACATTCAATAATGCTCTAATTCTCACTTATTCCTGCTGGACTGCTTAAGTGTGGTTACAGTAACATTTCTGCAACTTGGCAGAAGTACAAAATCAGAATGTTGACCCCCAAGCATTAGAATGAAGAGAATGCACAGTGATTAACCATCATACCCAGTTCAGAATGTCTCCATAGCAACTTAAGATACAATTATGCAAACTGCTGTTAGTTTCCAGATAACCCATTTCCATCTAAGTAAAACTTGAATGAACAGATTTAACTTCTGTCTTGGACAGATTCTGGGGCAGCATCAAATCTATGTGAATAGCTTTTCTGGGGCTGAATTGCTATTTGCTGTATAATGAATATATTCAGTTATAAACCAAGATGGTAACACTTCTCTGTATATTCAGTATTTGTATTGCATGATGTATGTTTTAACTGGTATATATGTTTGCACCTGGACCCCTGCCTTCCCGCTGTTTAGGCTAGAACAGACATTGCATGCAATGTATGTAACATCCCCATAGCAACCTGAAAATAAAATACAGTAATCAAAAGCAGCATTGGGAAGGGATGATTAGGAATGAAGGAGCAGTGGGGGAGGGAAGGTTAATCTTTCCCGCTTGTCTGTTTCTCTTGCTGTAAATCAAGGGCTCCCAGTCCCTGCCCCAGAAATTTGCACTTGGAAATATTTGGGAGGAGCCTCTCTTGATTAAGGATCACTCCAGAAGGTGCTTCTGATTTTTTAAAACAGCAGCATAATAATGTTCATATGCATGCCTGTGCATAATATCTAATTTTGCCTTGAAACTGGAATTTCTCTCATTTTGAAAGTGAATAAATCATTTCAAGAATTATTTATAGAAAGTGACTAGTATGACCTGAGTTTCCAGTGAAACTAGTTCATGACAGGCATTTCTAGTAAGTTGTGCCTTGGTGTAATAGTTTACATAAAAGCAAGTATCATCCAATACATTCTGCAGTGGATGTGCTGGGAAACGGTCAAGTTTTTATACTGATTTATTATCCTTGTACAGCTATAAAGTTAATTTCTAATTTATAATACAGTCCCAAGCAAAAAGAATGAAAATCTTTATGCATTCATATAGCACAACTGCATGATGCCCAGTGCTGAATCGCCATCTGCAACACTTATTCAAAGTGCAGAAGCTGACGTAATTCATAATAGACAGTGGTGGTGTGTGTTTTGAAAGAATGCATTTTGGGTGATGCTGGCAGTCTCCATCTCCAGTTATCTGAAGTTATGCAGATCTCTGGCAACAATTCAACACTTGAATTGTGTTAAGGGGCATCAGAATGTTGCTGTGACCTGTGACTTAAACAATTTATAGTGCAAATAATATAAAACAAGGGAGAAGAGGTCTTTATTTTCAAAGGTACAGCCTGAAGCCTGAAAATTGAACCAAGACTTTGCATGTGAATGAAGAAGTAATGACACCCCCCCACCCCCAAAAAGGATGTTGTAATTAATTCGGATAATTTTTGCTGATACTTCTAAAGAATATATCAGGATTTCTTTTATCCACTAGATAACTCATGTTTACATACAGTACATTTGCAAGCCCTTTGTGCAGCTGGCAAGTGGTATATAAAATCTGATACAATTAAAGTGCTCACCAGGATATCTTAATGACAGAGATTAGTTTTCCATAAATATTCGTTTTATCTGGATGGGTGGAGATAATTGCTCCGAGGTCTATGCTGGAAGTAATGAACCGGAAAGATGCAGCTTCTTGCACTTGATTTGCATTAACTTCATGAGTTCAGTGAAGTTCTCTCAGAGAATTTTTAAACCTCTTGCCTTGAACCAGTAAGACCTTGGTAATAGTTGATTTAAGTCAGCCTGGTAAACAAGCCTACAATTTACAAGTCTATAAAAAATAAAAATAAAGCACTAGGCTGTGGGGGTGGCGGGCTGTCAGAAGAGAGATGGAGAGATGTGTTTGTCCTGCTGCAGTTCTTCCCTGCCTGTGCCTGCCAGGCTCAAACTTAAATAAAAAATAACTTAGCTTCCTCACAAAAGGCCTAGAAATTGAACAAATTCTGAGTGAGGTATATACTTACAAATAACCTTGTACTTAAGAATTATTTTAAATAAGTGGTCAGCTAGTTTTAGTCATATATTTAAAAATATATACTAGTCCCAATTTACAAAATTCTAAAGAGGTCTCCAGCAAATAATAAAACAGTGTATCATAAAATTATGCAACTTTTGCTAATGGAAGGGGAAATTATCAAATGCATAACCCTGGGTGTCTGATGTATTGAAGAGGGATGGTAATTTCAGAGGGCCATTACCGCCACAGACCACCATTGCTTTCTTGTCTCCAGATGGAATTCTGCAGGATGCAATGCAGATGGCAAGGATTTCCCTGAATATTGTAATGATTTAATGGGACTATGTAGGACAGTACGAAAAATGGTGGCTAAACTTAACAGGTGAGATCAACTTTTATAGATCTGAGATCTATACATGCTATTTCCAACTAGAGATGTGATGTGGGGGAGGTTAAGGAAATACATTTTCTCTCCCCTCCCCCATTTTTTGGAAAAAGGGAAATTTTGGCCAAACTTATTCAGCTTATTCTGGAGCGATATATAGAACTAAGATTTGTGCAATTGGTGAAAAAAATTATTGTGAAACATATTGAATTCAATGGAGGAATACGTATCCTACTTGGAAAAAAACAGTTTTGGACCAGGTTACTTCAGTGACCCTGCTGGATCCATACTTTGGTTGACTGTGTTCTGTGGCGAGTGTTGAAAGTGCTGTTCTTTTGTCCAGCAGTGGCAAAAGAAACTGGTTGGCAGGAACCAGAGATAGGGGTTCTTCAGTGGTAGCTCTCTTATGTTTGAATTTGTTTCTAAATTATGGATGTCTTTTGTTGCTGACTCATTTTTATTATTGTCCACATTTAAATAACTTCTGGGTTTCTGTTTTTTTAATTGCTGCCAGTTTTATTTTATGCTTTGTATAATTGATCTGATAAAAATAACGCCACTGGTTTTAGATTTTGAAATGCTGACTTAAACTTGTTTTAGTCACCTTGGGATGGTCATGTACTCTGAAAGACAAGATTAAATAATGCCCAGAATCTTTGATTTCAAAGGCTTTATGGGGTCTTCAAAGCTCAGGCTGTCAGAGTAGTATTATCATTTGCCACTGTTTAGGCAAATATGAAGCTGCTTTCTATTGATTCAGACCATTGATCTATCTTGCCCTTTGTTGTTGATACCAGCTGGCAGTGACTCTCCAAAGTTTTAGTCAAGGTTCTACCTTTGCTGTACCTGGAGATGCCAGGAATTGACCCTGGGACCTTCTGGATGCAAAAATGTGTTCTGCAATTTAGAGGCTGCAGCCTCTCTAAAGTTTCTTTTGGGGAAAGAGGATAGGAAAAGGGGAACTCTGACTGGAACTACAGAATATTACTGTTTCCACTTCTAGCCTTCTGTTGGCAGTAGATAGTATTGCTACTGATTTTTTAAATGGAAATAAGGCTTAATAATAACATTAATATATGATCCACTTATGCAGTTTTTGCCACAAAACCTGATAATGGCCGCTGCTTATAGGTAGCAGATTCATATAAGTATTTTGGTGAGTGGCTGCAGATATTATGCAATATAGATTTGGCTTCAGTATCTGTCAGGAAAAAAGGTACATAGTTGTAACGTAGAAAGCAAATTACTTATTTGCTTCTGGGCCTGTTTGACTTGTATTTTGTATTAGCTCCAGTTTTGATGACTCACTCAAACCAGTATGTCGCTCATAAACAACTCTGCACTAATTATCTGTCTCACAGAAAATTAGTTAGCAGTGGCAATATGTGTATAATCTGACTTCTCCAGCATGGTAATAGAGATTAATGAAAATTGTTTCAGCTTCTGCAATGTTTATGATAGAGTTATCTGTCCTTTCTTCCTCTGTCTGATAAAATTGTCATTGTACAGACAATTTTGTACAATGTTATTTGGATAGGTGAAAAATACATTTCTTTACTGCAATAAAACCATGTGTTAATTATATTTATTTGCTGGCTCTGTTCTACTTAAGGATTGCCTACTGTGTGTCTAGCTATAACAAGCTCCTAGCTTTTGGTTTCCTAGCTTACTGAACTCTTAGCCCCAGATGCAAAGTTAAATCATTACTGTTGTAGTATGGAACAGGAAAGAGGGTATACAGTCTTTGTAATTTGGAGCTTTTGAAAACCCTGTTCAACCATTTAGGCATAGTGAAACTTTCAGTGTTTCTAATCTCAGTTTTGCTTTCAAAAATCCTAGGTTGGAGCCAGGAGCATAAGTGTGTTCCTTCATGGAATGGGGATCTCTTGCTCCCTTTCACAGCAGCTCCCTGAGTGCCTTGCATTTGCCATTGAGGGTCATATGACCCATGAACAGCATGGGATAGAGTTTCAGGAGTTGCTGTAGGAGAGTAATTCAAGAGTGCAAACAAACAAAAACATTTCTACTTTTTACTTGTGTAACAAAGATAGACATTGCTTTACAACATGAAAAAGAACTCTCATATGGAGACCTCATTAATTATATAGTATCTGAAAGGCAGGTTCCTAGTGTATATGCTTGATGAACAAAACTTGAAATTGCCCAAGTCAGAAAAATTTAAAATACAGCTGGGTGGAGTTCTAAGTAGTAGAAATGAAACCTCTGTCAGTTGTACTTAACCTGCTCTCATCCAAATGCTTTGGATAATTGACCTTGATCCCCAACCAGTATGGCCAGTGCACATGTTGGGAGAAGGAAAGGTCAGAGTACAGGTAACAGTGCTGTGTAGCCCTAGACTTGATTGTGAGCCAAGAAAGTAGACAGAGATGCTGTCCACATAGTAAATATTTTAATATTTCATGTTTCATCAAATCAAATATTAAATCACAGTGTTGTGATGTGCCTTCTAATATCTAATTGTTGCCTTTTAATATCAGAATACTTAGGGTCTGCATATGATCAAGTAAAAGGGATTTCCTTCTTGTCTCCTATCCAGACAATAACCAGATGTATTTAGGAGTTATATCTCTTCATACTATAAGCAGAAACTATTTAGATAGTTTGCCATTGATTATCTTATGCAGAATAGTCTATAATTTCCAAGGCCAGACATGTCAGCATTAACTTGTTCCAAATAAATTGTTAGCAGCTTGTATTGCATTGTAAGAGAATGCAAACACATTTAAATTGAACAAGTAAATGGCTTCTGTTTGACTTTGACTTTAATAAGAAGATTTACATATCCACATTAAGTTGAATGTTTCATTAAAATCAAGATGACAATTCATTAGCTGTTATCTGGGCAGTTTTGATTATGTTTTCCCTGTGTGCCCAGGCTCTTCAGGGTCTAACTAATTCAGACTTAAGAGCTTTTAAAATATTGAATCACAATGCATACATAGCAGTTTCAGTTGAGTGCTCATGTTCATGTAGCCAAAATGGCACAACCCCAAGAGGGAGGTATCAGTGGGCTTGCAAATGTGGACAAGATTTGAAAAAGCGCAAACAAAATCAGGAGGGAGAAAAATCCTTCCCCCCCCCCCCCAAAAAAACCCCCAGCAATGAGAACTGAGCATGCTCATTGGCCAAGGAATGAATGCTGTTGGGGTATACTCCCTGTTGGCCTTTTGATTAAATATTTTCTGATCTGGGTCTGTGGTCTAAGATCAAGCATGGGCTGTAGTAGTTTTTTTGTTTTAAAAGGATGCATGATAAAATGGACAAGGGCATGAATGCAGTATTGGACACTTTATTTTCTAGCCATGAGATTTGCATTAAGTTCAAAAGTTTTAAGGGCCTGGCAATATCTTAATAGCAAGGATCACATGAAAAAATATGCCTCCCTTAATGCAGTTGTTGGCCCTGCTATTGTAATGCATATAAGGATGGGCTAATTAGTTTCTTGTTACTACTGTTTCATATCATGGAAGTGTAGCTCTGACTACTAATCCATGTTAATTATAACTAAAGGATAATATCCAGCAATGTGCTCCTAATGAAAATTGCTTTGCACTGGCACAAACGACTTACATTGGTCATTTCCCACTGTGTTTACATTCAGTCTTAACCAGGCCTTGCATCTATTCATTAAAAAGTATGTGTTCTGCATTATTTCCTTCTCCAACTGTAGAGGTGGTATCTTTAAACTATTCACATATGAGGTCAGTCTAATGACAGCAGCTTTGACAACTTGTGAGAATAAGTATGAGAATATAGGAACCTGCACATTGGACAAATTTCTTCTTTGTATTCTGTGTTGCTCTTTCCTGCTTTATTCTGACTTGAGCTAGTTCCACCCTCATAAAAAACAAAGCAACAAACAGAAATGAAATTGACATGCATGATAGGTCAAAGTAAATTGTGATCATTGCCAGGCAGACTAGAGTGTTTCATTTGCACCAAGTGAAAATAAATGCCTGTGTTTTGTAGCTAGATGATAACAGTCATACTTGAAAAATTATTAAGTTGGTTCTTCATTTACGTAGAAAAGCCTGCTTGCTTGCTTGCTTTATTTATTTATTGCTTAAATGTATATGCTACTTCTAATAAACTACCAAGGTGGTTAACAAAAATGATAAAAGCATAAAATATAGCAATAAAAGTGCTATGGCGTAATCACTTGCAGTAGAATGACTGGGGTAGAATTTGGACAAGGATAGTAAAGTTATAATCTCTACTCAGATGCTGCTACAGAGTTGGTCTTACAAAGACCAGCAGAGGCATTTGGGAAAATATGCCTGAGTTGTGGGCAATGAAGCAAGCCAGGAGACGATTAGAGCGCAGGTGGAGGAAAACTTGGGATGAATCTGACCGAACACTTTATCGAGCCTATGCTGTAGTAGAGGTGAGGGCGGCAAAGAGGCAGTTCTTCTCCGCTTCCACTGCTTCCTCACAGTGCCATCCAGCGGAGCTTTTCCAAGTAGTGCAAGGCCTGATACACTCTGGCCAGGAAAATGAAGTGGTTGCACCTTCAGCAGCCTGCTGTGACGACTTTGCCCAACACATTAAGGAAAAAATTGCTCAGATTCGCCACAATCTGGACTCTACAGTTGATATGGCTCCAGTATGGGAGGTGTCCAGAGCGCCGACTCGTCCATCATTATTGGATGAGTTTCAGTTATTACGACCTGATGATGTGGACAAGGTGCTTGAAATGGTACGTCTTGCCCCTTGCCTCTCTTGGCTACATAAAGAAGCCAGTCATGGGATTGGTCCCTGGGTCCGGGAGGTTATCAACACCTCACTGAGGGAGGGCCAGGTCCCTGCTCCCTTGGAGGAGGTGGTGATCTGGCCTATCCTGAAGAAGGTGTCTCTGGACCCAGAGGTGGCCGCCAACTTTAGTTTGGTGGCCAACATTCCGTTTTTGGACAAGGTGTTAGAGCAGGTGGTAGCAGGACAACTCCAAACACTCTTGGATGAAATGGATTATCTGGACCCATTTCAGTCTGGCTTCAGACCTGGTTATGGTACTGAATCTGCCTTAGTCGTCCTGTATCATGACCTGTGCAGGGAGGGGGATGGGGCAGTGTGTCCCTGTTAGTTCTCCTGGACCTCTCAGCGGCTTTCGATACCATCGACCATGGTATCCTTCTGGATAGGCTGGCTGGGTTAGGAGTGGGAGGCTTTGCATGATGGTGATTCCGCTTCTACCTGCCTGGCTGATTCCAGAAGGTGGTGCTGGGGGACTATAGCTCTGTGACATGGCTGCTTTGCCATGGGATTCCACAGGACTGTATTCTGTCCCCCATGCTCTTCAACATCTACATGAAACTCCTGGGAGAGGCCATCAGGAGGTTTGGGCTGCGGAGTCATCAGTATGCTGATGACACCCAGCTCTACCTCTTGTTTACATCTACTTCATGTGAGGCAGTGGCTGTCCTGTACTGGTGCCTGGATGAGATAATGGGCTGGATGAGGGCCAATAAACTGAGCCTCAGTCCAGATAAGATGGAAATCCTATTGGTGGGTGGATTGAGGTTTCAGGTAAGTGATTTTGACCTTGTTCTGGATGGGGTAGCGCTCCCTCTAAAAAGACAGGGTCCGCAGCTTGGGAGTGCTCCTTGACCCAGAGCTGTCCCTGGAAACCCAGGTGGCAGCAGTGGCGAGGAGCGCTTTCCTCCAGCTTCGGCTGGTTCATAGCTATGTCCTTACCTGGACAAGCACTGCCTAGCAATGGTGATTCATGCCCTGGTAACTTCCTGGTTGGATTACTGTAACACACTCTATGTCGGGCTGCCCTTGAAAATGGTCCAGATACTTCAGCTGGTACAGAATAGAGTGGTCAGGGTGCTGACGGGGACCAGTCAGTATTCTCACATAACGCCAGTCCTCTACTAGCTCCACCGGCTTCCAGTTGGAAGTCTGGGCCCAATTCACAGTGCTGGTTTTGACCTATGAAGCCCTGAACGGCTTGGGACTGGGATACCTGAAGCAATGTCTCCTTCCTTATACGCTCTCACGCCCCTTAAGATCTGTGGGAGATGCTCTGCTCCGAGAACCCTCCCTGAAACAGGTAAAAAGGGTATCTACTCGGAGTAGGGCCTTCTCTGCAGTGGTGCCCAGATTGTGTAATGCGCTCCCCGGAGAGGTTTGCCTGGCACTGAGCTTATATTCTTTTTGGCACCAGGTCAAAACCTTTTTATTCAATCGTTATTTTAGAAATTAGTATTTTAATGTTTCACCAGTTGCTTTTGATTTAATTTTTATTGGTTATATATTATTTATTATATTTGTATGTATTGTTTTATTGTATTTTGATTCTAATTATTGTAAGCTGGCCTGAGATGCCATGCATAAGGGACGGCATATAAAAGTTTTAAATAAATAAATAAATAAAATGGTAAATGCATTTGAAAAAATTTGTGGTATAATGTTGGTAAAAATACAGCAGAATTGATGTATTTCAGTTTTGGGGGGATCTCATTACTAGATCAATCTTTATTTCATGGAGAAACTTTTCAGTGAGAGTATGGATAACTGCGCATTTAGAAAACCTTGCTGCTTCAATCATAAGAAATTATGGGAAGAAGTCTACAGAGATCTTAAGTTAGAAACAACTGCAATATCTTGGGGGGTGTATTATTAAAATGAATTTACTACCAAAATTACTTTTGCTATTTTTGAATATTCCATTGCAGGTTACAATGTTAAGATTTTTTTTCTTTTGGTTAAGGGAATAAGCTAGACTAACTGCCAAGGTATTGTTATCAACCATATATTATTATTTATTTAAATTTAAAATTTAAAAATTTTATATGCCATCTTTTATGTATAACGTCTCAGGATAGCTTACGGCATTAAAATCAGAATCTAATAAAACATTCAGTACCACAATATTTTATTTATTTATTTATTTATTTATTTATTTATTTATTTATTTATTAAAACATTTTTATGCCACCCCATTTGCCGAAGCCTCGGGGCGGCTTACAACAAATAAATTAAAACATAAAATATACTAAACAATATAAACCAATAAAATAAAAGTGACTGTTAAAACCATTAAAATACTAATTTTTAAAATAAGGCTTGATATGAAGGATCTTTCATTCCTTTGTATTATAAAGTATTCTACAGTATTGGTGCAGTATTGGTTACTAAAATCATGGTTCGCACTGGATAATTGGACAATGGTAGAGGAGCAAGATACACTTTGGTTTTGCAGCAGAATGGATTTGGATAGACTTAGGGAAAAACATAATATCCATTGGGTACTATGATATAACTATTTTAATGTAAGTAATTAAAATATTTTTAAAATAATGAAAAATACTGATTAGTTGCTGGCATTTATGAAGAAGTGGGTTTTGAGCAAAGATCAAAATGGATGACAACTGCCTGAAGTCAGTGAGGAGCATTCCAGAGGGCTGGTGCTGCAATACTAAATGCTCTGTTGCAGGTACTCCCAAGGCAAATATAATAGTCACATTTGGGTGCCACTGTAATCCAACCTTCCCCGACCTGATCCTTCCAGATACTACCCCAGCCTTCCTTCAGCTGACATGGCCATGGGTTATTGGTCAAAGCGTATTACTTACCAAAAGTGGTCAGTGAATTTATAGCAAGCAAATATTGGAATTTGATCTCCTTTGTCAAAACAAAAGATACTGAAGATGAAACTCAAATACTTTGGCCACCTAATGAGAAGGAAGGTCTTACTGGAGAAGAGCCTAATGCTGGGAACGATTGAGGGCAGCAAAAGAAGGCGGCGGCGGCAGAGGATGAGGTGGCTGGATGGAGTCACTGAAGCAGTTGGTGTGAGCTTAGGTGGACTCCGGGGGATGGTGGAGGACAGGAAGGCCTGGAGGAATGTTGTTCATGGGGTCGCGATGGGTTGGACACGACTTCGCAACTAACAACAAGAAGTTCAAACAAAAACTTTAGATTATTTAAAATGATTGGTCAGAAAAGTAACCCCAACATAGGGAATATGATGTAGTGGTGTCACAGTTTTTTGAATCAGTGATAGCCATCTCTCAACAATTTCATAGATCACCTAGATCCCATACCAAATATTTTATCAAGGTGTGGTAAAATGCTTGTCCACTAGTTTTTACATGTAAAAAAAAATGTAATTGCATGCATTTCACACTCTATTGAAACTATTCCTTTTTGCACATAATGCTACAAACATATTAGTATGCTGTGCTTTCCCTGAATGAATGCTCCCTGTCCCTGGACAACTTAGATATTGCCAGCTTTGGTTAGGGACCGTGACTGCTTGTGATGAGATCAGTCTTTGTCTTGCAATATACACTCCAGGTTCCTTGGTGATCAGGAAAATAGTGATCCTGAGAATTACAGACTTTACCTTTCTTTCCACGTGATTCCAAACGGACTGCTTAAAGCTGCTTTGAAAATGTTTTCTAATTCTGTAATGTTGTCATGTGCAGTACAAATAATTAGACTTGCATTGATAAGTACCCTGGAATGCAGTGTTCTCATTGCTAATCTCATTTTCAATCTTTTTGCAGGCTGCTGACTTGAGTAAACCAATAGATAAAAGGATATACAAAGGAACACAACCTACGTGTCATGACTTCAATCATTTAACAGCCACAGCAGAAAGTGTTTCTCTACTAGTGGGCTTCTCTGCAGGCCAGGTGCAACTTATAGATCCTATTAAAAAAGAAACTAGCAAACTGTTTAATGAGGAAGTAAGTTCATGTCTTAACTTAGTGCATGCAAACATACCTGTATACTTTTTCTAAGTTCTCTATATGTATATTAATTTATTTTTCCACTCAGTTTACTTGGATGGATACAGGAAAAAATTCCCACACCGTTTCACTGTATTGCACTGTGGAAGATAATGTGGTTTTCACTACTCCCTCTTCCCTCAGATTCTCACCTTTGCTTAGTGTTCTATCTACATTAGTGTTTTTGCTATGTATAATTCATGTCAAACTACAGTTTGAGACTCTGGTTATGTTTGTGAACTATGCTAGTGTAAATTCAATGTCCTAGTTAATTCAGATTAAAAAGGAATGGAAGAGGTCTGCAAGAAAAAATGACTACTGCTTTCATTCATGGAGTATTGTGTCTACTTCAAAACTGTTTGAAAGAAGTTTGCTAAGAAGTGAAGATTACTCTTTATTTTAGTCTCAGCATTCTTCAGCATAGTTAATTGAAAGAATAATACCATTACCTAGTTTGCTGTTCTGTTTTACATACCAGAACACGCTTTGAATCTACTATATTTGTAGAGCTGCTTTAATTGCTAACTCCTTCACATAGAAAACAATTCTATACTCCCTGGAAGAGTGCTCCAGGGGCCACAGAAATGCTCAGAAAAACCCTTCCAAGAGAGAGCTCTTAAACCTCAGAAGGGACATTTGAAGACCTTTGCAGCAGCACAGAAGCAGTGGTGCTGTCAGCCCTCCAAGGTCAGAACAGTGATCTTGGAGGAAGAGGAAAGGGGGTCTTCTAGTGGGTGAGAAAACCAAAGAGGCCACTGTCCCGAGCTTCCTATGGCCTCCTTCCCTTCCCCCTCAAAGTGTCCCCAGTAGATGGGCTAAAAAGCTCATCTAACAAAAATCACCAGAGAGGATGGAGAGGCAAAGATCACCTCACCTGCTCCTCCTGCTGGTCAACTTCAGTTTGGCAAGGCTGGTGAATCTTGGACTCTGCAAGTTTGAGTGATTCTGAGCAGCAAGGGTGCGATTGATAGACTTTCTCAAACATCTGAACTGAAAAAAAATCCTTGAGGCAAACCTGTCAGCTTCAGCCCACTCAGTGCATTCATTTACGTCCTAGATTGTGCAAGCACATCCCTGTGCTATCTTTGCAACTCTCTTCATTTTCAAGTCTTTTGCCATGTAATATGGGAAGTCAGTGCATGCACATGGAATACTATTTGAAAATGATTTTTTAAAAAATCCTAGCCACTGAAATTGTGATCTACTGTGAACTTTTTAATCAGAATCTTGAGGCACTTTTGACTCAACCTCTTTCATTGCCTTCTAAATGAAAGGCAGAATCATCATCTCGCCATAGGTGGACCAATACAATCCACACAAAGGAGTTTTAGGACATGCTTTAGGTAGACGTATCTTTTTGATTCTTCTCAGCCTTTTTAAATGTAGTAAGTTGCAAGATATATTATTTGTGTTAAATTATGGTGTGCTAACTCTAATAGCCCTAGTTAAAATCTAATGCACCGTGAGAAGCATTTTTAGCCTTAATGGGTTGAGGATTTGAATAGTTTCTGATTTAGACATTTTTTTCAGGAAGTGGCTGCAGGATGAAGGAAGAAAAGGGAATTTTATTTACATGAATTTATGTTACCAAGAAATGCCTTCAAGGTAGTGAACAAGTAAAACAATCACCACTATCTGCCAAAAATCACTGTAGACATTAAGCACCATCTTCTACTCCTGTGAGAATAAAACTCTTTCTTTAATTTTATGGCTCCTTACAGCAAAAACTCTACATGTTTGTAGAGCTCTGTATTTGTTTTCTGCCTTGCTGGTCAGAAATCTGCTCAGATCAAAGATTTTGTTTCCTTAACTCGGTAGCTTCTATATGAACTTGTATACAGTTCAGTGCAATTCAGAACAGCCCTATTCAGTTTTGCTTTTATGCCTTCTTAACTCACCCTTGTATTTGACTTTCCACTGCTATGTATTCCTATACATGACACTAATTTAGGATCATGCCTCTTGCCAAGGTAATGTCAGTGTCTGTATTATCTACTCATTTCTACAAAGACAGCACATACTGGCTTCAGACCTCAATGAATATTGTTCATTGCGTACAGTCTGTCATGTTGCTTTATATCCCGTAAAAGGATAAAATCTCTGGAATGAGGCTGTTGTATTTCATACTTAAACACAGCTTTTTATGTCCAGAGATTATTCAAACTATAGCTTATAACTATGTGCTCAGAATGATGCCTTGGTATCCAGAGCCAACCTTAGTAGTACAGCCATCATTAACATCCTAGTTGTAAACTGTCCCGAGATGCCACTAGATGGCTGGTCCATAAAAACCATAAATACATACGTACATACATAAGCAAGCCAGCCAGCCAGCCATCTGATATTATTGTGGGCATAGTTTGATACGTGGTTATAAGGAATTGGTATCACTGTCATTTGCTTTTTTCGTGCTCTTACGCATGAATGCCTTGGGTTAGCAGAATAATTGATATGCCATTATTATTGCTTAAAATAATGAATATGCAAGCCAAATTCCACTGTTCATTCATGACAACCCAGCAGAGGTAGTAGGAGGTAGAATCAGAAACTCCAAAATATTTTCTGCTATCAGTTGTAACTAATTACATTGAATGCTTAGATTTTTCATTCTGGACAAAAGCAGTGAAACATTTTACTCAAAAATTTTAAGTTATACAGATATTCAATCTTGCTTCTGCAACCACCAATCAAGTCTCAAAGTAATGTTCATGTAAAGCAGATTCTGTTTGAAAATTGGCATTATTTCTATTGCAGTGACTAGGGATTTTCCCCCTAGTCACTTCTGTACAATAAAGCCAGATTTTAAAGAGATGAACAGTTTTTCTTCACAGAATGTAGGATCCGCAGTCTAAGTGACTTATTGTGTTAAACTATGTTAAGGAGGGTTTACCCCAGATCGGGCTGATTAATTTACTTTTATTCTATTAAGTGAGAAAAGCACAGTTTTTAACAATAGCTTTATTGTTAAAGCTTTTGTTATTGGATGGATTTATTTGAACTTGGGTAAGTCCTGGTAAACAGGTAAGTTTTAAAAGTTTGTTTTCCCTACAAGTAGAATAATTTCTGCTTTTTAATGCAGACTGGCAGAAAATTAATAACCTTATTAAGTGAAATTGCAAAACTGAGATGACTCTGATGTGTGCCTTTTTTCCTTTGTTTTTCAGAGACTAATAGACAAGTCCAGAGTAACTTGTGTAAAATGGGTGCCTGGTTCAGAAAATCTCTTCCTAGTAGCTCATTCCAGTGGCAATATGTACTTGTATAATGTGGAACACAATTGTGGTACCACAGCCCCACACTATCAGCTACTTAAACAAGGAGAAAGCTTTGCAGTCCACACATGCAAGAGCAAATCTGCACGAAACCCTTTGCTTAAATGGACAGTAGGTGAGGGTGCCCTGAATGAATTTGCTTTTTCCCCAGATGGGAAATTCTTGGCGTGTGTAAGCCAGGATGGCTTTCTTCGTGTATTTAACTTTGATTCAGTGGAGTTGCACGGTACAATGAAAAGCTACTTCGGAGGACTGCTATGTGCGTGTTGGAGCCCAGATGGAAAATACATTGTGACAGGTGGAGAGGATGACTTGGTGACTGTCTGGTCTTTTGTGGACTGTCGAGTGATAGCTAGAGGCCATGGACACAAATCCTGGGTCAGTGTTGTGGCCTTTGATCCATATACCACTAGTGTAGAAGAAAGTGATCCAATGGAATTTAGTGGCAGTGATGAGGATTTCCAAGATCTTCTTCATTTTGGAAGAGAGCGAGCAAATAGTACGCAGTCTAGGTTATCAAAAAGGAACTCTACAGACAGTCGCCCAGTAAGTGTAACATACAGGTTTGGTTCAGTAGGCCAGGACACACAGCTGTGTTTATGGGACCTAACAGAAGATATCCTCTTCCCACACCAACCCCTCTCAAGGGCAAGGACACACACAAATGTCATGAATGCCACAAGTCCTCCTGCAGGAAGTGGTGGAGCTAACCCAGGAAGTAATGGAAACAGCATCACAACACCTGGAAACTCTGTGCCCCCTCCTCTTCCAAGATCAAATAGCCTTCCACATTCTACAGTCTCCAATTCTGGCAGCAAAAGCAGTGTCATGGATGGTGCCATTGCTTCTGGGGTTAGTAAATTTGCAACCTTATCGCTACATGACCGGAAGGAAAGACACCACGAAAAAGATCACAAAAGAAACCATAGTATGGGACATATATCTAGTAAGAGCAGTGACAAACTGAACCTAGTTACTAAAACCAAAACAGACCCAGCAAAAACTTTGGGAACACCCCTGTGTCCCAGAATGGAGGATGTTCCTTTGTTAGAGCCTCTTATCTGTAAAAAGATAGCACACGAAAGACTGACTGTGTTAATTTTTCTTGAAGACTGTATAGTCACTGCTTGTCAGGAGGGATTTATTTGCACATGGGCAAGGCCTGGTAAAGGGGTAAGTTCTAATCCTTAATGCTGCATCAAAGAAGTAGAACTTGAATAGGTAGTTTTTCTCAAAACATAACTGAATGTTGAATATAAAATTTCTTTATGCTTAATGTAAAAAATTATTTCCTCAGAGCCATACTTTTGGATACTGCATGCCATATTTCTGAACAATTTGAATTGTCTGGCCCGGGTCAAGTCCTTTTGAAATACAGTTGCCTTCCAGCCGGAGATGTGTTGTGTATCCAAAGTGTCAGTGATAGTTTTCCTATATTTTCAAAGCTATTTTTGTAATTCATGATTGAGACAAATCTAAAAATCAATTAGTGAGGGTAAAAATTGTAAGGGCATTCAGGAATATGATACATTCACAGCTTGGGTAAGCTGTAGCTTGGTATAACATGCATTTGGGCAATTGATTTAGAAGACTTACCTGGCAAGAATCCATAAAGCAGGATGTATTCTCTCTCTTTTTTTCAAAAGCTAGTCATAGTACTGAGAACTTTTAATTCTCCTTCAGTGATCATCAAGACAATTTGTAGTGTCTCCATTTAAAATTTGAATAAACTGGTATTAAATATGCATTGTAATATTCTGACTTTTAATATCAATCTACTCCAACCATTTCTATGTGTAAGGTCATTTTAAGTCCCGTAGTGGAATGTATCCCTTACTAATTTTTCACCTGTCACTTTAAAGTACTTTCATGTTAAAAAGTATTTTTAACTCATGTGTTTTCCATTAAATCCACAGACTTAAATGTGGCACTGGTAACGTTTTCTTTTGTATTGAACAAAACTGATATTAGTTACTTAATTTTTAGCACTTTTTCTGACAATGTTTGGTTTGCTTTCAGTACTTATTAGCAATTTGCAGTCTATGGCCCAGCTCAAAAGAGTCTTCAGGTGGCTTTTTCTCATGCAGGTATTCATCTTGGGCTCACCTTCCCCAGAGGATAGCTACCCATAAGGCTTTTGGGGATCCTTTGGTGTAGAATCCAACACAGTGGGCCTGGAGCTGGAAGCAAAGACTAGCTATATCTGATGCATGAATGGGAACACATTAGTCCAGTGGAAATGATAGAAAACCAGTAATGTTATCCTAATTGGCTGGTAGTTGTCTTGGGTTTTGGCTTGTTTTTTGTGTTTTTGGAGGTGTACTTGGGCACTTTTTGATATCTTCTTGGAGTTCAGCCCTAAAGTACCTCAAGTATCATTGAATGTTCCTGGCATACTCAGATAATAGAAAATAAGTGCAAGAAGAGATAATCAACTAGAACTCAAAGCCCATTGTGACTGTAAGGTTTCACAACTTCTCTAAAATATGTGATAAGAATTAAGTATTTCAGCAGCATTTTATAAACTTGTTGTGATACGTAGTTTCTCCTGTATGCCTTATCATGGACAGACAATCGGGAGATATATGACATTGCTTTTCATGGGGAAAAGGAAGCAATTTGTAAGGGTAAATGACAAACCTGTTTGTTCTTGTGCGCTAGAGTGATGGAAATGTTTATATATTTAATCGGTGCAGGGACCACATAGTTTGGTGCTGTTTTTAAATGTGTGCATTGATGAAGTAGGCTATGGATGGAGGACAAATATTACCCCTTTGCTTACCCAGTAAGGTATCCCGAAGTAGATTAGCAGGAGCCTCTCAGCTGCTTTCATGTGTACTAAATTAATTGTTCTGTAAAGGAGTTGTAAACTATGCCAGTAGAACACAACTTGCATGCAGTGATAGCTTGATTTGAAATACATTTCAAATATTTCAGAGATAGAGTATGCAGTACCAAAAGCTAGGATTTCTATATTTGGCCAATGCGGAAATCTTTAATTAAAGGTAAGTTTCATGCTGATGTTATCCATTAGGTCTTTGAAAACTAATATCGCACACTGATGTAAATGCATATTGTTTAGGATGTATTTACTTAGAATGAGTTTCAAATTATTATTAGTTATTTTTGCAGTTGGTGAGCTCACTCAGCTGGCCTAAACTAGCAAGTTAGGTGATATGTTTACAGGGCTCTAGATGGAGATGTCTTTGTGCCAGAAAGATGTTAATAAGCATCCTTTTTGTTTTATAGGAGAGCACTTAACTAAACTCTATACCTATTTAATGAGTTTCCAGAAACATGCATGGTAACATATTTCTTCTCTTGGGTTATACACTGCAATTTTGCCTTACCAGAGGTTTAATTCTATAGCTAAGTTTTTAAAAGAGTTGAAAGCTGCTACGTTTTTGTGTTGCCATTTTGTCTCTGGCACTCTTCCAAAACAGCTCCTATTGCCATTTTCCTGTGCTAAAAATGGCTTTCCAACATTGCCAGAATATCTCAATTGGATAGAAATGTCTCAGAGTTCCAGCTTGGGGAAAAATGGGCCAGAGGACACCAGTAGTGCAGTCTGAAGCCTCACTGTTACTGAGCCAGCCCTACCTTACTCTTTTCCCTACCTGTCTTTGCCCCAGACTGTTGCAGTAAGGATAGTACATTGTCTATTTCTACAGAAGAGCGGGATTAGAATGGACATTCAGTTTTTAGGACAAGTGGTTTTTGTCTGGCTGCTATTGCCTTGGCTGGAGCATCAACACCATTTCAGTATTGGGAACCGATAGGGCAGAGGGATACACTGCCAAATTGGAGTAAGAAGACTCCCACTACAAGCCTTAGGACTTCCTCTTTAATATTCATGCCATTACTTGAGCTTCTTTGTGTCTTTTCATATGTAAAGTACTGTGTTCAGTAGATAATGTGGGAGAACCCCATGTTGCATATTACAGCAAAAAAGATTTAAAACTGCACTAACTTGTGGGGAAATAGCTTACTCTGCAGGCATCAAAATTTCTGAAATGACTTTGTAAAAATATAGTGTACTACTGGGAAGAGTTAAAATTGCGTTAAAATATCTTGTCCATATCCTACCCAATTACATTGTTAACCCTGGTAGAGAAAGCAAGTTTTGCAGTCCTTTTGCAATGCCTAGTCATACTTACATTTCTGTCTGAAATGGGATGCGTAAGTGTGTTGTTTAGGTATTACCAAAAGGTCTTACCTTCAGTTACAGACCTACCAAATCATCTACATTTTACAGCCTTCAGGGAAAACTTCCACTGCTTACCCAAAAATTCATGGTAAGAGTGGACTGAGTAAAGAATAGTTGAGAGAAATGTCAGCATATCCCTTGAGCAGAATAATGTTTTACCAATTTGTACAATAAAATGCACATGGAATTTAGAAAATGTATGTGAATTAAATAGTGCAAAGAGAGTCTAGAATTCAGTTATGGAGTATCTTTCAGCATATTCTATAATTAAGTAGCACGTGTAGTACAGCATCATGTTTAATGAGTTCTGCCTTTCTAAAATTTTTGACAGACATTTGTAAATGAGAGGTTATACTTACTACTGGATTCTCATCAGCACAGAGTATTTTATTGGATGCAATTGAAACATAAAATGTTGTTGGGATTTACTGTATCATTTGACATAATTTTGAAATCAGGTCTGATTTAGGAAGAACTAACTCCATTGTGAGTTTGGTGTAAAATGAAACAATGTAGAATATAAACACAGTGCAAACAGGGATTTTATTAATGCCTTGAAATATGGCTACAACTTAATTATACAAGTGTACGAACAGGTTTGCTTAGGAATGGGTCAGTTACTTCTGTGAAGCCAGGAGAGAGTGATTGCCTTATTATGTGGGTGTCCAAATTAAGAGAGGAAGTTTCTTACTAAAGAGTTTTCAGAAATGTTTGATCTTTTGCAACTCAGTTATGTACTTGAAAAGACTGTATACTTCTCTGTTCTATCACATTCAAGCTACTAAATTTGCATTTAGAGTAATTCCTGGCCTGCTTATGCTAAAAGAAAGAAAAAAAAAAAACCAGCTGATTTACTGTCACATAAAATGTGTAAAGTTTAAAAGCAAGTTTTTTTCCTGCGTTTATGAATCTGTATACATGAATTTGTTAAAATTGACAAGTTAGGTGATACTGTACAAAATTGTAATGATATAGTGAAAAATCAACAGTAAAACTCATATGTATTTTCTTTATAAACGTCCATCTAATTTCTTGACAACTTGAATAAATTTCATAAGAGCCTTTCTAACATGACAAATTGTTAAACTAAATTGACTGTTGCAATAATAATGAAGCTTTAATAAGTATTGTTGGTATATTTATAATTTTAAAAAAATCATGTTTGTTTCATACTGCTTATTTTTTAGTGTTTTATGTCACTGTTTCAGCTGAAGAACCCTACTAAATACTTGACATTACAAAATAATTTAATGGGGTTGTCCTCTGTATACTGACATTAAATAAAAAGTGTGACTGAACAGTAAAATGTAGATAACTCTTGGGTATTTCATACCTATTTTCAAATGTTGGCTTAGAGTTTTTATGTCTTTCATAACTCATGTTGATTTGAACTGGCTTAAATACCATGTGAAACTATAATTAGCTGAAACAATATGCAGTGGGTTTGGTTAAATTGATGTTTTCAGATAAAATAACAGCCATTGAAATGGGAGAATTGATGCCTTTTGGGTTCTGCAGGAGCTCTTTTGTTTGCAGCACCTTGCATTAATGTTTAAATGCTTTAGTGTTGTTTACCAGCATTTATGAGGTACCTAAATAGACAGTCCAAGACCAATTATACCCATCTGGTCAGGCAGGCTACTGATAATGAAAACTGTTGCTGCCACACTTTAATTGGATTGGACCAATTGGTTCAGCGTTCTCTTAAGTTCGTATCTTACATCTGAAACATGCAGTGTAGTGGCTTGTACGTGACTTACTTCACTTGGTACTTCCAATATTAGTTTGTTTCCAAAGCCATGTTTTGCACCTACTCCTCAGTTCCTACTTACCCACTTCCTTTGCTTTTCTAATACCTGTCTGTGTGTGTTGTAGTAATCATAAATGCTAGCACTGTGTTGGAGATATTAAACATGCACAGAGTGAAGGAGGAAAACGAATTTGCTCTTCCTGAAATTCCTGATATATGACTGTTAAGTTTAGTTGGAACCTTGTTGCTTTTAGCCTATGTCACAGTCAGGTAACTTGTGTTTCCAGTCTTATTTTAATTTACATACCATTTTATAGTATTGCTTAGCATGGGCTTATGAAGATTCTCTGCTCTGATTTCAGCTTAATTCTTAAATAGGTCAACTCTAGTTTTGAAATGGGCAAGCCAGAGAGTTTCCAAATTTGACTAAAAGGAGGGAAAAACTAACCCCCATAAAGATTGTGGTGGTGTTTCGGAGTGCACCAGTTTCTGCTAAATTGTAACTGTACTTAACCTTATGATGATATTCGGTATGTAAATACACACACTTTGAGCATGTGAATGGTATTGCTGGTTGAAGTCGAGTATGTTCATATATCCATTCTCTTTGTGGACATGATATAGCACATGGCTTATTCACTGAATATAGCCTGGGCCTAGTGCCTCAGCTACTGCAGGTTGCTTTTTAGGATGGCATTGATAAAAGGAAGTGTCTATTGCAAGAAAGTCAATGAATTCTTGGGGGTTGCAGAACTCTTCTTTCAGAAGTCTGGAAGAAGTTATTTGAATTTAAATGCATGGGATACAGATAGCATTAGCTTTTTATAAACAGAATATCTATACGGCAGTAAAGCCCTACCTTTTTGCTTTTCAGATAGCTGAACAAGCTCTAGCTATCTGCAGGTTTGTTGCGAAGTGTTAGGGCAGTCTTTTGTATGAATCCTACTTTTTTGACTTTTAAGTATTAGTTTGCTTTGCCCAAGGGAAAAAAGCCTAAAACATGTTGATATTTTTTCATTGTACAATTTGCAGTATGTCCCTTTTACAAACTAACTGTGCCTGTCAGGGGAGGCGCTTCCTATATTCATTACTGAGTAAATAGCACCTCAGTTTATGGGCAAGAGTTGATTGGAAGAACAACTGGATTGTCACCCTAGCCTTAAGTTACTGTCACCATGAAGAGATTTCATCCTTGAGCAGAAACAGCTACCTTTTTTTTTTTTTACTCTGCTAGGTAAAATGTGAAAGGCTACTTATGAGCTAAGGAAATTTGCATCCATGAAAGGCATAGGTGCAGTATACCTTGGGTATTGGTGTGTGAGAAGAATGCAGACACCTGTCTGCTTTTTGTAGTGTCTTGGGCATGTTCTGTGAATACTTACTATAGCCCTGCTCTTCATTATTTTGAGAATGCCAGTCAATGAGATGGCTCAGTGATTGCTACTTGATATAATTGTTGGAGAGTGACTCACACACTTTTCCAGTTGTTGCCTCCCCCGTCTCCTGTAAATTTGAAAAGTTTGCTTATATTTTTAAGGTTGTGTGTACACCATTGAGAACTGATGAGTATTGCTTTGAAGGAAGGTTTTTTTTAAAAAAAATCAGGTTGATTCTGTGAGCAGGACATTTAATATAAATAGCAGACAGTGGGGTCTTTTTGGCTGATAACCTTATTACAGAACTCCAGTTTGTGTTGCATCAGTTCTTCAAGCATGCTGCTGGAAATGGAGGGTAGTAGGTAATGGTGGCCCTGTGTTAGGGGGGCAGCTAGCCTTTTGGGGAAGCTGTCAGTTCCCGAATCAATGCCAGTGAAGCCAGTGAAAGCCAGTGAAAATGCTTACATCTGGAATGAGGTAGGCCAGTGGAGCCCTCAAAGCGCTGCTCCACCAATCTGTCCCATCCCAGAAACAAGCATTTCTTCTCATTTCTAGGTTTGCTTTAGGAAGGTGAGTGCAACAGAATGAGTGGAGCTGCTGCTGCAGCATTGGATACTGCCCTTGTTTACTTATCAGTCCTAAAATTTATCATCAAAATAAAGTTGGCTACATTTCTACAATTTAAAAGAGTGCTTTAATGCCACAAGTACACATCCATTCAGTGTTTAGAGGTGGGGCACCAAGCTATTGCACCTTGTGAAATAAAGCAGGTCCTGCTTTTGCTGATTGGAAAAACAGAGCTTGAAGGAAACTGCTAGTTGTTTAATCACTTGGTCTTCCAAACAACCTCATTGCTACAATCTAGAATTATCCCATAAAGATGAAACAGTACAAACAAAAATTGGAACATAAGGAACCAACAGGAAGAAGACAGTACAAATGGCCATCCACAGTCTCTCAGACTCTTTCCAGATCTTTAGATTCTTCAGTTTTGAGCTTCCCCCAAACACTTATCTGCTGGGGTAGAGAGCAAATAGCACTATGGCAAAGTGCATAATGCCCATGGCCAACCAACTGATCTTGGTACACAAGGCAGAAAATCCCACGAGCAGTTTTACACCCTTACATTAAAAATACAGCATTATGGCATTAAATAAAAATTTGCTTGCCCCTTTCATGACATCCAAAATCAGCTACTGCCTCATTCTACCTAATGGTAGAACTTACTAGACATAAAACTCTGACAAGCATACCTACTTAAATGATTTTGTGTAACAGAGTTGGAAAGGGCTTGGGGAGTGGCTCCCAATTAGAATAATAGGGCAGATGGACCAGTAGTCCAACACTGCATAAAGCAGGTATGAATATTCATGCAAACATGACAAAATTATGAGATTTGGTACATCACAAAGGCTTCAGGATGCTGATTTTAATCTCCATGGCTTTATTTTAAATGCCAAGCATGTACAGCTTCGAATATATTTTTGAATGGGTAAACAGACTAGAAGTTATAAGAATGATGGTTAAATAAGCTTTTGAGGAAGAAGGATTGTGGCCTCAAGCTCTTATTTCTGGCATAAATAGTGTGCAAATCCAAATATATGTACATTAATTCAAGTAACAGAAATCGTGTTTTTTTTTTAGGGGGGGAGTGCAGAACCATTTGAAAAAACTAAAGAGAAAAATGTCAAGGTACTCAAAGCCCCATTGATAATACATAAAATTGGAACTTCCTAATTCAAAGGCTGTGTATTACTTCTGAATCCAAGTGGAGCAAATATTAACAATTCTTACCTTTTTTGTGAAATTACATACCCTAATTACAACCCCAATTAAATCCTATGAACATAGGCCCAAGTGCTTTGGTCATGGAAGCATGCCCACTCCTTCACCAAAGTAAAGGTGAGCAATATGTCAAAGTAGGATGTAAATGATTTTCATCCAGACTCATGGAAATTTTTTAGATTGAAAGTGGGAGCTCACAAATTCAGACATTTGTCTAGTACGGGACAAATATCAGATGATCGTCTGGACATGTGGTTTAACTTTGATGACTTGCTGCTCTAGGCAGAAGCTGTCATATTTGAGAGTCAAAGTAAACATATGGAGACTACATAGGTAACTTGATTATTAGATGACCAGTGACATTGGGTGGACAATTTTCCAGTTCATAATCTCATTAATAAAAAATATGCTAAGTGCAAATACTGTATTGGGCCAGCTTGGCAGTTTCAGAGTTGTAATGTTTTTCAGGTGACAATTCTTAGCAACTATGTGAGAAAATAAGTTGTTAAAATATACACTTTTTAATGTGGAACTAATGATGAGAACAAAACTTGAAAGTATTCCATCAACTCTAGTGGAAAAAAGTTTCACCCTTTTGAAATAGTTGCCACTGTAACATGCACAGTTTTTTTGTGTGCTAAAATCAGTGTATCAATAGATCTAAGTACTGTTGTGCGTTTTAAAATATAAACAATGCAAGGGAAGCATACGTTCTTTAACATTTTTATAAAGTATTCTAATTAAAATTTCTTAATATAACATTTAAATCTCATTGATCATGCTTTCATTTCCTGCTCTCAGATATTTCAAAATACTTGTAGTTTATTGGGACATAAAATTAAGACTTGTTTACAGTTTTATTTACTAAATACAAATAAAATAACACGAAATTAGATCTCTTTAGAGCAGGGCTGGACTATTTGCAGTCCTCTAGATATTTTGGCCAGGACTTCCATCTATTCTAGTCAACATAGCTAGTGATGAGGATTTGTGGGAGCTGAATTTGCTTACTGCAGCTTTAGAGCACCAGAACACTTCCTGATGCAAACTCATTTTTCTTTGATCCCAATTTGCATTGGAACATGTTCTGATTCAAAATGGTCTAAAAAAATACCCCTCCCTGAGGATAGCCTCCATTTTCACCTCATTTGGATTGTCTAGTATCTATTAGTCTCTGGGATTGAAGTTATGTACTGGCCTACAAGGCACAATACCCAGTGTAGTGTATAACTGTATAATATATTATGGCAAGTGCATGGCCTAATAAAGCAATTGTTAGCTAGTGGACTTAAAATGTGGATGTTTTGTGCCATCAAGTTGTGTCTCACTTACGGTGAACTTATGAATAAAGTGCTCCACAATGGTCTGACAAGGAAAGCCATGTTGAGCTTTCGTAAATTCCAGGCTGTGGCTTCTTTTAAGGAGTTGATCCATGTCATATTTGGATCTTCCTTTTCTTTTGCCTTCAATTTTCCATAGCATGATTGTCTTCTCCATGGAGTTTTGCCTTCTCATGGTGTGCCCTATGTATGACAGCCTTAGTTTTCTCTTTTATGGAGCAAATTCTAGCGTACCTGGCCCAGCTCTCTTTTCTGTGCCTTCACCAGAAATAATCTTTTTAGATAAAATTGGTTTAGAAGTTTTAAAAAGAGGAAAATGTCAGAGCAGGTTCTGGTGGCTTGTCTTCAGTGCAGGAGCTCCTTGTAAAGATTCCAGTTTTTAAGAGCAGGAAATGTCTTTCCTTTGTGCCTTGGGTCAGAGCCAGAAAGAGCTCCTGTAGACTCACAAGATATAATTCTGCATTACAGTTGGGCTTGGATCTTCAGCTTAATAAACCTGATTTGGCTGATACTAAGGTAGTAAAGACCTGCAAATCAAAGTATTGAAAGACTGGAATTTCCCCTTAAAGAGATGTAAAATAGAAAAATGCCTTTTGCTGTTGCTTTTAGTGTACTCGAGAGTTAAGTATATATGTGAGCAGATACATGCAAAGGTAGAATATAATTGCAGAAATCAAACCACTCTGCAGTATTTTTGAAGATTTGGCTTTTTTGGCCAGATTTGTTGATCTTATTAGTTTTTGAGAAACTTGCTCATTTCAGCTAGTCACCGAAGAAAGATTGCCTGACCAGGAACATCTGACATACCTGCTTGTTTAATAAAACTTGGTTTTAAAATACTGAATGGAAATGGTGCAAGTGCAGCTTGCATCGAAGCTTGGGAATATCTGCGTATAAGAGCTTTACTCACGAAGGTTGTTAGAAGGAAAGTGAATGAGAGAGAGAGAGAGACTCATTCTTTGGGATTTTCTGTGCAATGTCTGAACTAAATGACCTGGGAGCATTGGACCTACTGGCTGGGTCTAAGATTGGAAGGCTTCACTATGTCATTAGAAAGAAACAGCAGGGAGTTCTGCTTCTAAGATTGTCCAACCGACTGCAGTGCCTAGGATATATAAGGTAGTTGAAAGCTTACTGTTTGAGGCACCAAGCTGAAGATCCATTTATGAACAAGATTTTTTTTCTGGGATAACCAATGACCCATGAGTAATTTTATGGGTGCAAACTATACATGCATACCTCATTTTATGGCACTTTGCTTTATTGTGCTTCACAGATATTGTGTTTTTTACAAATAGAAGGTTTGTGGCAACACTGCATCAAGCAAGTCTTTTGGTGCCATTTTTCCAACAACATTTTGCTTAGTTTGTGTTGCTGTGTCAGAATTTGGAAATTCTCACAATATTTCAGACTTTTTCATTATTATGTTTGTTATGGTAATCTGTGATCAGTGATCTTTGACGTTACTATTGTAATTGTTTTGGGGTGCCATGAACAGCACCCATATAAGACAGCAAACTTAATGGATAAATGTGCGTGTTCTGACTGCTGCAGTGACTGACCATTCCCCAATCTCTTCTGGCCTTCCTATTTCCTGAGATACAACAATATTAAAATTAGGCCAATTAACAATCCTACAATGACTTCTAAGTGTTCAAGCAAAAGGAGGAGTTGCATGTGTCTCAGTTTAAATCAAAAGCTAGAAATGATTAAGCTTAGCAAGGAAGACATGTTGAAAGCTGAGATAGGCCAAAAGCTATGCACTGGGAAGCCAACAAAAGTGTGTGACTTGCTTTATTGCAATGTTCACTTTTGGTGGTGGCCTGGAACTGAATTTGCAATATTTCTAAGGTATGCCTGTATTTCACAAAGAGTTCCAGAAATATGGCAGAGGTACAAACCTCTTCCCAGTAAAGTAATTCCTGGTGCAAACATGACCTGTAGGCTCACTTATCTTTTCTTAGTGTAATGGAACAGGTTTGCAACAGGTTTCTGAAGTCTTATATGATAGAATCTAAAATATAATCCTTACAGTATATTCCTTTCACATTCTCTTAATCACGTGAAAATCAAGAATCCCATGCGACCTTAAAAATGGACAGTTAATGTAACATAGGCTTCTATAAACCAGAGCTCACTTTGGCTTCATGCATCCAATGAACTTTGGCCCATGAAAACTTAGGCACGGTAGGGGGTTCATTTTTAAGGCATCACAGGATTTCTTGTTTTGTCACAACATATTACAACCGTTACTCCCTTGGAATTACAATCAGGTCCACCATCTTGGAAGTTGCTTTGTATTAAACAACCAGATGAAGAGAGAAATCATTAACATAAGACTTTTGAACAAGGTTTCTGCCAATACACTAAACTTAAAAGTCTACAAACATAAATGTTTAGAATATTAAATGTTGGGTTCTCTTGCTGGATTAATGTAAATTGCTTTGTTTGCAGGGTTTATTGCCATCCCAAAACCAGGCCAATTCTCCAAGTGGAACTGTAGTATAGCCATCACACTCCTGCTAGCAAATCTTTGAACACAGAACAAGAAGTAATGACAGTGGAACCAGGAGCTGCTGTTCAGCCAGAGAGCACCACAGTTCTTAAAGGCAGAATGTAAACTTGAAGTTATGTGAATCACATAGTGTTTTACAAAATAATAATAATAATATTAATAATAATAATAATAATGTAATGAGTTCTTTTTACAGCTAATATTTTTAGGCTGCTTGCCCAAAGAAGAATTTTGCTTCAAAATGCTTCTTTTGGCATTGCAATTAAAAATAGTGAAACCTTTTCCAGTTTATAATTCGCAGTGTAATTTAATCATATACATACAAACACATGTAAAATAAAATGTTTCTTAAATCCAAGTAAGTTTAATGGTGTTATAAATTAGAATTTCACTGTTAGGTTTTTTGCACTGATTTTTTTTTAAACCAGAGATGGTTAGCCTGGAATGCTCTCATGGGAAATTAAAGTCATTACTTTCTGGCTTTACAAATGTAATTCAGGAAGATGGATGCTGCAATCATTGGGGCTTTTTCTAAAAAGATTGTTTGCACTTAAAGGCACAATCCTATGCAACATTAGACAGAAAAAGGGCATACTATTTCCAGCATTCTGGGAATTGCAGGCCTTTTTCCTATCTTGAAGTTGTATAGGATTGCACCTTAAATAGCTTAATGCTAGTAGAGAATTACTTTTAAATGGGTGTTTGGACACCCTCTAAAGCTGTCGTCAATAAAAGAGATCGTTTGTATCTATTAAAACATTTTATTTTAATAATGTTTTCAACTACAATCAATCTGTATTATATGTGTAAATAATGTAATTCAAGTGATTGGGCGAGAAATCAGTCAATACACTAGTAATTTTCATCATTTAAGAAAGTGATATTTCTAATTCAGAAAATACATATTAAACTATCTTGAATATGCAGTTTTGTTTACGTTCTGTTTAAATTAAATCAACTTTGATGTACCTTCTTGAATGTAATATTTTTGGTATGGACCTGGTTTAATCCCTGTAGAATATATTCCTTTTGAAAAACACTCAGGTCAGATTCACCAGTTATTAAACTGGACTTATCTTTATTAGGAAATGTGATTCCCCTGCACTTTATTCTAAACACAGGTATTTCCTCTGTCCACACTCGTTAGAAACATTACACCAATTCATAAAATAAGCCTAGGTTTATATATATATATATATATATGTTGGTCATTCAACATTGATACTAGCCATTTTCATACACTAGGAATGCATAGTTTAGCATATGTTAATGCTAGTAGATGCACTTAAATGTTGGTTTAAAATTATTGTAACACAATGCAATAGGCTGATACTATAAGAATAATGTGCCAAAGTATGCAATTTTCCTGTTTCAAAGAAAAATTAATGCCTTGTGTTGGAGGGTAGATTTGAGAATCTACATAATCTAACTGCTGCTTGTTTAGTTCCTATTAAACTGATTTTGAACACACTAAAAATTGTAGAATCCCCTCCAGTTTTTCATTGAAGAAAATGCTGTTTGCTTGATAACCAACTTTTCTCCTGATAGCAGTAGTGCTTTCTTTCTGACCTCAAAGGTGGAGCCATCAAGCCTTTCCTAGCTTCCTCCTTATAAGACAAAAACACTTTCCCTCCCTATTCCAGTTCTTTGGGTAAGCAACATGGTGGCAAGTTCTAAGGCATGACTGAGAAAGAACAGGACGACCTGGATGCCTCTGATAACAACATCTCTCCCACCCTGCAAATATGCTGCCCCACAAAGACTACACTTTGGAGAGCATGTTCCGGCATGTGTGTGCTCCAAGGCTTTGGGGCTCTTCAAATGTAGCTTGTCACATATTGCTGTGTGTGCTGTGTGACTTTTAAAGTCAAACACTATCGCAGCAAGTCCTCCCTGCTTGAATCTAGAATTTTGCAGACAGATCTACATTTCTAGGACACTGCTCTCTTACCATAGAATCTACATCACTTTTTTGAACAGTGTCTCAAAAGCAGATTGTCAACATGTACTGCACTGAATGTAAACCCTTTCACATGCCCTAAGGAGTTCTTTTAATAGAATCAAGGCCAATTTTTATATTTCAGTCTTAAATAGGGAAACAGCAGCACTGAGATACTTTTGCATACTTCTGATTATTAACTTGCAAAGCAAAAAATCAACACCGGTGCTACTGAACCTAGGTTTTGTGTTATGTAAATGGAATGGTTGCTTCTCTCCACAGGAGGAATTTCTGAGGAGGGATTCAGTCAAAAGAAGGTGAGAAAGCTACTTCTGCTGTTTCTCATATTCTCCTGCAGCTGCTTGTGCTTTCCAAAAGCTTGTTTGAGAAATGCCCAGCATAGCAAGTTCCTCACCATCCCCATTTCCACTGTTGGGGACAAATTCTAGATCCAGACCTTTGTGTTCACAGACCTACCCACTCCTATCTCATTTTATTGGTTATCTGTGGCATACCAACAAATAAAGTGAGGTTAAACAGGGAAAAGAAGAAAGGAAATTCCTAGTTTTTAGAAACTTTCTTACTGAAGAAGTTTCCTTAACCAGATTCTTACTTGCTAACAATCAGGTTTAAGGACCATGAGTATAAACTTACAACAGAAATGTAAAGGAAGGGTTTCTTTGTGGGGGTGTTGCAGAACAGTCCTGACAGCAGGAAAAGTAGTGCAGTAACTACTAATGTATGTATTTTCTCTGTGTACATGTAGACACTTGGTTTTAATTGTGCAAAACCACAAGGGAGTGGCTTTGTGTGCACCAAAACATCTTCATGATTTGCAAATGGAGTCAAAAAGCATTTAGGGACATACAGTTTAACAATAATAGACTAAATAAGAACAGATCTGTGATGGGTCTCAGGTTCTTAGAAAATGACAAATTGGGAGGGCAGATTATCTTGAATGCTCATTATAATTTGAGCTTCATGCCATGAATTAGAACAACCTCCCCCAATTTTGTGCCCTCCCATGTTTTAAACTACAATTCCCACCAGTCTTTATTTACCATGCTGGCCTGGGCTGATAAGCTAAAGTCCAAAACATCTGTAGGGCACCAGAATGGGGGAGGTTAAGTTGGATGCTTGTACCAAGGTCTGCTGCTGCTCCTTCCTGAAAAACCTCTTTTGCTGAATTATTATTGCTGGAGTATCAAAGGCAAGACCTTTCTTTCTGCTCTTTCTACCCATCTAATGGAATTCTCAGATGTTAGAAGGTAACCGTGAAAAATGGCCTTTACAAAATATTTTTCTTAGTTTTTATTAAGTAGTTAAATTAGACTTTCTCATCCTGGCAACTCTCATAATTCCTAACAAGAACATACATTGGCTGTCTGGAAATTATGGTACTGTAGTTCATTATGGCTGGAGCATAGATGGATATTACATGGTACACCTTCCTTGTGGTGTTTAGACCTTGCGGCAAACATTCTAAAACTCAATGCTTTTTTTTTTAAAGACAGGTTTGTATATTTTTGTTCATTCTGCATGAGATTCTACTTGCTGCTAATTATAAAGTAGCTGATGAGGATATGTGCAGACCTCAATTCTCATCTATAGGAAACTAAATCCAGTCACTCTGCCTCCTAAGACTACACCTAGCTTTGTAACTGGAAGGACTAGAAATTTTAAAAGAGCAACCAGAAGCTAAAATTAGCTAACATGCAGATTCTGAACACACACAATCCACCCCTAAACTACCAACTGTGCCCTTTTCTGATCCCATGTGAACAAAAGCTTCATGAGTTAACTTTTATTGCATTAGGAGCAAGGAGCTAATCTAGAACATGACAAGAATAGGATCTGTGTGTGTGTGGCTCCTGAGCTGCCCGTTTTCAAAAAGCAACTGCTAGGCAAATTAGATTCAAACTGTGTCGTATGGGAGAAATGTCAGGATTAGTTTCCAATGCAATACAATGAACTTTTGCTGAGTGGAGACGGATAATTTTATGTGATCACATGGGTTGCAAAGGTCTTACTACTATCACTTTTTCAAGAGTGATCAGAAACTGACTTATGCCAAGTCAGACTACTTGCCCAGTATTAATCTGTTATGTAGAACAGTGCCCTCCTGGTATCAGGCAGTGAAAAGTCTTTCTCATCTCCTGCTACCCTCTGAACAAGAAATACCAGGGACTGATTTTGATATGGATGTGGGAAACTTAACCATGGGATTTTTTAAATAAGTATTGTCAAGATTAAGCCTCTTCAAACTGACTGCCTAGAAAAAGCCTTCAGATCATGGAAAGTCAGAGCCTCGCTACTTTTTTACAGAATGAATGTAACATGGAGCAGGGCTAAGTATTTCACTGTTGAATTACGAATATTCTTTCATATGTCTAGAATGAAAATCAGGCTGAGGCTATTTAAAATCCTTTGTTGTTTGAAACATATTTCTCATTCCCAAAATTGATTTGTATCTATTTTTTAACAGGAACTTGCCCCAGGATCTTGTACCCAACCTCCTGGATTTGGCTAAAGTCTTGTGAAATGTAAATGCTTTGGCATGATTGAACTGAAGTTGCTGAATATATTTTTCGCTTTTGGAAATTAAAACCTTTGGCATTTATAGGCTGAAATCCAGACCACACAAATGGAACTCCACCCACAGGTTGTTCCTGCCAAAGGAAAGTTGGAGATGGGGGGGGGGGGTTATTTTCATTAATGTCTCCTTACTCCTGCAATCTCTGCCTCTTCTCAAAGCCTGCTCTGGAGGGATGGGAGACATCCTGAAACAGCATAGGAGGTAATACAGGGTGAAGAAAAATAGGTAAAAATCTTGCATCATCTGTCAGAAGAATCCCCCACTGGATAGCCCAATGTCTTGCCCCAGAATTGAAGACATTATGCTGGTTTTGGACAAGTAAGTCTCAGTCCGAAAGAATAGTTTCTCCAGTGTGCAAAGGAAATACAGAACTTATGGGTTTATAAAAGGTATACTGTGCTTATGTACTATGAATTTTACATTTTGATTACATGTTTCCTTTGAATACATCTGTGGCTTTTCTGCAAAACATACCAGCACAGCCTCCAAACCCTGCTCGAAGAGGGTAAGGTCATTTTTGTACATTTGTACATCTCTGTGTCTCCTGTGGCGTTACTGATTTATAAACAGATTTATTCTTTCTATCTGTGAGTCTAATTATATAACAGGTTTTCACTTCTAATGCTTTTGTTGGATATAGAGGTCTACCTATCAGCTGGTACAGCAGTGTTGATCAAGAAAAATCTATTAACATTTCATGCTCTGAAGAATTAAGTTGTACCATAAAAATTAAGAATGTAGAAACTCTGTTTCTAGTTACAGACATTATGTTATGGAAGTACATTTCCTTTTTGCAAGAGGAGAGTGTAATTAACCTTAAAACCTTTTCAAGATCAATCCTGTAATAAAATGATCCTAAAAATGGCATTTTATCTTTACTGGTAACTGTGAAAGAGTAATTTTAAAAATGTCCCTGGAGGACACAACTCCCTCCCCACCCCAAGATTCCTTTAAATATTACTGGTTCTTCTAGTACAAATGCACAATGTGAAATCACTGTCAAACTGTACCTCTGTTAACATGATTACATTGTTCAAACTTCCATACTAGAGGGAAAGGGTTTGAGAACAGCAAGACTGTCTTCTGGTCATTAGGAATTCATGCAGAAATAATCTGCTCATTTACATAAATAATTTCATTAAACAAATCTTTAAACTAGATAACATTCTAATCAGGAATTATAACAAATGCCCAAAGATACTAACCAGACACATTTTGAAACTACTAATGACTATCCAAGGAGATTGACTTTGATTATACCAAAAATACACAAATTCAGTTTTACATGTCATAAATTAATGCAATATAGCATTTAATATAAAAACCTTAATAATTCCATTCCTACCTGTGCAGCACAATGGAATGTATGATCCACTTATGAGAAAACATTTTTTGTATATTGAAAAATTTTTAAAAAAATCAAAGTGCATTCCAAGTTATGAAAAAGATGCTTACATAGTTGGCTTCTTTGAAAAATTAAGTCCTAGAGTAACAGCATTGTAGCATCTTGCTGCAGCATCTGAGGTGATAAGGCACTATTGCTGTTGGTGCACCTTTGCGTGTGGAGAGCACAGGAGAGCCTTTGTCCATCAGTATCCACCCCCTCTTCTTTCTAGAGCAGGCAAGTGGTACTGCTTCACAGGAGACTTAAATTCCTTCTGCTTTTCAGACTGTTGACGAGACAACAGAAGTTAAAACAGGCTGTAATCTGGCTGTAGAAAGTTGTATGTAATCTGATAAGCAAGGCAGAATTACCTTGCAATGTGTCCCAAAATATGTTATAGGTTGCAACACATGGACTTGTCTGTTGGTTGCTGGGTGGGTAAAAACTGACTGAAATGTAGGATTAGGGTAAGAAGTCAACTTGGTTACTGCAGGAACAGTCAGTTTTGGCAACTCTACCGCATAAGGAAGTCCGTGATGTCCCAGTGGATTCTCCTGGGTTTGCCTAAGAAAGTTCTTTTAAAATAAAAATACAAGTTCAATGTTCTGAAGGAAAAGTCTGTTCTGTAGGTTAAAATTAGATGGCTGGATCCTGTTATGTGCTTCTATGTAGCTTTGGTGGTTGCCACGTCTGCAGTTCCTTCCACACTAGTGTCAATGCATGCAGACACTTCCACCCAAACGATTATTTCTGAGGAATAGTCTTTGCATTATGAACATGTCACCAGGAAGAAACACATGGCTGGGGAAGTATGTATATATACATACATAGATTGGTATAGGAACAAGCACAGAGATGAGGACAACCATATCACTATGGGTATTGTCAAAGCATGTCCAAATATATGGCTCCTTGTTAATTCTTGGCCCTGTACCGGAGCTCATGCTTCTTTAAGGTAGATAAGGTTAGCATTCTTTCATTTTAGGGGAAAACCTGGCATTTCAACTTAGTGTTTGACTCAATTTAGCTAACTGTGTTGATGATACAAGATTTAAAAGGAATTAATTTTTAAAACTTCTTGGAGCAGTAACTGGAATACCTTTTGTGTAAGTCAAACAAAGATCATCAGTTTGATTTCTTTCCACTCAGAATTGGATACAGTCAAAGAATCTGGTACTGGCATCCTACATCTGGTGCCCCGAGAATACTGTGAACATGGCTCGTCTGATTTCCCCATCTGTTTAAGTGATCCTAGAAAAGCTGTACTGCAATTAGAGGTTTCCTGTTTGCCAGTTCTGTTCTGAATTACACAGTTCATTGGCACCTGGTGTATGGATGATTTTGTGGTCCCAAAAATAGTGCTGGGAGAAGTTAAGCCTGGCCCTGCAGGTGGCACAACTAGATCCTTCAAGCTTATATGAGGCTGAATGCAAATTCAATTGTACTTAAAGGATTATCCAAAAAAGGTGTGTGAATTAACCTTTTTTGCAGGGCTTCATTGTCTGATATCAAAAGGACCTCATCCTGAGTCTTAAAATACTTTATCTAAAGCTGGGCTATCTCATTAAACTGTGTGTTGTTCCAGTCTGTAAACGTGTCACAAGATGTATCAGCAAAGCCTTCCTGAACCTACATTTCTTACTTTAGACAGTCAATGTATGGATAAAGCAAAAAAATCCATGCAAGCCCTGGAAACTTTTGATGCAAGAATTCCAAAACATATTTCACTTACCAGTGAGTATCAATCAAGTTACCAAGTCTGATACAGGGCTGTCCTGTTAGAGAGTAAATATAGTGCTACATAAGTAAGTTTATACTTGGTCTTTGATTTAAAGATTACCTGCCTTTGCTCCTCCTTTGAAATACGCCGCAAGCTGAGAGACTCTCTTTCTAATGGGTTTTCTACTAGTCTCATTTTTCTGCGTATGGTCAACGTTTGCTTCTCTGCCAACCTGTTCAGTGCAAAGCCAGATAAAATCCCACATATAAAGGCTGCAATTTAGTTGTGTCAACTGGAGAGTCAAAACATTATAAGAATATCAGTTTCTTGATTACGCTAAACACTGACTTATAATGCAGCTTTTAATTGTTCAGCCCCATGATGTAAGCAGATGTTTCGATTAACACTGCAGACAGGCTTTCTCCTGGGCAGTGCCCTTCTGGTGTGTTGGCTAAAACTGCCATCGTTTTAAGTATGAGCCTTTCGACTTCACATGTATTCATCTCACAGGGAGCCACATTGTGTTGCCTCACCTCAGCTCTCTGAAGTAAGGGTGCTGTAGTGCTTCATGGGCACAGATTCGCTCATCAGGATCGTATTGTATCATTGCATACATAAGTGTTAGGCTCCTATTGGACAAATTTGGCATAAATGGAGCGATTCCTTTTCCTTTTCTGATGGGAAAATCAAAGCTCATCACTCTTGACCTGCAGTAATCCAAGGAAAGAAAATAAATGCACTGCTGTCAACAGACAATGAACATCGGTCTTTCTGGAGATGGGAATTGCTGAAGAGATTACACTGATATAGAGAAGCCTTGAAGTTCTTGCTTTTCTTCTGATAGTCTCCAAAACTCACCCCCAGATGATGGAAAGTTGGACTAGGATAGAAAAGGTTTAAATTTACTTCATCAAGATGAGAACTGGTGAAACATTGTTTTCTCTTGAAGCAGGCAAATTATATTCAGCATATTCACTTAAAACATGTTCTGAATGAAGATAAACATTCATGCAAAAGTGAGGAATCAGTCTATTTCCATGCTGCAGAGGAAACAGAAAGGGAAGCTACCTTGTCTTGCAATCAGTACACGTACACACCATTCTCCCAAGGGAACCTTTTAACCCCAAACGTTCCATCTTCACAGTTCATGTAGGTGGAGAGCAAAAGAAACCTTGCTGTACTCAAGATTCCTATAGCACCATTGAGTGTTCAAGGGTACAATTCTGTATGTTGAAGCAGTATCCTCCATATTGTGGACAGAGGAACAAGCCTGAGAGTAGTGTGCCACCTGGACAGTTGATGAGTTTATGGCAGATATGACTTCCTGCCTCCGAATCTTAGCCATTAACAAAAGAGTTGACCTCAGTGTCTTCAGGAGGTTCTTCCCGATACCTTTTTTTTTTTTTAAACCAATATATGGAAGAATGTATGACTTACAGTATATCAGTTAGAACCAAATTTATGGAGAAAGAAAGGGATGAAAAAATCATGAGCAAAATCAATGTTATCCACTCAAAAGATTTTTCCCATTTCCCCCTATAGCCCTATAAAAATTTTCCGTATTTTCATACTATGGGGCAGGAGGGGAGCAATCAACCTTTCCTGTTCCACTGACAGGCCACCAGCAGGAAAAGCTAGCTGGGTATGACCCAATGTACATCCTGCTGCCAAGTATCTGGAAGCTACTTTGAGAACCTTCTTGTCACTCTTAAGGCTCTTCTCATCGCTCTAAGGCTAGGCAAAATTTGTTCTTTTATGCTCTTTAATTCAGGTTGTAAACTGAGCTTTCTTAATATAAAACATAAACATTCTCCTTTAAAGGAAGGCAACTTATTCAAACTTAAAATAATAGAAAGGATACACTACTAAATCTCAAAATGTAGAATATACTTACTGCTTGAACTTATTAAGAATCTTCTTAGGAGGAGTGCCTATAATATCATGAATTTTTGATATCTGGTCCAGTTCATTAGATCCAGGAAAGAGTGGGTGAAAACTGGAAACAAAATGCAGAATGGAATTGGCAATGCTGAAAATCAAGACTCCAGAGGATGAGCTTATTTTATTACTGTGAGGAAAAAACCTGTCCATTCTCAATCTTAAATAATATTGTCTGTCTAGTGGCCTTTAATAGCACTACTGCTAGTACTCATCTTTTTTTTTTTTTCTTTACACCATGTACCGAGGGGATAAAAAGAAGCACTAACAGGAAGGAGACAATGCTGTAGTTAGTCTGCTCACTCCTTTGTCTTTTTGCTCAGCATTTTATAAAATGAAAATGAGCTCAAATGGATAACTACAGTAAAGGAAAGCATCATACAGTGAATAAGGGCAGTAACAATTTAGTTCGTAGCTACTGAAGTACACAAAGGTTTTATTGGCAAATGATGGAGCCTCTCGTGTTAAAGGCTACAATCTAGAGCAGAGGCAGGCAGAAGGTCAATTCTCATCTCCTAGAAAAACTGCGTTATCTCCAGCAGGTTAACAAGTTTTCCCAGTTGCTGAAATGCCTCCTCCCTTGCCAACCCATTCCAATTTGGCAGCTGAAAGAAAGGAACCGGGGATGGATGGGTGAGGAGGAGACAACCAGGGAGGATTTCTGCCTTGGCTTAACCATGTGCTCAGTGGCCTTAATCCACACTCCTGAGCCACTGTCACCTGGCTCTAGTTGGTAGATGTCAAGAGTCTCCTAAAATAAACAAAAAATTGATCCTGCAAACCTTACGTGTGCCCACCCTCAATCTAGAGAGATCAGTTAAGCAGGCATGTTAATCTATATCCCTCCTTTCTTCCAAAGAAGCAAAGGAAATGTGCCTTCAGTGGTTCCTCAGTGGTATCTTTTCCAGGTCCTAGACCCAGACAGGCTAAGATGCTGCAAGGCTGCTGGACCATATACCTTTAGATGACACCCTGTCTGAAGCCACCCCATGCTGCATCACAGACTCCTTAGTTGCAGTACTGATTTCAGGTAAGAGTGTGCTGTTTAACTGCAAAAAGTGTCAAACACATCAGGAAGCTGTCTTGTGGAGTCAGGGTTCATTGGGCTGTCTAGCTCAATAAAGTTTCGTGATTGGCAACAGCTCTCCAAGGTCCTCAAGACTTTCTCCAGTGCTGTTACCCAAGATGGCGTTAACTGCCTATACTAGAGATAGAAGCATGTGCTCTGCCACCAAATTTCAACCTCTCCCCAGCATCACATCCCATCTGCCCAAGCGTAGCCTTAATAAGTTTTTAAATAAGTCTGTGCTTTTACACAAGGCAGACTATCAATTCCTTTCAGATACATAATGTACCTTGCAATTTCATAAAAGACGCATCCAGCACTCCATATGTCCATTTTGTAACTGTAGTAGCCATCTGTGAGAAGACATTCTGGTGCCCTGTACCACCGTGTGGATATGTATTCTGTATATGGCTGTTTGGAATGTATACTCCTACAGGATCCAAAATCTCCTAGTTTCAGAAGATCTTGCTGCAATTAGATAAAGTGTATATCTCAAATGAGAAGTTACCAAAAAGCAAATCTAAAACTTTTAAGACATCAACCACTGTAATGATGGTTGTTTTAAAGTGGCCTGTAATGTCCATTTCAAGTGTTTAATCTGAGGCAGAGGGGAATCTGACCCATTTTAAAAACTATTTAGAACTGGTCATAATTCATTAAAATGGTCCATTGTTTCAGTGGGTTGTTGTCTGTGGAAGAGGTGTGAAAGTGGGCTTGAGGAAGAGAGAGAGTCACTCTTTGAAGGTACTCAGGAGAAAGCCGTTTAAAGAGACTGATCAGGTAGTAAAAGATGGCTTGGCACATTTTGCCAATGGTGACAGAATATAGTTCAGCAACTAGTCAGAAAAGAAATAAAGATAATACTTATTTAAATCAAGAATCTAACTCATCGAAACTGTACAGTGCACTTCCTCCTTGAGCAGCAAAATGCATTTCTAAACTCCAGCCCTAGAACAGGAATGAATAGTCTCAATGATTTTGCATCAATTCAATACCACTATTCATACGAGTTTTGGAATGGAAGCTGCATGTTTTCATGCTACAGTAAGACTTCTTACCTTTATTAATATGTTTTCTGGTTTCACATCTCTGTGAAATATTCCATTCCTGCATCAAGAAAGGAATTCAGGAAAAGGTAAGCATGTAAACACTAAGGCTGGAATGCAGAAAGCCCTGTGCGCATTAGGGAGTTTTAGTCCCCTCCTCCATTTCCAGCACAGCTCCTCACCCACTCCTGAAAAGCCATTCCTGAAAGTCAGAAGGTACACCAGCAAAGCTTTCTGTGTGGTGAGGAAAAACTCAGCTAGAAGAGAAAAGTCATTATAGGTATGTGCTTGTAACAGCCACCTTAGGTATGAATAGACCAATTAAATAAATTACACAAAAGGAATCTGTCCTACCTGTGCATGTGATCAAGAGACTTGCATAACTGGTACATATAACTCATTATTCTCTTTTCAGGCAATGGTTTTTTCCTCCCTAGAATTTGGAATAGTGAAATAAAAGTGTGGTATAGCTTTACACAAAGGTCACTTTAAGATGGAGAGCTTGCAGTCACTTCTGCCACTTAACTAATCTTTATATACATCTATACAATGTTCTACCTATGAGCTCTGGGAAGCTGCTTTTCTGGATGTCCAGGTGACTGTTGTGGCCAGGAGTACCTTTACTCAGCTTGAGCTGCGTGCCAGATGCGCTCCTCCTAGAGAGCACAGAACTTGCTACAGTGATACATGCCTTGCTTGCTGCCAGAGAGAGTACTGCAGGTCTACACAGGACTGCCCTTGAAGAATGTTCTGGTATAAAATATAGCAGCAGGAGTGCTTTCCAATGTGCTCATCAGAAAGATACTGTTCATTTCACACCATTTACACCAGTTTTACAGATTGTACTGGTCTCAAATTCGTTTCCAGGCTCAATTCCGGGTGTTGTATCTTACCTATAAAGCATTGCATTGCTTGGGGCACTGCCTTCTATATGATTGAGCCCATACGTTACGGTCATCTTCAGTGGTTCTGTTTTATATCCCACCACCCAGTTGTTGGGAACAAACAACAGGACTGTTTCTGTGGCAGGACCCCCATTCTGAAATTCCTTCCTGAAGTCAATGAGTTTGGTCTCATTCCCAACAGCTTTTAGGCAAGCAATAAAAATATTTATTGCATCTGACATCCAATGGGGCCTAATTATGATGTTGAAATGTTGACATCCCATATTTCCTGGCATCTTAATTATGTTTTGTGGTTTTATTAGCTTTGGTCACATTGCAAGCCTTGGAGAAGGCCTTTGTTAAAGCCAAAAGACAGTTGATTTTTTCCCATGGGGTACAAAGAACTGCTTCACACACTAGGATAGTTCAAATATAACATGGGCTCTGTCTTAACTGCAGTGTAGAGATCAGGAGCCTGCCTCAAGAATCTGTACTCCTCCAGAGTGCAAATTCTCCTGTTCTCTCCTGTAGTTAAGAAACACCATGGTGCTATTCTTGGGTGCTTCCAGAGACTTTTGCCACATTCATGGAATTTTACAGAGGGGCGAGATGATGTAATCTTCAACTTGTAGCCCTCCCATATTTCCCCACCTCTTTTTTCAGCTTTTTTTCTTAGCAGAAAAAAATAATAAAGGGCTGAACAGCTGCACAAGGTCTTTTCATCATTTGTGACCGCAGCCCAGTACCTGGAAGCACTCCTTATCCACAGCTAAGGTCAACCAGAGTTGTGATAAACTACAGGTAAAGGCAGCACTGAGCAGGGAACTACACTATGGGGCAACCTCTTTCAGTATGGAGCACTGAAAATGGGCCATGAGGGATGTGCCCATCAGCTTCAAGTGTCAGCAGGAAAAATGTGGGGATTTAGGGGTTAGAATGATCCTACTGCACAGGGCATCTAATAAGAAGCCTCTTGAACTGGTGTGTCGGTCCTGACATGACACATACAGACTTGCACTCCCAAAGGTGACTTTGCTATGGGATGATAAAAGGACAGTGTGGGAGAAGCTTCTGCTGTTGCGTGGACATCAGGAGCTTGTTATATGGCAACCTTCCCCAAGCCTAAGCTGATGGCCTCCAGATGTTTTGGTCTACAACCAGTGATGAGGTTTCTGCTCTAAATAGTGAGTTCTACCTCTTCTTTACATTGGTTTCCTACTTGCATCTGGTATTTTTCAGGACAGCTCCCCAGAGAGCTTTGCCTGGCACCAACACTCTATTCTTTTCAGCACTAGATTAAAACCTTTTTATTTTCCCATTATTTTAATGTTTGATTAGGTTGTAATGTGGGTTTTATCTTATTGGAATTATATGGATGCTGTGCTTCATTTCATTTTATGCTGCTTTTACTGTAAGACCGTCCCAAGACGCTAGTAGCTGGATGGTATATAAAAGCTATAAATAAATAAATAAATAAATAAATATTTATTCTTATTGCATTAACATATTCTTGCCTACAATATTTGTATGTAGCAACAGTCTTTCTCCCTTCAGTGTTTTTTCTGGGGGGATGCCACACACTTGTCTTTTTGTGTTTGGATCTAACCCTAACCACAAGTTCTAGATGACTAACAAATCTTACGCAAACTCTTCTAACTTCCCAAGCTCGAGAAAAGAAATGAGGTACATCTCTGAGGAAAGGGAAACAAATAATAATCACAGCCTTAGTTTCAGTTTCACTTCAACTTGCTATTAAAGAATGTTAGCAATAGAGGGCAAATATGCTATGTGTAAGCCTTGTCCAGACCAACTGGGACTATATGTCATGCCTTATTTTTTCATTCACCCATGGGCAACTGAGCACTAGGGTTTGCCAATGCTTCCCTTAGAAGAATAATATAAAATTTCATGTCCTATATTTAGTCCATCTAACCTGATTGACAGCTGTACAACAGACTGGAAAATCATGGAAAAAACACAGATTTGCATGGTCTGGGCATTTCTTCATGAAAAATATAGGAAGTAAAATTTTCTGCCTGACATCACTACACACAACTCCAGGGATTCCTGATCTGGCTAGGACTGCACTCCAAAATCTTTCTCTGTTGTCACGTATTGTAAAGGTAATCATTTACCTCCAATAACACCACTCTCAATAACACCCCCACAGCTTATAAGCCAGGGAGGCTCGCCATGCTTATAAGCCACCCAACATACAATGGATTATTGTAGGATTTAGTAGCCATGCCTGGGCTTACCATGTCATCTTTACCTGCTGCAGAACTTCTTGGCAAGACTGGAAAGAAATCCCTGCTACTCTAGCCAAGTGGTGGCCAGACAAACACTGCTGACAACTGACCCTAAGGTGCCCAAGCAGCAGTTGGCAGTGTCTGTCAGAAGCTTTCCTTTAGAGGAGGCTAAGCAGAGCATATCTCAATTCTCTCTGCCAAGTCTGGTGCCACTCCTTGACAGGGTGGGTGGGTGCCTCTGCTTGGACTCCTCAAAAGTAAGCTGAGCAAAGTACAGCTCAGCTCCCCTAGATGGGGAGCCACTGCCAACAGTAGTTGCATGATGGGAAGGTGCTGCTACTGGTCCAAGCAGGGCATCCTGAGCAATCTGCCTTTGATGAGATTGGCAGTAGTGCCAACAGCCCACTGCATGGATTACAAGGCCTACTTGCAAACTGGGGTGAGGGCTATCAGCAATCCTTGCTCTCCTCCTGCCACTGAGTCTCCCACAAGGAGGCAGGAAGCTCAGTGCTCCTGCAGTCTTCCATGGGATTCCCTCAGGAGGACTGAGGAGGAGGATGGAATGGCATGGTGCATCCTAGCCTTGATACAGCTAGCCTCTGCTCGGCTCACCATGGGTGGCTTCTATGACAGGTGCCAACAGCCTGACTTAGCCTGTCATGGGAACCTGCCCACTGTCTATGCAATATTTTTCCGCAATCACAGGGCAATACCATTTGTTGTTTAAGATTCCAGCAAGCTCCACTTAATCTTTTTGCTCAGATGCAACATGCCTCTAGATTTTGCATAAATGAATTAATGGCACCTGAAAAATATTTTTCCAGCGTTGGCATAATCTACATACCTTTGATCAGTTCATAGATATTCATGTCCATAAGTTCACATATTAATGCAACAGCACCAGCTTTCTTGTCACTAAAGGAAAAAGTTTGCTTTAATTTATATGAAAGAAATCAGATGAGTAACTTGTGTAATCATCTGGAGAATGAGAGATAAAGGCTGGATTTATGATTATGGTATTAATTTACATGACAGTTTTCCAGTCTAGGAGCTTGTTAATTTTTTAAAATCAGCCTCTGAAGACATTTAAGTCAGTGTGAAAAGATACTGTAAATGCAGTAAAAATAAACAGTTATTCTGGAGTCAAAACACATCTACAGAGCGCCATGTAAATGAAAAATGCAAAAATAAATGCATGTTCTATCTGAAGATAAAACAATTTAGTTACAACTGGTACTTGTTTTTGTAAAGCAACACCATGAATGCTAAATATTCTGCTATCAACTTAATTTACTGACAGCAGTGTACCATAAGCAGAAATTCTCTAATTATCACCAATGGTTTGAACATATGGAGTCACCTTGTACTGAATCAGCTTAAGAGGTCATATAACCCAATATTATCTGCTTGAACTGATAGGAGCGCTCCAAGCCCTCAGATAGGGATCTCTCTCTACCTGGGAACCTTAATTGGACCCTTGCGCATCATGGCTACTTAACAAAGCCAAGCACGGGATAGGGGCCTGGATCTTGGAGGTTGTCAACGCCTCTCTGAGGGACAGCCGGGTACCTGCCCCTCTAAAGGAGACGGTAGTCCGTCCAGTCCTAAAGAAGGCATCCCTGGATCCAGAGATGGCCACTAATTATAGACCGGTGGCCAACATCCTGTTTCTGGGCAAGGTGTTAGAGCGGGTGGTGGCAGGACAACTCCAAGCACTCTTGGAGGAAACTGATTATCTGGACCCATTTCAGTCTGGCTTCAGACCTGGGTATGGTACTGAATCTGCCTTGGTCACCCTGTATGATGACCTGTGCAGGGAGAGAGACAGGGGGAGCGCATCCCTGTTGGTCCTCCTGGACCTCTCAGCGGTTTTTGATACCATCAACCATGGTATCCTTCTGGATAGGCTAGTGGGATTGGGAGCAGGAGGCACTGCTTTGCAGTGGTTCCTCTCCTATCTCAATGGCTGATTCCAGAAGGTGGTGCTGGGGGACTATGGCTCTGCGCCATGGCAGCTATGCCATGGAGTTCTGCAGGGATCCATTTTGTCCCCCTTGCTATTTAACATCTATATGAAACCACTGGGAGAGGTCATTAGGAGGTGACCATCAGTACTCTGATGACACCCAGCTCTACCTCTCGTTTTCCACCAATCCAGGTGAGGCAGTGGCTGTGCTGAACCGGTGCCTGGCCGAGGTAATGGGCTGGATGAGGGCCAATAAACTGAAGCTCAATCCAGACAAGACAGAGGTCCTGTTGGTAGGTGGGTCGGGCTTCAGGGTAGGGGACCTGGACCTTGTTCTGAATGGGGTAGCACTCCCTCTTAAGGACAGGGTCTGCAGCTTGGGAGTGCTCCTCGACCCAGAGCTGTCATTGGAAGCTCAAGTGACAGCAGTGGCAAGGAGTGCTTTCCTTCAGCTTCGGCTGATCCATCAGCTGCGTCCCTACCTGGAGAACGATTGCCTGGCGACAGTGACACATGCATTGGTAACTTCCCAATTAGACTTCTGTAACGCGCTCTACGTGGGGCTGCCCTTGAAGATGGTCCGGATACTTCAGATGGTGGAAAATAGAGCGCCAAGGTTGCTGACAGGGACTGGGCGTTGTTCTCATATAACCCCAGTCCTTCGTCAGCTTCACTGGCTCCCCATCAAAGTCTGGGCCCAATTCAAGGTGCTGATTATCACCAATAAAGCCCTTAATGGCTTGGGACCTGGTTATCTAAAGGAGCGCCTGCATCCATATGTGCCCTCTCACCCCTTGAGATCGGCAGCAGAGGCCCTTTTCTGGGAACCCTCCGTGAAATATATTAGGAGGGTGAGTACCTGGAGGAGGGCCTTCTCTGTGGTGGCGCCCCACTTATGGAATGCGCTCCCCAGAGAGGTCCGCCTGGTGCCATCATTTGTTTTTCAGCGCCAGGCCAAGACCTTTTTATTTAATATTATTTTAATAATTGCTGATTTATTTATTGGTTTTAAATTATTATGCCAGGATGTTTCCTGTTTTTTTGTATTTGTATTGATATTTATTTATGTGTTGGAAGCTGCCCCGAGGCTTATGCGAATGGGGCGGCATACAAGAATTCCAAATAAATAAATAAATTGGCAGAGTTAGGGATTAAACTGGGGCCTTCTGCATTTTCTAACCAACAAGCTATAGCCTTTCTTCATGGGGAAGCTAGTCTGGCTTGGACTACTAACTGGTTAGACCCTGTAAATTAGAGAGTTTTGTCTGAGGTTAGGAATAATTTGTAATATTATGGTGCTCACTCAAATGTTCTTCTTTTTAAGTATAAACATCTTTTACAACTCCATTACAAAGTTTTCATTTCAGGAGCAGATAAATTGTAAATAGAACAGAGAAGTCCTGGCAAATCTATATAAGGAACTTAAGTCCATGACATTAAAAAAACCCCTGAACATATGAAGAGAATGAAAGGTTACTTCACAGTTACAAAATATGATCACAGAATGCATCACTGTAGTCAAAACATTACTATTATTTTTAAAATCCTGACTACCTGTTGGCTGTCTTTGGGTCAATGACATAACATGGTCTTCCATCAAATAAATAAAATGTTCCCAATTTTTGGTTCTGTTTTCTTGGTGCTGACATTTTGGCATTGCATGTACAATCAAGAACTTGATGAAGATGGAAACAAACTAGTATGTTCTTTATAATCTGTATATCTAGATTCCTAATGCATCAGTGAAATACATAAATGCATCAGTTATGACAGTGAAGTGTATCACTCAATCTAATTAGTAGTCCACACATCCCTGTTTCCCAGCACAAGTATACATTTTATCATCCTGGGAGTAGAGGGACAACAAAAGACAGAATTTCCCAATTCTACAAGAAACTAGGAGGGCTCTTGCCTGAAAGCAATTTTATTCAAATTAAGACTTGCCTGGCACATATATAATGATTGAGGATCTCTGCATTATCTAGTAGGGAATAGGACACAGAAAGAGAAGCAGTGTAGTATAGTGGTTAAGGGCACAGGACTGGGTCTCAGGTGATCCGGATAGTCCCTGCTCAGCCATGGAACCAACTGGGTGACTTTAAGTTAGTCATAGATTTCTCAGTCCAACCTATTTCAGAGGGTTGTTGTTGTGGGGATAAGACTGAGAGCAGAGGAGAATGATGTGAGCTACTTTGAATTCTTTGTAAGAAAAAAGATGGGATATAAATTTAATAAAGAAAGCATGCAGCACTTACAAAATCACTTCATGCAAAGTAAGGATATTTGGGTGTGGATTCAGCCGCCTTAATGCTTGTATTTCTCTCAGATTGTTCACATGGTCAATACTAAAATACAGTGTAAAAAGTGAATCAATTAGACTATAATGCATAGGTTATAGTTATGTAAATCATCCCACCCCTCAAATAAGCCTGACTTCCACTTTTAAGTTGCTGTGTGCCTTCGGTGGATTGAGCCATATTCTCCAAGGTGCTTTTACTAGTGCAAAAAAGACCTTTCCCATAAAACACTCTCATGCTTTATGGGAAATCTTATATAATGCCTCACATTTTAGAAGTAGCTGCACCTCAAAGAGTTTAAAAAGCAGGATGCCATCATAGAGAAAGCTCTATATCTGATCAAAAACTGCATTATCTCCAACAGTGGCAAGATCTGTAGATTTGTGCAGGATGAAATGGTTGCTGGCTGTTCATCAGGCAGAAGGCAGCCAAGTTTTGATACTCATGTTAGTTAAGCCAATTATCAAGACTCAAAGGTGATACTTTCTCTCAATTTTTTAACATTGCATTTGTAAATACTCTTAATGCATTTAAATCAATTTTGATAATGAAAGTTAAATAAAATGCTTAAATGTTGGAAGTAAAAAACCTGTAAATTCAACAGGCAGCTGGACTTACCTTTCAAAATGTTGCTTCATTTGTTTACATGCATAATATTGTCCATCTTTCAGGTTCTGAACCTTCAGAACATCAGAAAATGTCCCCTCACCAATTTTACAAATTGTTTTGTATTCTAAAAAGATCAAAATTTAAAAAGAAAGCTAGGTTTTAGTATAGATGACACACTTTATGGCCATAAAGTTCTGCTTCATCAGACACAATGAGTATGGCTTATTTATTTAAATAGTACCATTGTTACCTGCCTGGAAATATAATAAAATGAACCCTTCCAACCTTTTTCATTGATGCTATCTAAGGTGCCTAGGAGATAGTGCATTGCAAAAAGAGAACAGAAGTATAGTTATTATGATTGACAATTATGTAAGAAATTCCATCTTCCTTAAGATTTGAAATAACTCCTGGAAGGTTTTCATTAATTAACCACATCTCAGCTTCTTAAACAAAAGATATGATACCCATTTGCTAGAATGGTAGTTTCTGCAATAATATTGATCAAATAAGTGTCAGTTTAGTTTGCAGAAATTTTGAGTTTGTTTTGAAATAGCATCAGAAAAAGACACATGAAAAATATCACCACTCTTGTATTTAAACTAGAGCCTGCTCAGCTGTTGCATTGGGTTGTTTTTAAATTGCCAGAAACCTTCCCATAAAATGTACCAGAACAGCTGAGCCACTACAGTTGTAGAAACAGCTGTAATTTCCTAATCCTCTGGTATTTAATTTGGTGAATTAGATTGAAAAGTGACATTATACCATTATTTGTCCTTTTTTTGGAACTAAGTAGCCATAGACTGTTAACTTTGTTTCATTTTTTCCCTGAAGATCCCTCTCTGCTCTCTAATTTGCTTTAAGAGTCCTCCACAGGCTAAATTCTTGTAACAATTAACTTCTCCAGACTGCAGCTAGTGGTAAAGGGAAAAAAGGTTCTCTCTAATGTTATTGTACTATTCATCCATACAGTGTTTCAATAAGACTATTGGCAAACAGCTCTACTACTTCATAATTACATAAAATTAAGCAGCAAGATTTTTCCATATTATTGTTCTTTTCTGTAGAAGGAAATGTTTATTTGTGAACTTGTTTTCAGAGCAGGCAAGAATTAGGGCTCTTGAATTCCTTTTTTCTATCCAAACAGCAAGCATATGCTTATAAAGCAGTGTGCTATCCTATACCAGGAGTGACATAAGTACCCTGTTTCTCCTGCATTCAGATTAAAAAAAAACTTTTAAAGGAGCCAGACATTAACACAGTTAAATGCAATTATATGCAGTTACACAAATATGCAGTGTAGCATACAACCCTCCCTTTTATCAAGTGTGGACTAGGCCCACCTAAATATGTTTTATAGGCTTAGAGTGGATTTTATGAGCTTCCAGGCAAGCTCTCATTCGAGTACTGCTTTGTTTTTCAGAAACATTCTATAACTTAGCATGCAATCAACATTTAGACCAGTCACAATGGGCAGAAAAGGTCAGGGAGAGCATAAGGCAGAGCAACTCAGTAACAAACAGAAACCAGTATGGTTGAATTTTTAGTTATTTGTGTTTGTTCATGTGTAATTAGACTTGTCATCAAACATTAGACTAATGCATTTTTGGACTCGCATGCATAAAACAATTTAATATAGGCTACAGCTGAAAATGTTCCTCCACACCAGTGTTTACTTAATTAGCGCCATACATTCCCATTAACTCTGTTGTATGATTACTCTGAGCATTCCAGAAACTGCACCCATTCCACTTCCTATTTTCTCATGTGCACTTTATATTGCAACTGCTATATAGCTCCATCACGATACCTCTATCACCTTTCATATAGCTTTCCAGTCAGATACTCTGATCTTTTCTGTATTAGAAAAGTTATTGAGCCGGAACAATTGCATATGGTTCTTTTCTCCCCACTCCTCCACTATGACTGAAGAAAGAAGACATACCTGTGTTCTCAGCAGTGGCACCCCAACTGCGGAATATGCTCCCTGGGGAGGTTCACCTGGCACCATTGCTCTATTCTTTTCAGCATCAGGCAAAGACCTTTTATTTTAACAATTAATAAAGACCTCCTGGTATTTTAACAATTAATTGGTTTTACCCTGTTTTTATCCTGTTTTTACTATTATTTTAGATGCAGTGTGCGGTGTGTCATTGTCATGGTTTTGTTCTTGGTTTCCTCTCTTGTAAGCCATCCAGAGACTTTTTATAGTAATGGATGGCATAGAAAAATAAATAAATAAATACAATATCACCATCTTTACCCAACCACACTGGAGAGGAATGAAGGATGCACAGGCTTGCCCTAAGCTGGAAACTTAGAAAGACTGCTGTGGTTTTTTGTAACTCACAGAGTGTACTCTATGTCATCTAAAGCCCTCCTGTTAGAACTATGAATTAAAACAAATACTTGTACCTCAGAAAAATTCAGATCCATTGGAAGTTATGGAATCTGAACATACAAAAAGCATCCTAGCCCCACTGCTATGGAGTACCTCTATTTAGGGCATGTATTTAGCTGCCTGATGACAACTAAGACAATTTATCTGTCTAGCTGGGTATAATTAGATTTTTATTCTGCCATTTTTCTTCTGTAAAGAACTCAAAAAGCTTACAACATTCTCCTTCTTTTGTTCTCAATCTTATCCCCACAAAAACAACTTTGTTAAGTAGATTGGGCTGAGATTCCACTCTCCCTGACTAGGTCTTAGGCACACCTTCTTCCCAACCTTGCTACTGAAGATCTAATAAGAAATGGTGAAAACTGTACTTAGAACATTAGGCATGTGCTCTCACTGACCTAGGCTCCTCCAAAATTGCCAACCACTACCCTTATTTCTGGCCACAGCATGAATACTGTCATGGGGAAAGTTGTGTCTGATAAGCAGTTATACCATGGCACCTAACAATAGAAATGTTTTACAATTCAACTGATTTCAATTGCACTTATACACCTGTGGGTATCAAATGATATTTCTGCATTAACTTGCACGCAATCAGACTCTTAGAAGTGTTTTTAGGATGAGCTGCAATCTGACTATTTGGTGCTCAGACTCTGCAATCACCTCTGCAGTGGATCTTCAGCCCTCCTGGCTTAGAAACACTAGCAGGGTAGGAACATGCAACTGGGCCAGGGAAGTAATTGATGCCTCTTTGCAAAAGGGAGTGCGGCCCGAAAAAAGCAGTGGTGATTCCACTCCTGAAGAAAACTTCTTTGCCTCCAGAAGTTGCTAACAACTTTAGGTTTGTGGGAAATATTCTTTTCCTGAGTAAGGTGCTTACATGGGTGGTAGCCAACCAGCTCCAGACACCCTTGGAATGAGACTGATGATCTGGATCCATTTTGACTGGAGTTCAGGCTAGATTTTGGCATAGAAACAGTTTTGGTTGCTCTGCATGATGACCTGTGTGGGGAGAGGGACTGGGGGAGTGTCACTCTGTTGTTATTCCTGGATCACTTGGCATCTTTTGATATGACTGACCATGATGGTATCCTTCTGAGCGAACAAAGTTGGGAGTGGGGATACTGTATTATAGTGGATTGTCAGCTCCAGAAGGCAGTGGCTGGGAAGTTTTGTCCAGCACTGTGGAGCAAAAGCTATTCACCAGCATAGCATTCTCCAGAGGTTGGTTTTGTCCCCCATGCTATTCAGCTTCTCCATGAAACCAATGAATAGGGTCATCCAGGGGTTTGAAGTGCATTGCCATCGCCATGCTGATAACATGCAGCTCTATTTCTCCTTTTCATCAGGCAAGGCAGTGGATGTGCTATATCAGCACCTGGCAGCAATAATGGACTGGATGAGAAATAATAAACTGAAGCTCAATCCAGACAAGACTGAGAAGCTGTTAGTGGGTGGCTCTTTTAATTGGACGTTGCTCACCCTGTTCTGGATGGGGGTGCACTGCCCATAAAGAAACAGATGCATAACTTGGCACCCCCCTTGAGCTACCCTGGTCACTTGAGGCCTAGATGGTCTCAGTGGCATGGAGTGCTTCTTACCAGTTTTGGCTGGTGACCTAGCTAAGGAAAGGGATAGCCTTGCTTCAGTAAATGACAGTCTGATAATTGCCAAATTAGACCACTGCAGTGTGCACTCTAGATGGGGCCAGAAGACAGCTGAGAAGCTGCAGCTGATAAAATATTTGAGAACTAGATTAATAACTGGGATGAAAAGGTATTACCATATAACACTGACGCCACCTCACTTGTATTGCCTCATCCTGATTTCAGGCCAGATTTGAGGTCTTTATATGGCTTGTGATCACAAAGCCTCTTCCAACCTACATCTGACTGGACATGGAATAACCTTTCCACTGAGCCAATTTTGTTATCCTTTCAGCACTGCAAGAAGACAGACTTCTATGCCAAGGCATTTAATAGGTCTTAATAGCCTATGAGGAGCTTGTGTCAGCAGATTTTCCTGCATCATGTATAGTTTACTGAATGCATTTTAACAGTTAAAGAGTTTAATTTCTGTTCTAAATCTTGCACAGAATTTTTGTACTGTTTTAATTGCATTTGCATTTTGTATAAGTTAACTGCTCAGAATGAACTGCTATTGGGTGGTATAGGAATAAAATTAAATAAATAATATTGCAACACAAGTTTTTATAAACCATGTCATATAATTCAGCAGAAGCCAGCAACTGAGAATATGCTCAGTATCTGAACACTCCTGGCTGTTAAACCAAAGTGAGAACTGAAGACAAAATTCTTCAGTGAAGAAGACAAGACATACATGCATGCACACACATTGATAGAACTGCTTTAAGTGTAAATAAGATGCTTTCAGACAGAATTCATAGCACTTCCTATCAAAAGCATTATCCAATTATTTCAACTGTTCCTCTTTAATATATTTCCTGTTAAGAAAAATGTTGGAAGAAGCACTGGGAAAATACAGGAGAGTTTAAATGAAAGATGTCAGGTACTTCCAGACAAGGCCTTTATGGTGCAATCATAGTGCTTCACTTATGGAGTTCAATAGGAAGATCCCAATGACACCCTCAATTGGCAGGCTTCCTATATTTTCCCATTGGTTGACAGGAAAATTCTTAATGAAGAAATGCTAGAACAGTTCTATAATGTATTTTGATTTGTAGTACTAGGAACCTGCCCCCCATCTAGAACATGGGTGCAGAACTACAGGGCCTGGACCTCAATCTAGTTTCCCAGACAGCCATGTTCCCTCCTTTGACCCCACCACTTTTCCCCCAACAATGGATTGTTGCTCATTTTCCAGTTTTTGTACAGTGTTCCCACATTCTAAAAAAGGTTAAAAAGTCAGTAATAGCTTTAAGCAAAAATATGCTGATACTTTGGTCCCACCCACCAGTAAAATGCAACTTCTGAGAGCTTCTCTGAAATGAAATTCAGCCCTTGGTCTCAAACAGGTTCAACCCTATGGTCCAGGAGCATCTGAAATAAAGTGGTGTCCTTCCAGACAAAACTTTTATTTAGTCATCACTCTGCTTTATTCCCTAAACTTTAGATGATGGCATCTTACACTTGTTGGCTTCCCATTTTTTTCCAGTCAACTGAAACTGTGGAAAATCCATTGAGAGAGATAGAAAGAAACTAAAAACTGCACTGTGAGCTTAAGTGGACTCCGGGGGATGGTGGAGGACAGGAAGGCCTGGAGGAATAATGTCCATGGGGTCGTGATGGGTTGGACACAACTTTGTGACTAACAACAACAACTGCACAATGCCTTTAGATTGCTAACACCAGTACTTTTCAATTGAAAAGCATCTGTATAGCCTGAGTAAAATTCCTTGAAAAATGCAGGGCAATCGCACAACAAAAGCTTAGTCTGGAAGTAACCTAGGATACATATAGCAAAGGAGAAAGTGATTACTTTTTTCAGGAAGACAAGAAAGGCAGAGAAAAGCAGTCATTTGTATGAGATGACTTAAAGCACCATTTCCTCTTTTTCTAGTTGTCTCTTGAACCTAATGAAGTATGCTGGGTTCCCTTTCCAGCCTACAAATTTCCACCACTTTTGGAAGAGTTGTAGAATCTACGCTCACTTTCCCATGCTAGAATCCCAAATTTATTGCACTGGGGGCCAGGTGGAATGGCAGCAGCCTTACAATAGATTACCATTTGCAGTGGAACAGGAGAGGAGGACAAAGGGGTGAAGAAACAGACTAAATTCCTCAAATTTTGTATTTGTCAGATATGCTGGACTACATCTTCCACACTGCCCAAGTATTACTCTGGGAATTATGGAAACTGCAGTCTGACACATGGTGGAGGATGCAAGCTTGGAGGAAGCTGGGATGGGGCAAGTTATTAACTGCTCTCCTTTCCTAATCTCCATTGCCAAACTGTGAATTCTGCCCCTAAATCCCCCAAAGACACCATTATCAAAAACAAACAAATACGGAATTAGAAAATGGATAGAGCTCATCTCAAACCTTCCTTACCCTTCCTTTTTCAGCAGCAACCCTACTCAGAGGAAATGAAGGCTGTTTAATCAGTGTGGTTCCTTATCTACTGCAGCTTTTATCCAGAGCTATCCGTGGTGCTCCATGGTGGCAAGCCTATTTTAGGGAGGGCGTTCAGCACCATAGCTAGCTCTCATACAGCTCAGAATAAAAGCTGCAATGGGCAAGGGGCCCCACCGACACAGAAGCCATCAGCCTCCATTGCCCTTTCTCCCCACCCAGACAGATGAACTAAAAGCAGGGATACGGTCTCTCTCTGTACTCCGAAATAAATTCCATTAGAACCAAACCGCCCCTCAGTCGCGCCCCCGCATCCTCGCTGAGGGCTGAGGCCAAAGGCAGCCGCAACATCCCCTCCCTCCGTGGCGCTGCGGCCGCCCCCCTCCCTTACTGTTCATCCTTTGCTCGCTTTCCCCGCGGGTTCCCTCCGGGGCTGAGCGGTGGGGAGGGGGAGGGGCTGAGGACGCGGGTCCTCTCAGAAGCGCCAGACCCCCTCCCCACGGCAGAACATGTCAGCGCGCCATGTTGTATTCCCGTCACCCTGGCAACCCCAGAGCGTCAAGCTCCTCACCCCGGGAGCACGACCGCGTCTGACCCAACCTGCCCCGCCCGCGCCACGAACGAGCAGCGCAAGCGCAGTGGCTCACCTCCGCCCTCTCCTAGTGACTGCGGCAAGCACAGGGCGGTCTTCATGTTCGCAGGCTCTGCAGGTGCGCACGCGCGCCGGCCGCCCTCTCGTCGCCCAGGTCCCCTCTCGTGCGCAGTCGCAGTCGTTGTCTCCCTACTAGGAACTCGCTTCTTCGGCCTCTTTTGTTGCGCGCAGGTCCGCCGTGCGGGGCCAACGGGGCTGTCCGCGCTTGAGGGTACGGGTCTGTGTGCTTAGCACTATGTCCATTTGCAGGGCTTACATTGTGGGACTGCAGTTCTGTGTGTCCTCAGCTTGAGTACTAAGCCCCTATGCAATTCTGAGTAGGCTTCTGTTGTATTGTAATAGGGAAAACAGCTGAAGGCTCAAGCGTTGCGTCTGGGGGTATTTACCTACTGCATGGGCAGCCGCGCCTACTCTATAAGTGCGGAAGAAGCGCCCGCTCAGGGGTAGAACACATGCTTTGTACGGAGGAGGTTAGGACTGCTGCATTTTGCCTTACAAGCTGCCCCGCCTTTAATTTGCCCAACAGTTGGGTGTATTGAAAATAGGATACATCGTGGCTTCCCTTCATTCTCTCTTGGCCTTCCTGCAAGAGCCCCATGGGAAATGGCAAGAATACTGAAGTGCCCCTCCTGTTTAAAAGTTGGGAATCAGGACTGGCTCCCAGCTTTCGCTCTGACTCATGAGTAGACTTTAGGAGCCGTGGCGATTGCTGTCTGCAGAGGCAGCCTGCTCAAGACATTTCTGCTGAGATGAGCTTCAGCATCCCACGCGGCTCCTCCTGTCGCGCACTGTAGCTGTTGGGCAGTGGCGTTGGCTTCCTGGAAAGTAGGCTGAATTTAGTGCTCCCGTGTCCAGTGATGTGGTCTCTTGGCAGCATCTGTGCCAGATGGGGAGGGCAAGCTGCGCTTTCCACAGCCTACTCTAGAGCAGTGGCAGCACCAGATTTCGGCAGGCAAAAGGGCTGGTGACTGCAGCTTGGGCACTTTGGGGACAGCTATCAGAGGGTTTGGGTTATCATTGGATTTGAATCACCTGGGCTCAGATGACATGGCATATCCAGGGATGACTACTAAACCCTATATTATTATAAATTATAGATTTAAAATATTTATAATGTATTATAATGTTTCTTTATATCCCACCTTTTTTCTTACAAAGAACTCAGAGCGGCTTACATAATACTCCTTGTGCCCTTAATTTTATTCCCACAGCAATAACAGTAGATTGGACTGAGTGTTTGCAACTGGTCCAAAGTCACCTAGTGAGCTACATGGCTGAGTGGGGACTAGAACCTGGATTGCTTGGGTTCCAGTCTCATGCTTTTAACGACTACACCACACTGTAGTTGTTATGTGAACTCAGTCAGTATAAGGCAGGTGCCTGTACGCATAATGTATGGGTTTGCACAGTTAAAACAATAAAAAATCCATCTTTGAAAGTGACTAAGAACATAGCTTGATTTCTAAAGTTCCATATCTGTAAACTTGTGCAGGGGCAGGTGGCCACATGAGGAAAGATGCTATGCAGTGTCAACATACATAGTATCTAAACTTTCAAGAACTGGCCAATTCTTTAAACACCATGGTTGCAAATAACTTTCCAGTCAAGAAATTGATAATGCAATCCTATATATGTTTACTCAGATTACTGAACTATTTTGTTCAGTTGAACTTCTTTCCATGTGTGTATAAGATTAGTTTAACTGAAATGATATTCCTGTTTACATGGTGGGTGGGAGGCTTAATAATAAATTATATTTCTATACCGCCCATAAATGTGTGTAGTATTGCAACCAGTAGTACAGTAGTAACTTTTGATCTGCAAAATCTCATTAAGGCAGTTGTCATAGGACATTCCAAAACTACAGGTTTCAATGTCTTTTGTAGGTCTCCTATAAAGCTAATGGGCGCTAATTACCAATCAAGACCAAGTCATCCCTCCCCATACTTTGCATTACAGTTGCTTACAACAAGATCTTATTTCTGGGAAAATCCATTTTTTCACCAGTCACTTTGATTTTAGCTAAGCTCAGAAAATAGAGGGGCTGTGACTGATTCTTAGAAAATCTTAGTGCTTCAAGGAGGCAATGCCTTTTCAGGGATGGCACTCCATAGAGAAGCTTGCCCGATACCTACATTATGGTCTTTTTGATGCCAAATAGCCTTTTTATTTTCCCAGGCATTTTATGAACTGCTTTTAGAACTTGATTCTCTTGCTGGATTTAATTTGGTTGTAATAGTTGTATTCTTTACTGATGGTTTTATATGTGTTTGGGGCAGTTTAAAATTAGAATAAGTTGAATTACTAAATTGAATGGAATGAGCCCTGGTTCTGTTATACCATTAACTAAACCTAAGGCTGCCATCCTGTGCATATTTACTCAGACATAATCCTTATTAAGTTTAATGGTACTTTATGGTGGATACCTGCTTACTATAGAAACTGTATGAATGAAAGCCCTCCAAAATGTCCTGTCATTGACGGCTCTACTCAGCTCTTGTAAACTCAAGGTTGTGGCTTCCTTTACGGAATTGCTGAGAGACTTTGGCTGTGAGGAGGTATAGAAATGAAATGAATAAATGAAATCAATCCATCTCATATTTGGTCTTCCTCTTCTTCTGCCTTCAATTTTCTCTAGCATGACTGTCTTCTCCAGTGAATCCTGCCTTCTCATAATGAACTTACTCCTAAGAAAATAGTGAGGATTGCAGCCTCACTATTACTGAAACAAAGTTCAATCAATGATTCAGCTAAACCCTTTTCTCTGTTCAGATTCAAGAACTTATCCAATTTATTTGGAAATATATTCTGTTGAAATGCATAGGACATAATTCAAAGGAAATATGGTAACTAATACTGAGATGCTATAAGACTGAATCTGAAATGCTGAATTAAGGAGCATTCAGTACTCCGTAGGACTTATCATTGAGTAAACACACGCAAGAGTGTATTGTCAATTACTTTAAGTCTAAGCACCTTATTTTAATAGTAGATTTTGGGAAAGGTGATATCATATTTTCAAATGGAAAAAACCCAATTTACTCTGAAAAAATCAGTATAAACAAAATGCAACAAAATTACAAATCAACTTTCTTGTAATGAGAGCAATGGTGCATCACTCTTGTATGAGTTGACCTACCTGCAGAATTGGGACTGCAAGAATATCACCTTCATTTTGCTGTGACTTGTTGCCCCAGTATTATGTTCCAATTTACTAGATGATTTCTGCAACTGATGTAAAATGTGGCTTTTAAAAACCCAGTATTTGGAGCAGTCTTCAGCTGTGAACATAAATTCCTCTGTGCACAGTTCATCCTTTTTGCTCTCCAGCTCTAAAAAATAGCCATGTAATAGACCTGCTTTAATGAGGTACTGGTTACTAATGCTACAGCTAATTTCTTCTCCTTTTGCCCTTTTTGATAATGAGAAACACTTTCATACTCTGTCAGAGATATCATATTGGGCATATAGATCAGCCCTGCTTAATTTTACAGTGAAAAATGGTCACTGAAGGAAATAAAATATACAACAGAAGTCTGATTATTCTTTTACATACTAAATGGTCGACATTTAACTAGTGTAATTAACAGAAATAACATGAAGCCAGTCTTTCACGATGTGTGGCCGGTTAGCTCAGTTGGTTAGAGCGTGGTGCTAATAACGCCAAGGTCGCGGGTTCGATCCCCGTACGGGCCAAACACGAAGAGTTTTTCTTTTCAGGGGTGTTAATCTGTTGTAGTCTACAAGCTTGTTTAGAATGTTTTACATTTCTGCTTGAAAAAGTAATTTTTTTTAAAGGATAATACCTTAAGATCCAATAGAAAATGCTGGATCTGAAAATTATTTTATTCTTACAACAACAAAAAGAAATCTTGGCTCCACGGTCAAGTAAATACCATCTTGTCTTAATCTGCAGACACCCAAACAACTTGTTGAGGAAGTTAACAAAGTCAGAATACTCAACATTTCTCAAACCATTTAATCTCCTTGACGCCGAGCGGTGTTTTATCTGCCTTTGGCAAAGCCTTCAATTAAAAAGAATATTTTTTAAATCTCTCTTGGCAATGCAAACAAAAAGCTCCGCCTGTTTATCTGCATTTGCCCGAAATCTGAACTGCGCTGACTCTGTAATGGCTTCTGCGACACTCACATCAGCGGCTCACACAATATATGGTACGGTACGAACTCGAAAAGGAAGCGGCATTCCACAGATTTACCAAACGCCTTTTGAAAAAGATTGTTCCACGCCGGATTCCGTCTTAATGACATATCTCGTCCTTCGCCACGCAGTCTAATGACGTGTAACGGCGGATGGTGATGATGATGATGATGCGCAAGTGGCGCGTTTGTATTGGCCCGGAGTGACAGCCTTCTGATCCTCGGAGCGAGCGGCTAACAAGGTTAGGTCTGAAGTGTGTTTCCCAACCGTGCTTCTCAGAAGGGACCCAAGATGGCAGCTCCTGAGGGGATGGACCTTGTTACCCAGCTCCAAGTGATGGCTTCCTCCTCTGAGACGCTTTTGTATCCACAGCCAGACGAGAGCCTGCCCATAGAAGCAGCTGAGGTCGGCTACGGGAGGCTGGATCAGCAGAGGGGGCTTGAGGCCGGAAAAGGCCCTGGAGAGCTGTTGGACGAGGCGCTTCTTCCGCCTCTGGGAAAGGAGGCGGGGACGGCAGACGCCGAGATGTCCGGAGGCCGCTGCGTCCTCAAGGCTGCTGTATTATCTCAGGGGAATGGAGCTTTTTCGTCGCCAGCTCAGGACAATGGTATTTCGCCGTCGCCTTGCCCTCAGGGTCTCAATTCGGCGACTTCCGCCTCGCCTTTGGGGCCCTTACCCCCACTTTCCAACATCCTGCACAACGCGGCACAGCAGTTGCAGAGCGCGGCGGAACGTGTCGCCCTCGAGCAGGGCAAATCTGCCGCGCTGGCTGTTGCCCCAACCAGGCTTCTTTCACCCAAGGTATAAACATGGGGATTTACCTAAGTTTGCGGGTGCTGGGCATGGGAAAGGAGGTTAATGCCCAAGGAGATGAGGTCTTCGTAGGTTCATTCTTATTCAGTAGTAGCGGTATATGATTCCCTCTCTTCCCCTCGACGCAGTTCTGCTCGCCTTAGTGCCCTGTGAATGACGAAGATCACCAGGGACCTAAGGTGATGTGTTGTATTTACAAATGCACAAAGTAGAATCTGGTGTCAGCTGTGTTTAGAATAGACACTTTGAAATGAGTGTCCCATTTTTGTAGGATTAACATTAGATATAATACTTGTCCTGATGACCATTTTCTAATTCATTCAGAAATCAGAATTAGTATGTCTATGTACAACAGTTGCTGGGGAACATGGTAAAGGGGTGCTGTTGCACTCATACACAGCTTGTGGGTTCCCATGAGTTTGTCACTGTAAACAGTGCTGGACTAGATGGACATTTGGTCTGATCTAGCAAGGGTCACATATTTTTAAGTCACATGCAGCAAATATGTAGAATCAAAGCCCTCCAACAAAGCAGCAGTCTTCCCAGAGAGCAAGTTTCTGTTGTTTATGATTTATTGTTATATTTGTTATCACTCCTTTCCTTCAAAGGGCCAAACATGTTCTTTTTTTCTTCATTTTATTCTAACAACAATGCTGTGATGTAGGTTAGACCATGAGTTACCCAGGGAGCTTCATAATAAAGTGAGAGCCCTCTGGTTCTAATGCGGCACTTAAACCACTCTAGTTACCCACATGTTACCTTTTTGCAAGCATGGCTCACCACTGCTGATCAGTGATGCTGGTATCATTTTGCAACCTCAATAAAAAACTAGTATTTGTAGCACAGACATCTTTCCTTGTGTTCTGGAAATTCCAGGAAAAACTATTTCTAAGATCACTTTATGTTCATTTGTTTCCAGTTACTGAATCGCCCTATAAATGCTTGTTATTATCCTGTCCTTGAGATGCGGACACACAGTTTAGTAAACTGCCCTATTGCTAATGGTACAGTGCCCCAGGGTAGGCTGACCACAAGTTTGCTTGTTATTTCTAGTTATCGTTATCCAGGATTTTGTAACTGCTGACATGACAGTTACTGACTCTGGTCTATAAGTACCTCTTCACCCAGTCTCCAAAAGTGCTTGTTTTGAGGCATCTGATAACTCATAACTCATGGCTTTGCTGGAGCCCACCAATACTCACACCACTGTAACTCATTCACCTAAAATACATTGTGTACAATGGATACATAAACTGATAGGTGAAACATAACATGATACCTGTAACATAAACTTTGATACATAAAACATGATGTATAATTTCAAAAGTATGTGAAAATGCTTGCACTTAAACAGACTTTCTTTTTTCCCCAAAGGAATTGGAAATGATCTGTGTCCAAGTACAGCCTGGCCAGACAAAAGAAAAAGAAAAGTCAGCACTTTCTCCTGCAACAGTTAAATTAAAAAATGTATCTGTACCTCAGCCTGTTCAGAAAAATTCCAAAATTTTAGAACTTAATGTCATCAATCCCCAGTTTATTCGAATACAGCCTGTTGCAGGAACTGGGTCGCAACAATATTTCTTGTGCAATTCTTCAGAATCTACTGTTCAGCTACTTCTGCAGAACACTTCACATCCTCTTGGACAAGTATCTGTAGTGCATGGACTACCTTATGGACAGAAAAACAGATCCATTACTGTAGCTGCAGCAGGTTGTTCAAATGTTGCTCAGGTTTCAGCTTGTTCAGCAAACTCATTAATGAACCAGGAGAAAAAACATAAAGACCAAAAGGTTAAAAAATCTCTGAAGGTAAAAACCCGTTCTGGGCGGATTTCACGCCCCCCCAAATATAAGGTAAAGGATTACAAATTCATTAAAACTCAAGACTTGGCTGACTGTCACCAGTCTGATTCTGATGACTATTCTGAACTCAGTTTAGAAGATGATGAAGGTGGCCAGGAGAAGGAAGCTTGTTCATTGTTTGATTCCCTGAACTATGATCTGAGGCCAAAATTATTTAAATGTCAACATTGCGAAAAATCCTACATAGGAAAAGGAGGATTAGCAAGGCATTATAAACTTAATCCAGGTCATGGACAGAAAGAACCTTCTCAATCTTCTATGCATGGGATGACATTGCTTGAGCATACTGAGCAGGTAAGTGGTAAAAGTATCCATCAGACTTTTTTACCACCACAGATTATGGTTACTTATTAAAAATGGATTAACAATCGAACTGGGGAAGGAAGTCTATCCACTGACAGTATGTTACAGGCAATGTTGTTATTTGTTTTTCAGTGTCAGGCCAAGACCTTTTTATTTAAAAGTTATTTTAATTGTTATTTATGAACTGTATTTATTGGGTTTTTATGTACATGCCGAGATGTTTCCAGTTTTTTAAGTCTAATTATATAATTGTTTATGTGTATTTATTGTTGTAAGCTGCCCCTAGGCTTTTTGCAAATGGGGTGACATAGAAATGGTTTGAATGAATGAATGAATGAATGAATGAATGAATGAATCTTTATAATGAACCCTATGGGAATTAAGTGAAACCTTGCTTTACAAATAACTGAAGCGGTGCCTACCCTCTGTTCAAACCCTGTTTTGTTATTCCAGTGCAAAGAGCATGTTCTTACATAATGTAAACCATCTTGAGATTTTATAATAATCTCATATATATAATGCATTACGGTTGAAGAGAGAAAGAGAGCACTGTGACAAAGGCCTGTATTTAAAGAGCTGGGTGGTTGAACCTGCATCCTGAACTCATGGTTCATCTTCTAATTCTAAAAACCAAGCAGTTGAATGAGAACCATGTGCTCATGTCTCTTCATTGTGAAGTGGAGCACTCACTTTGGCTTGTGGCCAGTCATGACTGACAGACTGGATTCTGCTGCAAGTAAATATGAATCTGTTATAAAGGCTATATCTAGTCTGTGCAATGGGACACCTAAAACTATACTATACAGAAATTATGCACAGTTGTCATTGTATAGGATGTAAAAAGGCTTAATTTCACAAAAGTGGTACTATGTCACTTACTTGTAGAACGTCTTAGAAAGGTTTTTAAAATACAGTTGGCCCTGCACATTTGCAGGGGTTAGGGGTTCCGAACCCCCATGAAAGTGGAAAAAGTGTAAATATCTGTATTCCTCTCCAAAAACCTTAACTCTTAATACTGTTGACCATTCATGTACTAGATTACTTCTCCCTCTTTCTTCCTGTGTCTTCATGCCCACTGGTGTAGCTGCAGCAACAGCCTCTCACATTTCCTTTTTCATTTTCTTGATATACCATATATGTCTGTGTATAAGAGGATCCCCCAATTTTTGGATTGCTATTTTTGTTTTCAGGGATCACCTTGAAAACTCATTCAAGGGTTGTCTTTAAAGCTTTAAACTCATATCATCATATGATATAATACATATTATACATATCATCATATGAGTGGAACAAGTGACCAGGAAGTCTATTTCAGAAAAATACCCTTATATAGCAGGTATTTTCTAGTTTACATGCATCACTTGCAATTTTTTGCAGTAAACCTCAAAACTCCAAAAAACCCCTTTTAATTACAAATTTACAAATAACCAAATCCATGAAAGTTAAACCCGTGAAAGTTGAAGTTTGCCTGTACTTTGAATTATTGAACATGATTGCTGGAAGTTTCTGGTAGGGCACAAACACTTTGCTAGTTGTGTTTGCCTTTTCTTATTCATCCTTAGGAACCATCTTGACATTGATTTGGAAGTAACGAATTAAAACTGCTACTTGCTAGTTGCAAGAATGAAGAAAGCTGGGGAGCTCTGTATCTGAGGCTGCATCATTCGGCATCATCATTGCCCTATTCATGAGCTTTGCCATGCCATAGTAATGTTTTGATTGTGTATTGCCTCAAGCTGTATTGAACAGAGGGAGATTATTCTAAATAAAGTGTGGTTAGTACTTATTTGTGGAAAAGGACTGAACTATATCAGAATAATGGTTAAAACAGTGTTGTAAGAACATAAGAGCCATGTGGGATTAGACTAGTGGTCCAACTAGTCCCCCATTTTATTTACACAGAGCCCAACCAATATCCCAAGGGAAGCACACAAGCAGGACACCAGTGCAACAGCTAACTTCCCCCAGCAACTGGTGTACGTAGGCATACTGCCTCTGATGCTGGAGGAAGCATATAGCTATCCAGGCTAGCAGCCATTGATAGTCTTTTGCATGAAGTTGTCCGATCATTTTTACAAGGCCTTCAGATCAGTGGCCATCACTACATCTTGTGGAAATGAATTCCGTGGTTTAATTATGCACTGTGTGAGATACTTGTTTTTATCTGTCCTGAATCTCTCACCAATCTTGGGATGATCCTGGGTTCTAATATCATGAAAGAGATGAAAACCGTCTCTCTATCCACTTTTTCCACAACATGTATGATTTTGTAAGCCTCTAGCATGACTTTCCTTACCATTCTTGTAAACAATCCCAGCTGTTGTAATTTTTCCTAACAAGGGAGTTGCTCTGGTCCCTTGATCATTTTACTTGTCCTTTTGTGCACTTTTTCCAATACAACAGTAACTTTAGGTCAGCAAACAGAACTGTACACAGTATTCTAAGTGTAGTTGCTTAGATTTGTATAAGAGCAGCACAATATTGTCACATTTATTGTTCCTTCCTAATTATGCATAACATGCAGTTTGTCTTTTTCACAGCCACTGCTCACTTGCTTGATACCTGTCCAGCAGTACCCCAAGATCTCTTTTTAATCAGTCACAACTAGCGTATTTTAAATTTGAAGCTTGGATTTTTTGCCCCAAGATGTATCATTCACCACTTGCTTACAGAGAACTACTTTTGGCATTTTGATGTCTATTCTTCCGGTTCTTTTGAGGTTCTTTGGTAGTGCCTCACAACCCATTTTGTTTTAACTATGGTAAATAATTTGTTACCTAGTTCACATGTAACTCCTAAATCTGGTTCATGTATGATTACATAGAAATTCCTGTAGGACCCCACCATTTATGCTCCTTCACTGGAAGGAATTACCATTAAGATCTTCTCTCTGCTTTTTCTTCTTTATAGTCTGATGCCTCTGCAAAAGGTAGAATGTCTGCTGAACAACAAAATACCCATTTATTATACTCTGGATGTGGAAAATTGAGGCAACCAAGAGGACGTGGTCGATCAAAGATGTCTGAAAGATCAAGATATTCTGGACAATTTAGCAGACCTGGTCAGTTTCCTTCCAAGTCTCTTAATAATATGTCAGCAGAGCACCACAATATATTTAGAAGGAAAGCTAGGCTAAAAGAGGTATGGTTCCTTTTCACAGTTGTTTGTTTCACGATTGTCCTGTTCACAAATTGCTCTTATCTAATAATGCATCCTTAGTTGATCAATCTGTTAATCAATTCAACCCTTCTAGTAATATAAAAAGTAACCACAATTGGATGACACTCTTGCTTAAAATTATTTGTAAACTAAGTGTTCAAGTGCCATTTTCACAGCATTAGCAGACATCCACTTACAGGATGCTTCTAAGAGTGCCCGCTACAGCATCTGACATGTATCATCTAAAAAAAGTAAAGTTATCTTCTTATATGCAGGTGTAATTTAAAACATATGCAATTAACTGAGTTGTTTGAGCAGGAGCTAACCTTATTATTTTACCTTTGCCTGAAAATGTGCCAGCTAAGATTCTACTCAGTGATTATGAAGAAGGGAGTGGTGATTTTCAGGGTTTTTTGGTTTGTTTGTTTTTTTTAAACTTGCAGAAAGTAGTTAACATGTCTGCCTGTGGGGAAGTCTGTGATGGTATACTTGTGTTCTACCTTCCTTTCAACCATCTTGGAGCAGGAAGAATGTTGTGTGAGGTGGCCCTATTCAGGTGTTTTTTTTTAACTTCATCCATCTGGTACTGAAGATGGGAAGTATTTTCTGAAGTTTGAATTTCCAATGTCTTGATTTATCTGTCTAACAACCAATTGCACAGGTTTCATGCATTCTTCTTTCTCTCCTAATCTTCATGTATTTAGAGTGGCGCTTTAGCAATGTGACTTTATGGCTTCTCTAAAGAAATTATTATGGTCTTTAATAGCTGATTCAGCAATGTGCCAATGAAGAGTTCATGGAGCTGGCTGTTCCACGTTTTACAAAACTTGTTACTGTATTTGAATTCCTACTGATGAAGGTAATTTTAATTGTAGGCCCTGAATCCTCAAGATTTATGAGGATTTAGATTTAGCATCTGTAGACAATTTCCTTAAAGCAGATTCTCCCATATTGGGATGAACAAAAATGGAATTATACCAGATTAGCTAGGACTATAGGGAGCTATGAGGAAGCACACTACTTTTCCTACCCTTCTGTAAATAGTAGGTTATGGAGAAAGCATATTTTTTGCAATCCGTACAAGCAGTTGCCATCTGTTCCACAGCTTTCCTTCTGTGCTGATAGGCATGCAAAGCCACAACATACAGGAAGTATTTACGTTTTTAATTTTCCACAAATTCACATATTTTAGAATACAATCAGTATTTGCTTTGAATTTTCTTAAAGTACAAGTGCCCGCCTTGTCAGTCCTTGTGTAACATAAGACCAACTTAAGCCAACGGGGGCACAAGGGACTGACACTTTTGCTTCAAATAATTGTCCTATAAAAGCAACGTTATCAAGGGATAGAGGACATAAAAAGCTTCTGGGGATGGGGGCTTGCAAAGAGAACTTTTTAACTGCAAAAAAAATCTTATACTTAGAAAGGTACCATGCATATGATTACCTGTTCTGTTTCCCTAGCAATGGGCTTGAATGAAGCTTATAGCTTGTGATTTCTGGACATGCTTCTATTCATGCAGATTTTGCTTTTGAACAGGTGGGAAAAAAATATCCAGCAAAGGTGCTCTTTCCGGATGTATACAAGGAATTTGAAGAGCTGCATGCTAGAGTGAAAGACATGTGCAAGGACTATTTCAGCAGTCCTGAACTGAAGGAGCCTGTGAATATAAAAGACCCAAAGGTAACATAGAAACAGCAGTTGCATTTTTTTTCTTGTTAGTCTGAATCAGTCAACTAAATTGGATATCAGCAATACCGAACAATACACTTTCTTCACAAATAAATTTATTTTTATTTCTTAATTTATTATTATTAGTTGCCTTAAACATATTTGTCTGAGAAATAAGGCAAGATGTAAATATGTAAATTAAATATAAATAAAAGAAGAAACATGAAGATTAATTGAAAATGTTGGAGATGTGATAGGCAGAGACCTCTGATCACCTGTTACTTTATTTTTGATCTTCTGTATTGCATATTATACCTTACTGCAGCTGTGAGGGAATGTGTGGCCATCAAGCTGTCATTGAACTGCAATGTGTTGGGTCTGTGACTGCACAATCATGAATGATTGATGGAACTGCAACTCCAGTAATCCCAGACTGGTTGGGGCTGACTGAAGTCCCGCAACATTTGGAGGGCTACATATTCCCAAGCTCGGCCTTATTGTGATTTTAAAGCCATTAAAACAGTGGTGGTGATTGGTATATATTTCTCCAAAAACCTTGACCTCCTTTTAAAAAATGCTTTGAAGTTTGACCTGATGCATGAAGAGCTTTTCTTGGAATGGAAGATACTACTTCTATATCTGCAGCATACAGTATAGCCTATGCCCCAGTGTGATGCCTGTGGGAGTCATTGTGCCTGGATGCACCTTCCTTGGCACCTGCTAGGCTCTCTGCCCCTCCTACTTTTAAAAGGATTTAAAAAAAACATTTTTTTTTTTTAATAAGAAAGGTGACATGCAGTGGAGCACTAATTGCCAGAGCAATCTTTAATTTTAAATAATGTCTCTCATCTCCACATAGTGGTAGAGGGATTCTTGGAAAATAAAAAATAGGAAGCAGCAACAGCAGTGCTTTGTTTTGAATCATATCCAGCCACCCAGGGGGAAAAAGTAAGTTGAGGTGGTGGTAGGAAACAGATGAGAGGTCAGCAATGTTGGTGTTTTGCCTCTGCCGTCTATTGAAGAGGTGGAGGGGTGGGAAGTTGCCTGTATGTCTTAATGTGATATTTGAGCTGTTTGTTTTGGCATGGGATGTGTTTTGCCTGGGGGTTCATGTTCATGTGGCAATGTTGGTGTTTTGTGTGTTTTACCTAGTTTGTGTTTTTTGCCTTGGTTGTTTGGTTGGGGAGCGGGTCAGTTAGTGTAGAGTGTTTTGTGATTGGTCATGTCCAGCCTGGCATCCATTCTGCAAGAATGCCCAACCATGTTTTCAAATTCCAAATGGATTAAAAATATTGGGGGACCCTGATAGAATTGTTATTTCCTGTGAATAAAACATTTTAAACATTAGTGCTGAGTATATTGCTTCATTGTAGCATTAGGTGGGTATGGATAGCCTTTAGCATAAAATATAGATATGCAAAACACATTGATCAAATATCTTAATATTTTAATAACAGTGCTACTCTCTTTTTTTGAGGGGTGGGTTCCCTGTGACATTTCCAGTGACACTTCCCTCTAAATTATACTCATTTTTCTTTCATAGGTTGCTGAGTCATTAGGATTTATAGAGAGTAATCATACAGTCCTGAAGATTCAGGCAGACTCCTCTCCTGAATGTATTAAAACTACTGGTGAACATGTTTTTATGGAGATTTCAGGACCAAAACGAGCAGCTGAGGTATGAAAGAATTTTGCCATATTAATAACATAGAGATTATTTTAGCATACCAAAATTTCTGTTGCTCTTTATTTTGCATAGATATATATTATCTTCCATAAATGCCATCACCTGTGTCAAAATTACTTGCATTCTTCTCTCTGAAATTTGAGCTTTGGGATGTCTACTTCAAAAGATCAAATCATTATTCTTTTTTTGTTGCCAAGGCCTGCTTCCTTACAGTGCCTTATTATATAATTGGCCTCTGTATTTTTAACACAACTTGGTGAAGCGTTTACTTTTTTCATTACAATTAGAGTAAATGAACTTAATACTTTTAATAAAATACTATTAACTTGAACTATTCCTTTTGAATTCTCATGTGGAAAGTGTTACCAAATCAGACTATGCAGGCAAATGCTTTTTGGAATGTTGGAATACTCAACTTTTATAATTCCAAAGTTGATAGGAAGCATTTTTTGGTTTATAATTCCTGTTACTTTAAATGCTCTTCTTTTTATTATTGTAGGATTTTATTGTTAAACCCTTTCGAACTTAGTACACTGCCTTGAAGCCTTTTAAGCAGATAAAGTGGTTATATGAATATAATAATGAATATTGCTCCAAAATGATATTATTTATATTGAGTATATAATGCAGACTAGTTTATTTTCTTCCCATTCTCTATTAACAGACTTCAGATGAAAATTTGCCATTTGCAAAAAAGACTAAAATGGAAAGTTTGATGGAGAATGTGGATATTGATTGCTCAAGTGATAGTGGAATAAAGGAAACAAATTCTACATATGAAGGTGGTATTTAAATTTTAACATCCATTCTCTTTGGAAGATAGAATGACATGCAAGTACTCAAAGCTAGAAGGGTACTATAATTTTTTAAAGCTCTAGGACTCTGAGTCTGATACTAGTGTTAAGTTTGGTGCTCAGAATTGGGTGAAAGAAGCTTGTTTAAATAGGAATCTGATCATGTGTGAATTTCATAACATCTTTGCTACTAGTTATGCTATATTGGTAAAGCTTTTAACATGCCCTTCCTCCAAGGGTTTCAGTACTTGGGATTTCTCAATTTTAATTTCACAAGTCCACAAAGTAGCTTAGACTGAGCTCATGATGGACACTAGATCATCCAACAAGCTTGATTTCTCATACATAGAGATCATACCAGCACATCCCCTTCTTCGTTTCAAAGGAAAGGTAGTTTTGGAGGAGGGAAGAGGAGAGAGCAGATGCTTGCTCCTAACCCCCATTGCCGCATGCTTTTGTAAACCAGAAACTGTCAATGACCAGAGGTAGACCAAGGTGGTTGGTAGCTAGGAACAGCAGCTATCATCACGTAACAGTGCTGCTAAGGGAGGGAAGGAGGGGGATCCAGAGGGAGGTCAGCAAGGGGGTAGTGTGAGATAGAATAGATGCCAGTGGTAAACTGACCTATGCCATCATGAGCTTACGCTGGCCTTTGTGGTAGCTTGCACAAACTGCTTTGAAAAGCCTCCTCATTTCCAAAGTCAGTTTGCAATGTGATATCAAGGAGACCTGTTCGTGAAACCCAAGCCCAGGCATGCAAAATTACTTGCATTGTTCTTTAGCTCTCCAGAGTGGTGGTGCAGTGTGCTGTAATGCAGTTACCACACTGGTAATAGATGGGTAACTCATGTATCTATTTGTATGCTAGTACTACAAAGGAGAGAAGAAAATTAATGTTGGTTAATCTTGCCTGTCAAGAGAACAGGGCTGAGAATACATAGTGTGTCCAGTTCCCTATGCTGCCTTAAAAGCCATTCTTTTTGATCTCTGAACCCTTCAGAACAGGATTCAGTGTGGTACTGACTTAACTAGCCCCACTTACATGCATGGAAACACTTTTGCTTCTGTAGTGTGATTTAGAAAATAACATGCACTTCATAGATTGGAAACTAAGATGGAGATATGCTGAAAACTAATCAATGTAGCCACATTGTGACAAAACTCAAAGTCTAGTCCAAGTGCTAAAATTTATTTTTTAACATATTGTTTACCATTTCTAAATCTTCTGTTCTATGACAGTGCACTTTTAAGTGTTAAATGCAGCATTGCTAGTCAGCTTTCTTTTTGTAAGTTCCTAAATTAGAAGTTTTTGTAGACATAAATCAGTCCCACAATTTTTCTTAATGCTTCATTTCAGGATTAAATAGTTTTAAGACAAATTGTATCTGAGTAATGATGCCATTGTCATTTACGACAAAAACACTTTTCAGTTTGCTTGTGACATAAGAAGACATGCATATTAGGGAATTTTGTATTTACTTGAATTAATGTTTTCTTCTAGAAGACAGCTTTGCAGTGGATACTTGCTCTGGAAATATAACATGGGAAATGGAACAGCATGAATCACTTGAAATAGAAGTGTCAAATGATAGACTAGCTCTAGATGTACACAACTGCACAGAAGTGAGACTTGAGAGCTTTCAACCTTCAAGTACATCAGACTGTTTAACTTTACAGGGTGAAACATTGTCAACTGTTGATGTAGGAAGTTTACAAGAAGAAATCATGTAAGCAAACTCAAAGTGGAACACAGCGAACAAAGTGAGTCTGAATTCTGTAACTCAGTAGCATCTGAAAAATCTAGTCAGACGCCTGTCTGGTCAGTGCATGAAGGAAATGATCATGAAAACTGCAGAGAACATCAGGAGGAAGCATATGACAGAAATTTTGAAGATTCTAAGAGTTCTTGAGTTACATAAAATCTTCTCTAATGCCATGGGAGTGTATCATTTGCTTGAGTCTCAAAGTTTTTTTTCCTATACAAGCTTTGAAAAAATGGCAGTCCAGTAAAAAGTGATTTAATGAATTTGTGAAATAGAATATTTTACTGGAGAAAAATACTGGAAAATGTGGATGACAGATGAAATAGTAATGTTTGAGATCAGATGAAAGTGTGGAACTCTTCTGTAGGAATACAGAATCATTCAGGCATTAGCTCATCATGGTGCTGCCTCACTGTCATACTGTCATCTCAAACTGAATTGAAACTGTAAAATAATGTATTGTTACTATTCTTCAGATCCATATAGTTTCTTTGGAAACTACCTCTTAGCTGTACTACAAATTCATAGTGAAAGTAAAAATAATACGCTCAAAGTGAAAGCAAGCCATTATTAGGAAGATGTATAGAGGCATTCTTTAAAAAACATGCTGAAATATATATTTTTCTTACTTGATGTTAATTTATTATTACTTCCATTACCTTGGCTGAATCCAGCATTACAACTAATGAATTTGAATATATTGAATAATACAGCAATAGAAGTGGGAACGTAATTCCTGATAATCTGCACTGTTTGCTAAATTGTCCATTAGGATGAATTACCTAAATACATTGCACTGCTTTTTGGCAAAGTAAGCTATTAGACAGTTATCTGAATTACTAATGAATGTTTTTAATCTTACTTTTTTGTCTGTATGCTGCTAGTTAAGTGTAAAGAACTGGGTTTCCTAGCTATGCTTTCACTAATCAGAGGTAGGCTTCAAATTGAAAAGTTCACTTCTGGAAGGAATAAGTCATCACAGGTCCATCTTCTGAAACTTGGGAATAGGGAAATACTTTGTTTTACTTTAGGATGCTACACATAAAATTAGTTCCCATTTAATGACAGCAAATCATGCATTAGTTAAATTTTAAGCTGTGGGTCATATTCAAGATGCATTCACTGAGCATAATCTAACCTCTAATTGGTCTACTTGTAGGTTGTAGCATGACATGTGTACCTAGACATTTTTGTCTGTTGGTTAAGCAAACCCAAGTTAACATAGTAAGTAATTGTATCTTAACTTTGGGTTGCGTAATTTCCTAAAAACCCAAACTGTCCAGATCCACATGTCGTGCAACATTCAGTCTATCTGATCAAAAGTTGCTTATACAGTACATGAACCATGGCAAATCATAGATTAATTAATGCATGATCTGGATTGTGTGTGAATGAAATCATATAGTCCTTAACATCTTGTTCCGATCTGGCCATTGTAGTGCTTTAAGCATGGCATCTGTTCAACTATGGTACTGATGGAACTGTAGTGGATCCAGTTGTGAGGTGGCTTATTTAAATGCATCTATAATTTAATGTGTGAAGCATTATTGTTGTGTGCCATCAAGCCCCCCCCCCCTTTTTTTTTACCTATTGTGATCCTGTGACTGAAAGCACTCCAAAATGTTCTGTCCATGACCACTCGATTCTGTTCTCCCAAGTTCAAGGCTGCGGCTTCCTTTATTTGGTGTTTTGTCTTCTGCCTTTGACTTTCCTTAACATGTTTGTCTTCTCCAGTGAGATTTGGCTTCTCATGATGTGTCTGAAGTATGACAGCCTCAGTTTTGACATTTTTATTTCTGGGGAAAGCTCTGGTTTGATATGATTTAGGATGCACTTATTTGCCTTTCTGTCAGTCCAGGGTATTCACAAAGCTCTTCTGCAGCACCATGTCTTGAATGCTAATGAGGCATTAGCAATGGTTTGTTCAAAGCAAGCTCCAAATTAATCTAGTCTTCCTTTTGGGAAAGTGAACGTGCCCTGTTCTTAATAGTAAATGTTAATTGTATCCATGTATACATGGACTTTTTCAGCCCCGAATAGCCACATCTTAAAGTGTTTAAGTGGAGACTCCATATGTCAGTGGTTTGTGACTCGAAAGAAGTCCTGAGTGAGAAGTCCAAAATCCACTCCCTAGCACAAAATAGCTGATTTCAGTGTGGCTGTTTACAGGCTGCGCAGATACAGGCTGCGCAGTATTATGTTTACCTGGGAGTAAATACTAGTGAACTCAGCTGGATGACTTTTGAATATAGATGTATAGGGTTGCAGAGGTCTCAGGGAAGTACCAGGCTTAGGATTAGGGTTCAGCTCAGACAGAACCTATAGTGTTTGCTTCTTGGAGTGACAATGTACAGGTGCACAGTAGCCATTGTGCCTTAAAAACAGAATAGGCCTGTATTGCTGAAAAGAGCAGGAAGTAGGTTTATTTTCCCTCTAGGCCATGAGTTAGTGGCAAAGGCAGGGATTTTACATGATAGTTAACTGCCTCAGCTAAATTTCAGCAGGAGCTGTTTAGTTTTCCTTTGTTCAATTTTGAAGGACTTCAGTATGTTCCCTAGGAGATTTGAGTATACTCTGCTTGTCATTGCACATCAATGCCTATTCAACATGTGCCTTGAAGTAATGAAGAGTGTTAAATGAGTAGCTGTATTGCTGGGGTAAGGTTGCTGAGCCACTCAGATTCCTGGTTCAGGTAGATTTGGAGGGTGACTAATATGAACTGAACTGCTTGTGTGAAAAATAGCAAAATTTATTGATTACAGGAGACTGCAGGTGGCGCAGTGGTTTAAACCACTGTGCTGCTGGGCTGGTTGATTGAAAGGTTGCCGGTTCAAATCTGCACAATGGGGTGAGTTCCCGTTGCTCCATCCCAGCTCCTGCCAACCTTGCAGTTCGAAAGCATGCAAATGCAAGTAGATGAAAAGGTACCACTTCGGTGGGCAGGTAACAGCGTTCCGTGCACTTCGGTGTTTAGTCATGCCGGCCACATGACCACGGAGACTGTCTGCAGACAAATGCTGGCTCCCTCAGCTAGGAAACGGAGATGAGCACCGCCCCCTAGAGTCAGGCATGACTGGACTTAATGTCAAGGGGAAACCTTTACTTTTACCTTTTATTGATTACCAAGTTGGACTATTAATGCAGAATATAAACTAATGTGAAAAAGTGTGTCTTCTCCTTCTCTGTAATTGCACTGTTACCCAGAATGCATTGAAGTGGCTGCAACATATTTGAGCAACTAATGCACTGGTTCCTCTTCCCAAAGCAAGAGCAAGGAGACTTGGCATGGATCTGATATGCTTCTCTCAGCCCATTCCAGAGGTTGTCAGTGAAATGCTGGCCTGCATCCCCCCCCCCCCCCAAGAAACAATGGGTGAAGTGGCTTCAATTAAGAAAACAGCTTTTGTTATCCAGTGTGGTTGAGGGGTGCAGTTACAGAGGGATTTACCTCTGGTCCTTTTCCTAGCTGGAGCAAACTTGTGCCATGTGTGAAACTCTAGCAAGGCTGCAAGAAAACTGTATTGGCTTCTGGGCGTTTCATAAGTTCTCTGTGCTACTCGTTCAACCTTGAAAACCACCTCACCATTCTTCTGGTATAGGCCAATCATCTTGGGGCATCTCCTTCCGCCCTAGAGAATAACCACCCATTTTGGGGGCTCCCATGCTTACATTGTAGGAGCCAATTATTGGTGGGCAGTTGCATGATACCGATAAGGTTTATGCTACCTATTATTTGCATGTGATTACTTGCCATGTGTCTCATTAGCATGGAAGGCAGTATTACCCACAAGCATGCAATGTTACCTGAATCAGCTGGAACAGAACCCTTTCAGGCATTAGCCCTCAGTACGAGAAAAGGATCATGTTGTACACCCATGTCCCCACCAGGGCACACCACGTAACTCCACTTGGATAGACTGTTCTAATTGTATGACACCCAGATGAATATGGGTAGAGCTGGTGTGCCCTTCAGACCTTTCTCCAATGTGTGAATGGTACGGTCCTAGTCTCCAAGATATATTCACTTCATAATCCTCCCCTTAACAGGATATCCTGATAAAACTGAAAAACTTGGCCAACATCACCTAATTTGTATTATGGATAGATGAAAGATTTGTTTGGTCTAAATTTTTATATGCACACAATTTGCACATTCATTTATGAACCTAGATGTGGAATGTAGGATATAGAACTATATGTTTACCAAAAATCTGCATTCTTCATAACTGTATAATGTAATGCACATTGGAAAAATAAGCATTAGATAAGAAAATGAGCAAAAAAATGTGTTTGGGTAAAAATCAATTGCAAGATATGCATACTAGGAAAGGCACGTACAAAAATGGAAGACTGGGAAGAAACACGCATGGGGGTTTGTGCTGAATTCAAACCAATGCAGAAACAGGCTGGGAAAATGAAACTGAGAAAAAAAATCCAAGCTGACAGATTCACCTACTGCTAAATACACAAAATAAATACACAAAATAAGTATGAATGAGCATTTACTTTGGAAGCATAAATCCTTAGGTAATATGTGGTTTGTGATGTGAATCTTCAGGGTCAAAAGAAAGGGGAGAGTTTGATCAGATGCTAATTATCATGAAACCTAAGAACAGATTTTACAAATAGCGTAGGCGTAGTTAACCAAGTTATATTTTAAAATTAAATTACAAATAGAACTCAGAACTGTGTTTTTCTAAAAAGTTGTCAATAAATATAGCATGAGAAGAAAAATATTGTCAACATGTTGTAACAGGTCCATTTGCTGCTTCAGTTCCATCCAAGAGTTTTTAATGACAGACTTCAGGTTCAATGAGTAATGAACTATGTTAAAGTGGTCTGAGTCCTGTTTCCAGTAACATGCTTTCTAATAGTACTTTGCTGGTATCCTCAATGTAGGGTTGATATAACCATGATGATAAGTAGACCATCAGCAGATCTTGGTCAGCAGTATGAGCAATCTCTTGCACAATGGTTTGCTTAAGTTTTATTTCTTCTGAGTACATGTCTAAGAGCTTGACAGAAACTTCATCTGAAAGAGAGAAAAACAAATGAAGTAGCTCCACAAGTTTTCCATATGTATTCCATTTTTGGAACTTGTTTTTTATGTACATTACTCAGATTACTTAACTATATTATTCATATCACAGCTTTCTAGTATTAAGTAATGCAAATACAGTCTATCATTCATCCTTGCCTAATGTGTGTGTCTCGTCATGCAACTAAAATCCAGGTACAAGTATTATGATAGATACACTCTAGTTTACTTGGATAGAAGTCTTGGAAAAGCATTTGTGTGATAACCTGAAGCCTTCTTTAGCCAGATTCAACCGTCGAGCTGCATTGCATTGGCAAAATGTATAAACTTTTCTCCTTGGAAAGGAATAAACATAGTTTCATAAATGAAGGCTATACTTACAGAAATAGGGAGTGGGCCATGTGTGGAAGAATGGTGTCTTATGATCTCCATGATGGTATGTTTCTAATTCACAGATCCCTTTAGTTGTTGAACACAATTTTTCCATTTTCTGATAAATTTTTTCCTAGTGAAGTTTAAAATAAGCATACATTTAGTTTTATTTAAGAAGTAACTACTCTTTGGGCACAATTCAGTGCCCCCCCCCCATGTTTGACACACGTAAGCATCTGAATTCAGAGGTGTTAATTGCATCAATACATCAAGTATACTTCATTACACCTATATAATATATACCTCACACCCTGCAGCAGGCTGGGCTCATTTGGATATTGGCTCTAGCTTCTTTCCCACCTGAACCCTGGGATACCTCTCTTCTTCCTCTCCAAGACCAGTTGGAGAGACAACTGGCAGAGTGCTTGGCATTTGGAGGTCCTGTTCTGAGGTAGCAGAATCCTAGATCTGGAATGTTGAATGCTCTGGCCTGTCAGACACAGGATTGCATTCTAATTCAAAGCTAAGGAATACATTTTACAGACCCCTAGTCAGGATAAACCATTAATATTGAACGAAATGTTATAGTTTCCAATGGATATTTTTCAAAGCAGACATTAAGGGTACAACACTATATATGTTAAAACAACTCTCAGCATTCCCTATGCAGTATGCATCCTCAGAATGGCTTTAATTCTTTCCCCAGGCACTTTGCAATGACTCAAGTAGAAATTAATTTTAAATCTGGTTATTATTGAAGTATTCTTGCTTATCTGGATCTTAAATAAACATGCAAAACTAGTTACTAAAAAGCCACCTAGATTTCCTACATGAGAGTACCATCTCTTGATCTAGAACAGGGTGCAGAACCTCTGGGTCGGGGGCCAAAACTTGGAGATTCCCCCCAATAACTAGTGGTTTCCAAGCTTTTGGGGTGTTTTCCCTTATTCTAATAATAAAAGGTTAAAATGCCTTTCCTAATGCAGTTACTAGCAGTAACAGCTTTAAGCTAAAATATGTTGGTATTCCCCCTTCTGCTATTTGCTTTTGGCCCTACCTACCATGGGAATGTTCTCCTCAGAATCTTCTCTGAAATGAAGAGCAGTCCTCAGGCTAAAGATGTTCTGTACCCTGATCTAAGGTGAGTGGACTAGGCAATGTTTTGTTCAATGTGAATGCTTGAAGATACCATTTTTTTGAAGGTCCCAAGTAGTTCTGTACAGCACATTTCCAATTCCTCATTGTAGATATGTGGCAGTTTTCCAGACTCGGAGTCAGGATTGTTATATTCTATTTCCATCTTGCTGTCTTTAAACCTAAAGAAAAATATCCTTCAGTATATGTAACAGATCCATCCTATCTCTCTCACAGCTTTGTATTTCTTGTTGCCTATAATATATAAGGTCACTGTTGGTTTGTATGTAATAGGAAGCTTTTTTATGGTTTTAGTTTGCATTGTGTGTTTTTCAAACCAAAATGAAATTTGCTGTGGAATAATAAGTAAGCTTTTACAGTATACTTACCTTTCAGCAATTTTGATGTTCACAATTTTGTTGGCAGCGGTAAATCCATTATCATTCAGTGTTTCCCACTTCATTATTAAATTATGCCAGTCTGCTGCATTATCTTTAATTTTTCTTGCACTGACTGATAATACTGGTGTCCTGGGCACTGAACTCTTGGCTAGTCAAACACACAAAATGAAGAACTTTTTAATCAGAATAGTTAAAGTTTGGGCTAGACCCCTAATTAAAAAGAAACCAACCACTTCTTATTTATTTTTTTAGCAGCCAATAGGCAAAGCTCTCTGGTTCAGAACAACAGAAATACAAAAAATACAATTAAAATACAGATACAATAAAGGCATAATATAAAATACCAATATACAAATTTAAAACAGTTTAAAACTCCAATATGCAAAAATGTAAAAACAGTTCAAACATCTAAAAGGACTTCAGTGAAACTAGAGTTAACAGCTGACATAACCCAAAATATGCATGGGAAAGGGCAGTTTTAACCTGATGTAAAAGATGACAGTGTTGCTCAGTGCAATTTGTTCCATAACTGGAGGGCTACCATTGAGAAGGCCAACCTTGTTGCCTCCTTCTGGGCCTCCCTTGGAGTTGGCATCAGAGGAAGATCGCAGATGCAGATCACTGGGGTCTGGGTTAGACTGAGGTTAGGAGAGGCCTCAAGTATTGTGCTCCCAAGCCACGTATGGCTAACATCACTTTTGGTTTTTCCCTCACTTGCTGGTCATACTTCCCTGGGCTTTCAGTATAACAGGATTAAAAGCTGCAGTCAAAGTCTAAAATACTGTGACTTGTGTAATGGGATTTTAGTGCTTGTTCACACATGTTTCATGCAGTCAAGTTGTCTCTGATTTATGGGAACCCTATGAATGAATGTCCTCCAAATTGGTCTGTCCTTGACAGGCCACACATATACAAGGTTAAAATGAGCCAACTTAAAGATGGTATGCTGAATTTTACAGGCCCACACATACATAAATTTGCTAATAATCATGTAATAGCACACTGTATTCTTATATTCCATGAGTAAGTATTGGCATTGCTATTTACTAAGCAGAAGGATAGGGGAGAGAAAGATACCACCCTTCATCCCAGAACCTACTGTGGTATTTTGATTAAAAAGAATGCTAATATTTTTCATATCCCAGGTGACAATAATGCTCATACATAAAGTTACTAGTACATTGTGTCTACTGCCACCTCAGTGAATAAACTTCAGTGAATAAGGCCAGGTGATGAATCATAAAACCTTATATGAAAGAACCCTAGAATAAGTACCTTGGGCCAGTTCCTGACTCAATAAAGGCAAATTAGGTTCTTTGCAATAAGCATCATACACTGAAGCCCTAGGAAACCACCTTGAAATTTATGGAACTCATGTCCAGGCAAAAATGTGTAGGATTGCATGTGAATCTAAGGTTATACCATCCTCTTTTATTTGAAATATTGCATAACAAGGAAAAAAAACTAGACTGGACCCAAAATAGATCTGGTTCAGCATTGCCCTTTCCTACAGTGCCCAGACAGGGGGAACAAAGCCAGTAGCTGCCTTACAATTGCTGTTTCATGCTGTATCTTGCCATTGAACATGGAGGCTGCATGTAGCCACCTCAGTGAAAATCTGTTGAGAGCCGCTTCCTCCATAAATTCAAAAGTTTAATCTCCTTTTAAACTCATCCACCATCACCAAAACAGTTTAGAGCAATGGGTTATATGGTTAATTGGATGCTGTGACACGAATGCCTTTCTCTTGCCTGACATAAATCCACCAAGTAATCTGTTTCATTGCTGGAACATCCCAGTTCTAGTATTATGACATTCCTAGGTGAAAAGCAAATTACCTAAGCAAAACACATACATGAAAGAGGAATAGGGGGCACCCTCCATTTCCACTTTCTCTGCATTAGGCATGATTTTATAAAGCTCTATTCTACCTCCTTCTGCTTCCTCAGCTCTAACCCCCTTACCCCAAAACCTGGTAAGAATGAAATCCTATGCATGCTTAGACAGAAAATACTCCTACAGCTCCCAACAAGCTCTAGGTGGCCATATTGGAGTGCACCTCTGTATGTTTAGTTTTGGTTTTCATAATGTACTTGGAAGGTTTTGATCTTTGTAAACCACTCAAGGAGGCTTACCTATTGGGCAATGCAATAAATGAAAATGAAACCAAAGGAAATAAGACTGTGTCACATGAACCACAAATGGTTGAGCATTCATCTGCTGTATCACAAAGATGTATCAATTAGAGCAAGAAAGGCCCAGACCTTTCTTTGACAGGAGTACAAGGATGTGGTGGCTGTATGTACGAGGGGTGTTCAATGTATTCTCGGTATCAGCATGAAGAAAAAGGAATAATAAATTGAAATAATTTTTATTTTTCAATGGGGCATCTTCCAATACAAGTTTCTCAATTTTTTTTCACATTTTCTTTCGTAGTGGCAAAATGGCCAGCCCGAGCAAGGGTCGTCTTCAATGCTTTCTCTGCCCCTTTTAAATTCACTTGACCACTTTTGAACAGTAGATAATGAAGGTGCAGAGTCCTGGTAAATGGCCACCATCTCTTCATGAATAATTTTTTTGCTTTTTCCTTGTTTTGTAAGGAACTTAATCGCAGTGCAGTCCTCGATTTTCTTCAACATTGTCACGTCAGTCATTATGGTCGTCTTTCACTGAGGATTACTAGGGAACTAATGATCACACTGACTTGAAATTTTGCATGTATACCCTCAGATAGTGTCATTAGCTAATGAAATAATTAAATTACCCACATCAATAGCAAATCAACCCGATACCGAGAACGCCCCTCGTATTAACTACGGGTGCCACGCTGTGCATGTCATGTAATGATGATAATAATACTAATGTTTAGGCAGAGAAAATCCTACAACTCCCAGCATGCCCTAGCCAGCTAGGCTATGGAGTACCTAGCGGCCCAATCATATGCAAACTTGTAAGGCTTTTCCCCCTACTATCAAAACATGCATAGGATTGAGCTTTACTCCGCGGAGCTCAATGAAACAGTGGCTGGAGCTCGACTCCTTTCCTTGCCCACCTCTCCTATTTAACAATAATTCACAGCGTTTCTCTCCAGCCCGACAGCCAAGGCTCTCTGGGTAGTTCACAAATAAAAGCGCTAATCCTAGTCATACTCATACTAATATTCAACCCGCCGCAGGCCTGGCGAGGAAACTGCCTCGCCTCCAAGGGCAACGAGGATCAGCCAGGGCTGGGGAAGGACCGCGGCCCCACAAGCGCTTACCTGCCATTCCCGCCGGGTCTCCGCGGCCGAGGGGGCCGCTGCCCAGGCTGCGCCCTCGGAAGTGCGCTCACGTCCGGCCCCGCCCGCCGTCCCGCCGCCGCTGTCGCCGCCGCTGCCGGGAGGCTGCGTAGCGCTGGGCTGCTCTTCGCGAAGCCGCCGGGCCTGGGGCGAGCGGCCAGTCCAGCGAAACATGTGGGGCGTCTCCGCCGGGGCCCTGCCGAGGTGAGTGGAGCTGGCGGCCCGGACGGGCGGCGGGCAGCCTCCGCCTCGCCCTGGGAACGCGTTGCTGCGGATGATGGGTCCCCCGCCCGGGGGAATCGCACCCGCAGCCTCCACTACGCTTTCATCTGGGCAGGAGCAAGAGTGGTCGGGATCCCTTCTCCCGGCCCTCGGTAGTTAACTTCCAAAAAAACGGGGGGTTACCGGATGGGCGGGGTGGTTGTCCAAGACTGTCTGGTGGCTGTTCTAACCTCAGGGCTTCGAGACTTGTTATAGGAGGCGATACACACTCAGCACATACTCAGAAGAAGTCTTGTGTCTCGTGTGTTGTCAGAACCTGCCCTGGAAACACGTGAGTTCAAGCGAGCCATCGTTAAAAGGGAAACTTTACTTTGTTAACGTGCTATATCTGTCCTCATGCTTGCTTGTAATGCCCATCAAATGGCACAGGCAGACAAACCAGTTCTTCAAAAATTCAGGGATCATGGTGTGCCTATTTAGAATTCCAAATATACTGATTTAGTACCTTTTAATGCAGGTGAGTTGCCCCACTGCTTGCTATTTTCCAGCCACCCGTGTGTACTTTCCTCAAGAAAGCTAAAGGAGTGATGATTTTTGCTTACAATGTTTAAAAGCTCCCAAGGGTGTGACTGGTTGAGAATATGGAAATGAAATGGGACAGTTACTTTAGATTAATTTTACTAGAATAAGGTGAGCACTGACTTCTCAAGAATGTTATTGGTTGAGAATATTCAGTGGGATTTTTACTCTGCATTATTCCAGTCTAAAATAAAAAAGTGTGTGAGGAGGAGAAAATAGAATAATACCAGTTTTCTTGTTAGGACCATTACAAAAGGTTTAGCAGACTGTCACTCTACATTAAAAAAAACAAAATAAAAAATCCAGAAATGTCTCTATCCTTTTAATTTTCCTTATTTTTATTTTCTGGTTTTCTTCTCTCTGTAAATTTAATAGAGCCAGGTCCAAACATTATCCATTTTTATGTACGGTATTTGCCAGTACATCACTGTGGCATTATGTGTCCCAATGTTCATCTGATTTAAGTTCTGGTTGAATGCTTTTTGACATTCCTGAGATCTTACACTCTATATCATGTGAACTAACTGTACTCCTGGAGAGCTTCTGTTTGATCTAGAGTAAGAAAGAGAAGTTAAAATACTCAGTCAAAGGTTATGGTATAAACACAGAAGCAATCAAACAAAAAATGTTGAGATGCTCTGTTGGCATACTTTGCTGTTGTTGATCTCAACTTTATAATTATATAATTTAGAATATTCAAAGCATTACAGGTGGTTGTCATGACCACCCAAGAGCCTGACTGGCTGCATGGTATTCACCAGAACTAAGGACAATGAAGCAAGAGGGGAGATGGCTAGAACTTAGGTGGAGGAAAATTCTTGATGAGCCTGACTGAACATGGCTTAGTGCTCATTATTGTGCCTATTTGAGCTGGCAAAAGTGGCAAAGAGATATTTCTTTGCCACCAGCATCGCTTCCTCACAGTGCTGACCAGTGGAGCTTTTCCAAGTGAGTCATGGCCTTTTACATTCTGAGCCAAAAAGAGAGATCATGGAACCCACATTAGCCCACCGTGATAAACTTGCATGACACCTTGAGGATAAAATTGCTTGGATTTGTCATGAGTTGGACACCACAGATAATAACAGTTCCATTGATGGAGGTATCCAGAGCACCATCTGATCCAATTTTGTTGGGTGAGTTTCAGCTTTTGCAGCCTGAGGTGGTACACAGGGTTCTCAGTCATGTCTGTCCTACCACCTGTATGCTCAACCCTTGCCCTTCATGGCTAATTTCGACGATCTAAGGTAGGGGTTTGCACCTGGGTCCAGGAGGCTGGCAACACCACCTTAAGAGAGGAAGTGGTACCAGCTGTGATTGTGTTACTCCTAAAAATTCTATAATGTATCCTAAATAGGAAACTATCCTTAGATAAATTTTAAAAAATCCAATTTAAATAAAAATCCAATTTAAATCAAGAACATCCTTCTAAAAAGAATCATTGATTTTTATCCACCCTTGTTCCTGCCTGGACCTTATGATCTTCAACAGAGGTTCTTCTTAAGGAGCAAGGCAGGTGATGGGTAGGAGAAGGGCCTTCTCTTTGGTTGCACCCCATCTGTGGAACTTGCTCCTCAAGGAGATTTTCCTGGCACCATCCTTGTTCTCAGTTTGGTGCCAGGTTAAAACTTTATTTATAAAACATTTTAATAATTAGCTAAAGATTAGTTTTAATACTGTTTTTATTGATGTTTTCAAGCTGCTACTGCTTTTTAAGTTGTATTACCCCTTGTCATAGCCTGTTGAGTTGCCAGGTTCCATGTATTTTGTTACTATTGTCTTTTAATGTTATTTATTCTGTTTTATGCTGTATACTGCCTAGAGAGCCTAATGGGTCATGGGGCGATAATATAAATGTAATAAATAAATACGTAAATTACATTATCCTCTAACGTTTGCAACAGCCCTTCAAGGTAACTTAATTTATTAATTAAATAGATACTGTACAAGGTGATCTGATTTGTTTGTTTGTGGAAAGTTGTCAATGAGTTTCGAGGTCCTAAAAGTTCTATAATGGAGAACTTGAGTGCTTGAAATCAGCAGTTATACAAGTTGTCTGTCACATGAGAACAGGGTGCTTGCTGTGGCTTTTAATGCTGGCCTAACTCTGATGCCAAACCTTCCATGTCTTCCTGCATTTACATGTGCAGTTAAATGACATCCACTCTGTGTATTGCCCATAGTAAATTCCACATAGGTAGACAATTGCGGAAAGCATGATGAGGACTTCACATGTATATAGAAGTCAAGACTTCCAAGCTGCATCATTAAAATACTTCACTAGTTAGAGTAAATAAGCTGAAGCTCAGTCCAGACAAGACGGAGGTCCTGTTGGTTGGCGGATCGGGCTTCGGAGAGGGTGAATTGAACCTAGTCCTGAATGGGGTTGCACTCCCTCTTAGGGACAAGGTCCGCAGCTTGGGAGTGCTCCTCGACCCAGAGCTTTCATTGGAAGCTCAGGTGACAGCAGTGGCGAGGAGCGCTTTCCTTCAGCTTCGGCTGATCCATCAGCTGCGCCCCTACCTGGAGTATGACTGCCTGGCGACGGTGACACACGCGCTGGTGACTTCCCGCCTTGACTTCTGTAACGTGCTCTACGTGGGGCTACCCTTGAAGACGGTCCGGATACTTCAATTGGTTCAAAATAGAGCTGCCAGGCTGCTGACGGGGACGGGGCGTTATGTTCACATGACTCCAGTCCTCCGTCAGCTTCACTGGCTTCCCATTGAAGTCCGGGCCCAATTCAAGGTGTTGGTGATGACCTATAAAGCCCTAAATGGCTTGGGTCCTGGCTACCTGAAGGAGCGCTTACGTCCATATATGCCCACCCACCCCCTGAGATCTGCGGTAGAGGCCCTTCTCCAGGAACCCTCCGTGAAGGAAATTAGGAGGGTAGGTACTCGGAGGAGGGCTTTCTCTGTGGTGGCGCCCAATCTATGGAATGTGCTCCCCAGAGAGGTCCGCCTGGTGCCGTCGTTATTTGTTTTTCGGTGCCAGGCGAAGACCTTTTTATTCAAATGTCATTTTAATTGTTAATATTATTTCCTTATTTTATTCTTTGGCCAGGGCGACTTATTTTATATTGTTAATTCGTTTTATATTTTTAACGTATTATATTTTAATTGATGTTTTGTGAGCCGCCCCGAGGCTTCGGCGAATGGGGTGGCATAGAAATTTTCTAAATAAAATAAATAAATAAATAAATAAATTGCAAGTGCCAGTACCAGAGGGATGCCAAAATTTACTAGACTCTCCTTTCAGCAAGAAACAGTGTATACTGGAATTTACCTTTCACTTCCATTATAGCTCAACAATGCATTTTGAAAGTCACCTACCTGGCTCAGCTACTTGCAATCCCAGGTGTGGTTTTTCTTTGCTTGATCTCAGCCTTTTGCATAGGCGTTAATTCTGCATAATTTTCTGTGCCAGCTGTGGATCTTTGTATAGGCATTGGCACTGGCTTAAATGGAGCAGGGGGGGTTGGCAGGAGTGGAGACAATTTGTTGTATCTTCAACTTGTGTAGCAATAGGAAGCAGTCTTGCCTGCAGAGGCTCAAAGCTACTATGTGTTTTGTCTAAACTAATAGTGGTACCATGAATCTAAATATTTATGTTCATCTCCAATGTAACTTTTTTTAAACTGCCATTTAGCATTGTGCCCAAACCCTAACCTGTGGTTAGTCTTAGTTTATTGAATCAAGTTAACTTCATAACCCAAGGCTGAAGTTGGTTTGTTTCGGTAAACTATAGTTAAGGCTAACTAGTGTTCATTCCAGAGGCTGTTCCAGAGGAGAAGGGAGTGGGGAGTTGATGAGCCCAGGGTTCCTTTGCATAATGCAAAACTATATCTGTACACAGCCCGTATAAAGAATAATGGAGAAGTGTAGTGAGTTGAAAGATTTGTTTTGTGTCTATCCTAAGTTACCCTACATTTGCACAGTATTTTTCTTTCTTAGGTGATGGGAAGCAAAATGTTGTATAAACATGGTTGGCTAACTAGTTCCAAATATGTGATGCAGTAAGTAACAATTATTTAATGTACATTATCTTCTTTTCCTTCACCTTCATTGAATTTGCTCTCAGTTACATGAATGGTAAATATAACAAAAATTGCTTTTTTATTGCTTTTTTTTTGTGGACTGCAGGAGTATATGAAATGTATCTTTTCCAGCCCATAGGTAACACATATAGCTGTTTACCATGGCATCAGCGACTCCATCATTTACCTTCAAGGAGTTCTGCCCCATGTACTACCTCCTCAATGCTATTCCTACAAAGATTCAAAAGGGATTTCGTTCCATTGTGGTGTACCTCACCGCCCTCGATACCAATGGGGACTACATTGCTGTGGGCAGCAGTATTGGAATGCTATACTTATACTGCAGGCACTTAAACCAGATGAAAAAATACAATTTTGAGGTATAGTCAAACACTTCCTAATAACAGTGTGGCTTTATTTTTAGTCCTTTCCTGGAACTTTGGACCAGGTTTAAAGGGCTGGTTTTAAAGTTTTTAATTGCTTGGTTTAAGGGTATCCAAAAGATTGCCTTTCCACCCATACCCTAAGACCCTCTTTACAGAGCTCCTGCTACAGTGTATCCCTGCAAAAAGGGAGTGAGGCTAGTGATTTTTATGGAGAGGGTTACTTTCTAGTCTGAGGCACCTCCGCAGGTGAAAGGTCTTCTGTGGCTTTCGGAAACCTCCCAAGGAGTTAATCAACTGGGCCTGCTTAGGGCGCAAGAATCACAACAAGGGAGTCACCACATAGAAAGCACTCCTGCATATCCCTGCATATCCAAACTTTAAGTGATGGGGTAACATGGGCCAGGTTCTCTTCCTGAGATTTGCAAGGTTAGGGGATTGTGGAGAGGGTATATGTGGTATGGTGGTCTCCTTCAGGTGCCCCATCTTTGTTGAAGATGCAACAAATACACTTGGTGCCTTGATTTTGGAGTTACCTTTTTTCCCTTTGTTTGTCAGGGGAAAAATGAGTCTATTACTGCTGTGAAGCTCCTGAGCTGCTTTGATGATCTTGTTGCTATTGGAACAGCTTCAGGCAAGATTGCTATTTTTCAGCTTGTCTCTACATTGCCTGGCAGAAACAAGCAAGTAAGAGTCTAAGTTGTTTGTAACCTATGATGATCTTCTCATAGCCTATAGTTTAGTTCCCATTAATTGTGCATTTCCTTAGCTATGACAGCCAAGAAAAATCTGCACCTAATGAACAGTTTTCAGATACATTATTCCATCACATTATGGTTTTGCTTTTGATTTTCCTTGAAAGCCTTAATATCACAGGAGATAATTGTCTGCAAACATGCTTCTGTGAATTTTCTGATCTGTGCTAATATGAAGTTGCTTGGCTAAGATAGAAAAGCACCGATAAATAAGTTGGTTCCAGGAATCAACTCACTGTATGTTCCTGTGATCTCCTTCTTTACAGCTTCGGAGGTTTAATGTGTGTGGTTTCCATAAAAGTAGCATCACAGCCTTGGCATGGAGCCCCAATGGAATGAAATTATTTTCTGGTGATGACAAAGGGAAAATAGTCTATTCTGCTTTGGATTTAGATCAGGTAAGCTGCATACCAAGGGCCCAGATTTTTTCCCCTTGGTTGAAGGAAGAGCATAAGAGCCATCTTGGAACAGAGCAAAAGCCTGTCCAGTCCTGCATCCTGTTTCCCACAGTAGCAAACCGGATGCCTAGGAGAAGTTCACTGGCTGGTCTTGAACACAAAAGCTTGATTGGGTCTCCCAGCACCTGGCATAGAGAGGAATGTTGCCTCTGGTCTCCAGGGAAGTATATTGTTATTACAACTAGTAGTACTTGATTGGCTTTTCCTCCATGTGTTTCTCTGGTTCCCTTAACCACCATCTTAAGTTGCTGGCCATCACCACATACTGAGGAAATAAAATCCACAGTTTAAGTGCTCTGTGAAGAAGCCTTTTCTTGAGTCTGTCCTGAATTTCCCGTCATTCATCTTCATGGGATGACCTTGCTTTCTTCAAAAGAGTGTGATGTCAGCTATGTGAAGTGAATTTTAGAGGGTGCCTGTCAGATGGTAAAATCAACTGTAACCCCAACCAGTAAATGTTGGGGGCCAAGGCATCTCTGAGCATGCACCAAGAAGTTTGTTGAACCCTGTCCAGTACAGGAGGTCCCCTACATATGAACAAGTTCCTCTGAGATAGCATTTGTAAGTACAATTTGTTTGTAAGTTCATGAAGTTGGCCCAGGTTCCCAGCTAACACAATGTGCTATATAATACTGTACTGTAAAAGGTTTATAGCAACATTGGAGGACTTCCAGAAGGTATAATTCTGGGTACGTGGCAGTGCAGAAGTGCACCTGTGTTGTTCGTCTGATGGGTTCTTCCTCATATGGCATTAGCGTTAGGTTGGTGCGACCTGTGTTACACTTTGCTGGACTCACCTCTTTCAATTATTACAGTAAAGTACACAAAAGCATATTTGCATCTTTGAAAGTTCACAACTTGAAGGTTCGTATGTAGCAGACTTCCTGTATTCACCTCCAGGAACATTCCTTATGAGGATGCCTGGCCCCATCCCTTCTGGAGGGACCTCTGAAAATGAGCGTGCCTCCTTGCGGCATAGTGATGCTCTAATTGGGCCACCCTCCTCTGCTGATGATGCCTCATGGGCTCCAAAGCTGGGGCTGCCTTGTCTGTGACTGAGAAACTCGCTTGTCCCAAGCCCCCTCCCACTAACTGTACATCTTGGTTTTCCCCAGGGACTGTCTTCTCACCTGGGAAGTCTGGCCTTGAGATAAGCGTCCCTGCTTCTCTCAGCTCAGTGTTTTGGGATGGCCCAAAACATTTCCAGCCCCCCTCCTGCTCCTTCCCCCCCTTCTTTTTCTGATTCTTCTGCGGACCAGCCAGCAGCCCTTATGAATGTGTGCCCAGAGCAGCCAGCTTTCTCACTCCCAAGAGTATACATCTCTTAAAGTGCTGTCCTAGAGTTCTGTCTGAACTTGAACAGGATTGGATTTGTAAGGTTAAATGCAGACAAGTTCTTAACTTCAGAAATTATGTTCAGTATTCATGTCATGTCTTTTGCAGGGTCTTTGCAACTCCAACTTGATACTAGAAGAGCCATCTTCAATTGTGCAGCTAGATTATAGCCAGAAGGTTTTGCTTGTCTCCACTTCACAGCGAAGTCTTCTTTTTTATACTGAACAAAAATCTGTCAAGCAAGTTGGAACCCAACCCAGAAAAAAGTAACTCCACTAAATTTTGGTCTAAGCAAATATCTTAGTTTCAAATTCATAGAGAGATGGTGGTTGGACAACTGTTATAACGCAATATAGTTTTCCTAAAACATTTTATGTACATTATTTTCCTCTGAAACTGCTAATGATTCAAAATATTTAAAAGACTTTTAGGTCAAGTATGATTTATGTTTTTAGTCCTTAACTATTGTAAAGTTAACCTTTATAATCAAATGAAAATATAAAGAAACTTCCAGCAGTCAAAGGGTAAGAGGTTAGCATCCTGAATTGCACCCTAACCTGTTCCTCTGTTATTATCCCATGCTTTCTAAGCTTATGAGTCACCTTGGATTCATGTATCTCCCTCTGTATATCTTTTGCCCCCAGCTGCTCCAGTAGTTAGCACACTCAATTTTTTATACAGACAATTCTACAAAATAAGCAAAAGTATGCATGCTAGATCTGCAAATGATTCTTCATATTCTTTTCTGCCTTCATGATGGGAAAATTTGCTCTTTATTTTATTTTTCTTACGGTTTGAAATATTTGGCTAGGATGTAAATTAACTGCAAGGAGATAGCTTCCATTCACAGAAAGTGTGGTAGCCCCACTGTTGTTTCACATGCTACTCTAAAGAATCTTGTGGACTTTGGGTGCAGCTTGGTGGTGGTGGTGGTGGTGGGAAAACAGGTTGCGAGGGGGAGAAAGGGCTAGGAAACCTCTGGTGCAAGCGTGGATGAGCAGGCACAGCCCTGTAGATCCCAGCCTGGCCTGTGTTCATATATATTCACATGAATTGCAGCTCATTTGCTACAGGAGTTGAGCAGGACAGGAGAGTTTGTAGGGCATTCATTCATAGGATCATCATTGCATGGAGATGACTTGACAATATGTAAAAACGATGACAGGCACAACAGCTGTCTTTTTACTTGTTTCCAAAGCTTTATCCACTTGTACTTAAAATTAATAGTTTTAAAATGTCTTTTCTCACCTAAATAGAATTGTGTGCTTTGATAATCCTTTTGTTTTAAATTTTAGTGCTGGAAAACTTGGAGCATGTTTTATACCTGGGTTGTGTAAGCAAAGTGATTTAACACTGTTTGCTGCAAGGCCTAGTATCCGTCTTTGGAAATCAGATGTCCATGGAACTGTTCAGGCCACGTTTATTTTGAAAGATGTGCTCACTGCTGGAATGAAGCCTTTTGAATTATATCCCCGAGTGGAACCCTTAAGCAAAAGCAACTCTAATTTCCCAGAGAGGCAGCTTGGACTCATTTCTTGCTTTTTCCAGGAAGGTTGGGTGCTCAGCTGGAATGAATATAGCATTTATTTATTAGACACAAAAAACCAGGTAAGGGAAAGCAGTGCAGCTGTATTTGATCTGTAGCGTTTCAAGCCCAGTTCAAAGGTATGTTTTTATGGAATAGTTACATGATTAGTGATGTAAAGGAATATTTTTAGATTCATCAATGCTTTGCTAATGTTTTGGCTTTGTAACCTGTTATAGGTTGGACTCAGATACACTGTGAATCAACTGTGCTGATGGAAATGAACATTGCAAGCCTGTAGCAGCTTCTTCAGTCCCCTGAAAATACTACACAGAGCAACAGGACACCCTGTTAAATGCAGGGGGCAGCATTCCAAAAAAATGGGGCAGAGGGACTTTCCAAAAGTAGATTTCTTCTTTGGGAAGGTGGATCCTCCATACAAATTTGTGGCTTGGTTTTAAGATAAACTGTGTATAGGCACATCATCAATAAAGCAGGGAAACACTTTTCTCTATTTACTGTGGAATCCCTGCATGGTGGAGAGGGCTTCTGGGTACAGTTTGAAGTCTGCTCCATTCAAGCAGGGCTGGTTTGTTGGTTTCCTGAGGTGGTGCCTTAAAGCATTCCATTTTTTCTGGATCATTTCCAGACCTTTATGCCTCTTTAGCCAGGGAAGGATTTCAGATTCTGTTTCAAATATTCAAATTTCTGAGCTGAAACTAAAAGCTAAAAGTTGAAAAACATACACTGTATTTACCAATTTACATTTTGAACAATATATGGTAACAATCGAATGAAGGAGAATATGTAAAGATATGGGGCTGACTATTAAATTAAAACAAGTGGGATCTGCAAGCAAGTGTTGCGGGTTTCCTCACTTGCTAAACTGAGTGCAACTGTTTGAGGCTTCAGACAGGCTGGAACAGGCAGTTTGTACTGCCTCTTGGGGAGAGAAGGGGAGTTATGGGGGGGAACACCCCTTTTTGCTCTGCCCTGCCCTTGATCTATATAGCATTTGAGGGCTCAGATACAGAGCTGGTTTTCAACCCTGAGCATTTTATAATGGATAGTCAGCTTGACAAGGTTGCTGAGGAAAGAAAACTGGTGTCCTTTAGCATTTTTGTCTTTCTTGAAACACCCCTGTAAAAACTAGGGAGGAGAGTTTTTAATCTAACAGAAGTCAACCTCTCCTCTCAGTTGCTTCCAGGATACTTCACTATAAGAGACCTGAGCAGGTCGATTCTCTCCTTCCTGTGTCCCCCTGCCCACTTTCCATCTCTTCTTTCTCTTTCAATTACTAACGCAAGTTTCTATATGCCCTGGATGTTTACAGATCTTTGTGGGGCCGTTCCGGTATATTGAAAACTATATTTTAATTTACAAACTTGCTATATGTTCCAAACAGGGTTCAGGTTCATTTGAGTAATCCCCTGAATCTGCTGTACCCAGGTGCCTGATGGACTCAATTCCCCAGGCAATAGACCCATACATTATTTTTCCCTGAGTGCCCATGTTTGCTTCTCGAGGGCATTACAATGAATTCCAGGCAGGTCATGCAAATGTGCATATTTCATATATGCACTGTACTTTGTAATTCTCTATTTGTCCCTTAAGGAAGAATCCTTTTGCCCCTGAACAGTGACTTGGGGGTGGGGGGATGTAGGATATTTCAGATTCCCTTGGAAGGGGGAACTGAAGCTGTGTCCCCACTCCTCCTTGCAGTCTATATGGAAAGAACCATACTGGCTGCCCTCCAATGTCAGGAACTCAACCTTGGAGGATGGGGGAAGGGCAGGGAGGGCAAGAGACTGGACAGTCCAGGATATGAGTTATCCTGAGTCCTCTCCAGCATTCTTCCCTCTCTCTTCAATGCTCTCCTGCTAGATGACAGGCACGAAAAGCCCACCCAGGGAAAACTGCAGGGTGGGAGTGCTGAGAGGTGAAGGTTGCCTGCTCAACTCGTCTTGCCTTGCACAGAATGCTTGTAGGTCTTGGAGTTCAGGAGTTATGATCTTCAAGGGTGCAACCCATAAAGTTGCACCCTTGGAGGAGCATGATACTGGTCTGAAGAGTGCTCTGCAATCCTCATTCTTTAGTCTAAGTCTGTTAAGTAATTTGTTATTCCTGAACCTAGAAGTAGAAACTGAACCAGAGAGTTTTTGCTCATGGCCATCTGCTCAGTGGCTAGAATGACTTGCTCCATTTCTCCAATTATGTTGATACATGTCTTAAATTTAAGATGTGTGATGGCCACTGTTGTTCCAGCCACAGTATAACTGTGGATACAGTTCTGGATACATAAAAGTATGTGTATTTTACTTGGATTCTTCACTGAACTGCAAAGTCTTTAATAGCAGCTTCTAATCAGTTCTGCTGTGACTTGTTTACTGTGTGATTTAATCTTGAAATGAAGAACACCGCCTCTGAGACAGTTTTAGTGGGCTGTGGAGAAGGTACCATGGTAACACTTGTAGCTTGTTAGAGACAGTGGAGGAGGCTGGGGAGAAAACCAAATAAAAGTTTTGTTCTTTGCGCCAGTAAAAGGAAATTAATGGGGCCACTACTTTTACTCCATGCAGGTTTATAAATTGGCATTAATGAATAATGACTTGCAGAATTTGGACATTAAGAAAAACTTTGTGGTTTGTAGGCTACTGGGTATTATTTGCATTTCTAAGCTGCTACTATAGAGCTGTATTCCTTTGCTTTATTTTCATTTTAATAGACTTTTTGTGGGTTCCTGCCAACTTTTATGCTACCTTGGTATTTGAAAGTACCTAGTCTGAATTTACACTTCTCATGCCAACAAGAGTTGAATCATCATCACAACTGAACTAAATTATAAAGCACTTTATAACCCATTTCTGTAAGCATTGCATACATCAGGCCTGTATTAGTTCTTCTTCTGGTAGTGTCATTTGGCTTCTTGTTTTCATTATATAATGTCACTGGCCAAAAATACAAAAACAACTCTGAAGTGCTATTTGCATCCTAAAGAGCTTTTCTTGGCACATTTGAAGCCTATCTTTAACTTTTCCTTGTTTTTGCAGACTATGATTGGCAGCTTGGAAGGATCTGGCGATATTGTGTCTGTATCCTGTACAGAAAATGAAATTTTCCTCTTAAAGGGAGACAGGGATATCATCAGAATCTCAAGCAAGCCTGAGGGATTGGGGTCAATAGGTTGGCACATATTAGCATACTAAGTTGTATAGCACATGTAAAGTGATTGATGTGTGTGGTGAGTGTTCTCGTGTTCTTTGAGTGGATGCAGTTGACTGATTGACTCCTCAGCCCTGTGTAGGGAAAATTCCACCATGGTCAAGCAGATTGCTGCTACTGCTGCCTTCTGCTTGTGGTGCATTAGATCAGATTGACATGGGCATACAGGCCTCCAGCCTGGCATCATAAGCACGAGCGTGCCTGTAGGCACTGCTGTTGTGGCTTGCAAGTCTTCTTGCCCCATCTTGATTTCTATTTTATTTTAATTTAATTTTGAACTTTTAAAAAATGGAACACTGGTTTACAGGAAAGCCAAGTGCTGCAGTTACCACCCAAGCCATCACTGGGTTCAGAAGAGTGATTTTGTGTTTTAGAGCTTTGAACCCACCTCTCCTTGTAATTATCTCTTTGGGCAGGTTACTTGTCTTTCAATCTCACTAGTTTGCCTTCTGGAAAATGAGTTTCTTGTGAATTGCTGTGTCCACCATGCAATCATTTTATGAATGGACAAGCTGCCCTATGGGAACCATTTTGTTAGAGTGTCCATGACACTCTGAAAATTGCAGATGTGTCCACCAATGCCCCCCATTGGACCTCATGGATGTATGTTTTCCATTCATTTTACATAGATACATTATTATTCTCAGAAATTTTTAAGGATATGGGATGGTAGCTTGTCTCCAAAGAAATGTAGGTTAAGGTGGGATGTGTGTTTGCACCAATTTGCCCTGCTGCAGCCCTTTGCATCTCCCAAGTGTCCCCCCCTCAGACTTGCCGAGAACCTGACATGAAGTGGGAGGAACTGCAGCTGTGGGTGAGGACTGCAGCATGACTGAGACTTCCTCTTGTATGAGTGGGGCTGGGTTCTGATGGTGAATTCTCCTGGGCTCCTCAGTGAAGCAAGCAGGAGTCAGATTTAAGGCTATTAAGATAGCGTCTATCAGCAGAGGGGAGCAGGTGGTTCTCCATATGTCACTGGATAGCATTTCCCATCAGCCCTAGCTGGCAGAGCCAGTGGTGAGGGATGATGAGCACTGTGGTCCAACAACATCTGGAGGGCACAAGTTTGGGCTAGGTAAGTTGGACTAGATAAATTCTTAGAGAATAGGCCTGTTGATTGTATCTTGGGCTGCCCTGCCTGGTAGCAGATCCTGTTAGGTCATTGCCAGATGCTTGGGGACAAATATTACAACAACCTTATCACTATCAGCCGGGATGCTGATCCTAATCATCTGACAGAGCATGTCAGGATCAGTTTGCAAATGAAAAATACAGGGTTTGTGTTTCATTCTATAGCCAGATGTTTCTTGACAAATAGACACAGCTGCCATTGAGACAAAGTAGTCAAGCCAGGCTTCCCCCTCATGACAAAGAGGCTTTGTTCACTGCTTGGCAGTCGTGTGAGAGCTCTCCCACGTGTTGTCACTATGAATTAATTCTGGCTTAGGCAGAGCAGTTTTTTGAAGCACAGCTTTTAAAAGAAATTTCAAGCTGTGCAACATGATTCACCCTAACTTGCCCTTTTAGCCAGATTGTATAACACTTGAGAGTGTGTGCTAACTTTAATGAGAAATTGGCCTTTCAGTGTTCTTCAGTCACCTAGTTTGTTTCTTGTTCTATTGCTCTCAGGAAAATGTGCACATGAACATATCCTTTTCTTTGAAGGTCATGTGAACACTAAGAGCCACATAGGAATGGACCAAAGGTCCAGCATCTTGTTTCCCGTGGTGGCTCACTAGAGGCTTCTGGGAACCTACAAAGTAATACAAAATGGGCAATTGCCTTCCTTTATTCCCCAGTATCTGCTGTGCAGAAGAATGCTGTTTCCAAATGCAGAGCTTTTTCCTATTATGGTTAATAGCTCATGATAACTTAGTCTCTCAAGAACTTCTGTATTTTTTAATTTGTCTGAGCTTGCACCCATCACTGCATATTGCCACAGCAAATTGTGTGAATTAATCCTGTGTCAGCTGAAGGATATACTTTCCTGCGTCTGCTGTCCATCATAGTTACCCCACATTCTTGTGAAAGAGGGAGAAAAAGTATCATTTACTCCACCCCATTCATAATTTTATAGAACATTCTCATCTTCCCCCATAGTCATTATTTCCTAAATTAACAGAATGTAATTGTTATCTAATGTTTGCCATTTCAATTTCAGATATGGATTCAAAAATGATGAGCCCATTAACTGATTTGAGTCCAAAATTACAAAGTCCACACTCAGTTATTGCATCCATGCCATCTAATCCGTCTCCAGAAGTAAACCAAAAATTAATTAGCTTCCCCTCACCTCAAACACCTGGTGACAAAAATGGCTCTGTAGATACAGCTTCCTTGGACACAGCACTACTAACAGAGAAAATTCGCTCACAGAGCTTTGATGAGCTAGGGGACCTGAGCACTGACCCCAGAAGAAGGGGCTACTCAGTAGCTAGTGAACCAAGAAGTAGAAGCAGGAGCAGCTCCATGAATTCTGTGGACAGTGGCTCCAGTTTCTTGACCAGTGGAGATCTAACCTCATCAGAAGTTCAGAGAGAAGGGCAACGGTTCAGCACGATCAGCTCTGAAGACTTCAATCAGGCATTCACTGTCAAACAGATCAAAGTGAAAAAGAAAAAAAAGAAAAGACAAGGTAAATACAAAAGTCTGTTCTGACGCTTTCTTCTCTAATGGCGTCTTCTTGGCATCTAACTTGTAAAATTGCTCTTGGATCCAGTAAGGTAAAATATAAACAATAGGATATTGAATGAAAGCAAGTGCTATCTCTTTTGATCAAATGGATTCATGTATACCTTTGTAATGAAAAGGGGGAGGGGGCATTTTCATTTTGCTTTTTAACCTGAATACACTACAGAATCTTGACTTATGTTCCTGAGCCTACTTTCCCCCCACAAACTTTCCTAATCATTCCTGCACAGGTAAAAGTACATGGCTTTTTAGAATCTCCTAAATCTAGCTCAATGGGTTAACTTTAATCTATTGGCCCTTTCTAGTTGGCATATTTAACCAGCTTTCTTTTCCTTTCATGTGTGGTGGACCCTTATGGATAGCTATAGCTGGTGCAGAGATTTTGGTACCTGGCCATATGAAATAGCTGTTTTGAGACCAAAAACGCATAAGTTTTAAGGCTTCAGGCATGAAGTTCAGTACCTTGAGTGGGTAGACACCAAGTCTCACTGTTGAAAATAACTGTAATCATAATGTTAACAAGTATAGAGCACTTTATAGGATTCAGGGCACTTTACATACGTTATTTTCTTATAATTTGTGCACCAGCCCTGCCTTTTCCATATTGTAGATGGAGGGCAGATGTGCCTTTCCTAAGGCATAGCTCAGCCAGTTAGCCACTATGATGCACCTTCTTTATTATTGCACATCAATTAAGCTTGCACTGACTTGGTTGAGAGCATCTTTGCTCACTGGTGGAGAGCGTGCTTGCCATGCCAAAGGTCCTAGGTTCATCTCCAGTTTAAAAATGTGCCATGGTAACTGATTGGGGAAAAACTCTGCCTAGAAGTCTGGAGAAAATCTCCTATTAGAAAAGATGGTAATAGAGTGCTGTATATTGGCCATCTCCAGGCTGATGCCTCCCAAATCCTTTGTTCTACAACTCCTAACATTCCTGACCACTGGCCATGCTGCTGGCTGCAGTCGATGGAAACTGAACTCTGAAACAACTGACATGTACCTGGTTGGGGAAGGCTGCTTTATATCATAGCTAGGATTTATAGTTCAGATTGAAAATACACACACACGTACACGTGAAGTCAAATAGTGAGCTTCAAATATAGAGTTGTTCCTTGCATTCAAAATGCTGTTCCCTCAGTTAATGCATGTTTCTCTTTTTTCTTCCCAACCTCTTCCCCATCCTACCATGTATTCCAATTATGTGTGGACTTAGAAAATGGGATCAGGAGGAAACCCAGCTCTCTGGAAAGCTCACCCTGCTCTGAGCATCAGGACTTTGCTGAGAGCCCTCGGTCTGTAAATACTGATTCACCCTCCCTTAATTCTGACTTGGTGAGCAGCATGGTGGACCACTTAAGCATGAGTTCTGCAGACCAAGAATCCTTGTGTGTGTGGCAGGAAGAAAATGGCTCTGAAACATTCAGCGTACTTCAGTCTCCAGAATCGGTAGTGACTGTAACACCGGAGGACAATGACAGTGTGCCTGAGCTGCTGAAATTTTCTAATGGGGAGAATGAGATGGGGACATCCTCTGCCATAAACACCTTACCATCCTTGCCCCCGCTGCTTCTCACAGATGACAAAGTGCGGAGTGCTGATGCTGAGCGGAACTGGAATCTTCCGAGTGAACAAACTGAAACCAGCTCAAAGCAACTGTCCCAAAGCAGCGAACAGTTTCCTCTCCCCAGTAAAACAGAGGGCGCTTTAGATGATTTAGGTCTACTGGATACTTCAGATCTTCTGCAAGAACCAAGCCTCGAGAAAGGGATGCCTGTAGCTGTGAGCACAGCCAGTTGTACTGAGGAGCCATTTGGTCAGGGTGTGGGTGTTGAGCCCCACGTAGGCCAGACACTGCAGGATCCTCTAGAGGAGCTGGCCCCACTAATTCCCACTGTTCCTCCTGCTGCCCTTTCCAGAGAAGAGGTAAGTCCTCAAGAAAGTGCATTACATGGGCAGGATGTTCAGGAGACGTTTGAAACTGAAACCAGCCCTAACACTGCCAGTGAATGGATAAGCAACACCCACGACGTAAGAGCAGAACGATCTGCATCCAGTGATGAGGAAGATATCTATGGACATGGCTTGCCTTACTCCTCTTCAGAGACTAGCATGGCAGAAATGGGAGTCTGCCTGCCTTCCCAGGATAAAGTCAGAACAAACATAGAGGAAGGTGTGCTTTTAAAGTCTGATCAGGTACGATCTTGTACACAAGAATTGTAACAGTGCCTAGAATAATTGGGAGTCTCTTGCACTCATATTAATGCCGTCCTTCTCCACCAGTTCCTACAGTGCTGCACAGACACACACATAATACACACATGCATCCTCCATCACCACGTCCGCATTGTTCACAGGGGGTCCTCTGCAGCCTTCCTCTGGAGAATGCTATAAGGGCTGTGGGAGGAGGAAAGTCCCTGCAGGAACAGAATTTCACTTGCACTTCTCCAGGCGAACCATGTGTTTTAGTACAACTGTTAAGGGAAGCACATTGTTTAGGATGTTGGAGCCAGTCTCCCATGAGCTGTTGAGTGGTCTGCTTGCATTCCAGATGAGTGATGGCTCACCAAAAGCTGCATCTAAAAAAATTACAACCAGAAACGCCAACTCTAGCTGGCTTATGGTTGTTGTTGTTAAGGGGTGGCGTAGTGAATTAGGAACAATGTCCTGGGACATTTGGAAGTCATTAATATGAAGAAGAAAGTTAATTTTTTAAAGATAGGGTTGATGGAAAGGGAATAATTGGCACTTTCTCCTTTTCTTGGCTAGTTACGTTTGTTATACCAATCCATTTCTGTGTTTGACACTTGCACAGGAAAGGATCTGTTTCTTTATCTGGCATTCATCAGTGTAAGAAACTTACCCTTTAACTAGGGTTTTCAGAGTTCTAATAGAGTCAAAGAACTCTTTACTAGAATGTGTGGAGGACAGTAAGGCCTGGAGGAATGTTGTCCATGGGGTCACAATGGGTCAGACACGACTTTGCGACTAACAACAACAACAAATGGTGTTTCCTAGCCATGAGTCTCTCCAGAAATCCTTCAGCTTGTATACTGTTATTGAAACAAGGTTGGTGATAAAGTGAAGAAAGTCCCATGAGACAAAAATGTGGAAACTCATTGCTAGAGACCAGTAGGCGTTGAAGTTGTCCATAGTCGATGAAGCAGGCATGCTTTGTTCAACAAACCATGAAAGATGCTATTAGAGAAATGTAGTAAAAATATCTCACAAATTTGGCAGCTTTCCTATACCAATAAAAATACTGCGCCCTATTCTAACTCTCCAGTCTTTAGTTTGCAGAAAGCTGGATGGGCTATGCAGGTCCTGGCTATGGAATACTGAGCCTGGTTGTCTCCGAGAAATACGTTTGGTGCCTGGATTACAAAGGCAGCCTGCACTGCAGTGCTTTACCTAGTGCTGGTCTGCGCTGGCAGAAGTTTGAAGAGAATGTCCAGCAGGTGGCAGCCTCTCCTTCAGGTAGGTAAACTTGTTATGCTTTTTGCCTTTTGTACCTGGTTTGGCAGGTTTGTATGAGCTCCCGAAAGCCTTCGTGCTCTTCTTTGTTTGATTAAAACATATAGTTATGCCTCTTACATACAGAGGTAATTTTTATTAGACAATGTCAGTGTCGGATCCTTTCTTACAAGTCGTTTACAAAACTTGAGGGCCCACTGTACACACACCACATTGAACCAATTGCCTGGTAGAGACTTCTAGGCCTCAGCATTTTCTTTGGTTTGGGCATAGTCTGTTGCATTAGTACCATTTTTAATACAGTAGGCTGAAGATGGAGGATTGGAGTGTTGAATCTCTTTCATCCTGAAAGCTCAGTTCCATTTTGGATAAGCTCCTGGGGCTGCATTCTAGTGCAGAATGGAGGATAAATGCAAAATGGGCAGTTGCCAATGTACAAGAAATAGGAGCATATTTAGGGAAAAGGCCCTACTGCCAATAACAAAGACTTTTTGAATGGGGGGAACCTGTATAACAGCCAGTAAACTATCCCATATTTACTGAAAAGGGTAGGACCATCTGCAGAACCTTGGATGGTTGGATTGTCTTGTGTGCCTGAGGTTCTGCAGTCCTGATGGAAGGGATTTGGGCTGTCCTTTGTAGAGAGGTTTTCCTGAGCTTCATCAACTCAGGTTGCCAATGGACTGGTTAGGCTACATGCTTGAAAGTTTCTCAAGGATTGTCCCCGCCTTCACCTTCCTGTCCATAGAGAAAATGCATGCTGGAGGAAAGGTGACCTTCGTTGGACATGCTGCTGTTCTGCATAGTGGGAGGCTTTGGGAGTGGAGAAGACATTTGAATAGGTGGGCATCCAAACATAGACATGGACACTCACACCTGCAGCCTGATGTATACCAAGGCTTATCACTCCATTCTGTTGGTTGTACAAAAGAGGTTTTCACCGTTGCGTAATTTCTGTGAATATTGTGTTATACAAGCAGTGATTGGTTTAATTTCTTGGCATTTTAGCCATATATGGGAGGGGCATTTAACAGGAGGACAGTCTTTTTCTCTCGCTTTGAATTGGTTCCTCCATCTGTTCTGTGATTTTTCTTTTGTACAGTGCACCTTCCTATATCTCCTTTTCTCCCTACAAGCAGATCTTTCAGCAGTATTCCAAACACTAAAATAGCTAGTGGTTAAGCAAAAATGGATTGTGTAAAAAAAATCAGTGCTAGATAACACCTCTCTAATTGTGCTTGTTCTGATTAATGTGAGGCTCCTTCTGCAGGGACTCTACTCTGGAAGGTTGAACAAAAAACAAATAAAGCTTTTGCCTGTGGAAAAGTAACTATAAAAGGGAAACGTCACTGGTATGAAGCTTTACCTGAATCAGCCTTTGTATCTTTGAGTGATGACACTGCCTGGATTATTCGAACAAATGGAGATCTGTATCTGCAGACAGGTAACCTCTGCTTGGAACATTGGAAGACTCCCTTACATTGAGCCAGAGCACTGGTCCAGCTTGCCCACTCTTAGGGATTGGACAGCTGATCTATTCCCAGTGGGCTCTTATACCTTTGGCTCATGCAAGAGCCTAGAACTTGTTTCGGGTGTCAAGAAACTCAAGTTTAACAGGTATTTGTCATTTCTGTTATTGACAGGAATCCCTAAAGACTAAGCTGGCCACAGGCCCCTTGAGAAATATTTTTCTGTCTCCCGAGAGGCTCTGGGGAAGTGGTAGCCCACAATTTCACTTTTTGTCAGTGTTTGAGTATCATGCCTGTGCTGTGCCAACGTGTGCCTTCTCCATTAATGCTGTAGAGTTTTCTGCTTGTTGCCTTCATGGGTTTGTGCGGCAAAACACTTCCAGCCCACAGACCACTTCCAGCCTAAAGCAGCCCTCTGCAACCTGGAGTTCCCCATATGTGCTACATGACAGTTCCCTCACTCAGCTTGCAGCTCCCCTGGAATCCACAGCCTAGATGAGCCCTTGTTTTTCTGCCACTTCCAAAATTTGGTTCTATCATTTTTAAACCATCCAGACTTACTTATTTTATTTATTTAAGCCTCGGGGCAGCTTACAACATATTTATTTATTAAAACATTTTATCCTGAGGCTGCCTTTCCCAACCTGATGCCTTTTGGATATATTGGATTATACACATGAAATATTTTAGGCCCAGCTGGCTGGGGGATGCTGGAAGTTATACTTCAGCACATCTGGAGAGGACTAGGTTGAGGACTAGCTGGCTGAACAGAGCAGGCACAAAGATCCAGAAGAAATACAGACATTCTCCATCCTCACTGAGCCAGCTCTGCTTGTGTGAGCCATAGCTGCCACTGTGTTGATTTCTGTTTATGCAGAGGAATGCATAACGCTTCCAAATATCTTTATATCTCCACATTTGCTTACATCCAGTGAACTCGTAAAGTCCTGATATCCCTGCCCAGACGAACTCTCAAGAGGCAACTCTAGGATTCTTCATTCAGGATTAAGGAAATAAGAATGATGTGCTTGTTTGGGGCAGCACATTTTAAATTCTGAATAAAGCAGTAATAAATGGACCCACGACACTTTATTTATCAATGGTGACTCTGAGGGCATCATGTTTATCTGGTGTTTCTTTGTTATTAGATTAGTCTTCAAAGAGTTTTGTGAATATATAACCATAAATGGAAGTAGCTTAAATAAAAACTGGTTTGAGATGAACATAGTACTAAGGGAACATACTGAAAGCCAAAAGCATGTCTAGAGCTAGAGAGGCAGCACCTTTGCCCAAATTAAGTCCCAAACTCTACAGAAAGCAGATAAAAACCCATGCTGCCCCCTCAAATGTATTCTTGGAGCAAAAACAGAGGTGGTATGCTTAATTAGTGCTCTGTATTTCACTTGAAGGCCTGAGTGTGGATCGTCCCTGTGCCAGAGCAGTAAAGGTGGAGTGTCCATATCCTCTGTCGCAGGTTACAGCCAGAAATAATGTTGTCTGGGCATTGACTGAACAACGGGCACTTCTCTTCCGTGAAGGTGTGAGTAGCTTCTGCCCTGAAGGGGAGCAGTGGAAATGTGACATCATCAGGTAAACAATTAATTAAGTCAGTATGTTCTGTAATAGTTCTTCTTGGGCAATGGTTGGATTTTTCATCATCTTAGTTTAGACTTGCACATGCCTGCAGAATATATTTCATCACGTGAGATGGCCCATTTCTTCATCAGGGTAGTAGGTTTCATTGACCTGTGGGATGGCAGGAAAAATACTCTGTTACGAAACTGTGCAGAGGAGGAAAAGTATTCATGCACTCATGGCATAGCGCAGGATGTTGTGCCAGTTGCCATTTCATATTGCACAGATGTGGGATAGGCCTGTGTGGCCACATTACCATGGATAATCACTAAATACTGTTTTAACTTAAAGTTCAAAAATTTGAGCTCTGTGTGTACTCTCTGGTTCATAGTGAGATTCATCTCTTGTGGCCAGACAAGTACAAATTTAGTCTCAAGAAGAGTGAAATTCTCCTGCCTGTATAAATTATACTAATTAGCCAAATTTATGTGCATCCACTTTACCAAGATAATTATTTAAGATTTGTACAACCAATTGTACCAGTGGCTCTTCAGTTGCCAGTTCTTCATATGTGGTTTATGCTAAGCCGTGGGTGGCTGCACAGATTATACCAGCCTGTCCTGGCAGTGGGTGGGTTGGTTGTTTTGCAAAGGACCCATGGCGTGGCTGACAGGCTCACTGTGGGTTGCTTATCGCCGCCTCCTCTGTTGGTCCTCCTGCAGGAATCTCAGTAGATCCTGGGACAGGACCTGTGCAATTTGGCTTGCTGGAGCTTTTTGTCCTCCCCCCTGCCCCGCCCCCAGGGATCACAAAGATTGGCCTGGCAGCTGGATTTCATCATCCCCATTTTGGCAGTCATTGACAGCCCTCTTAAAATGCTGAAACAGCACATTGAAGAGGCTGATAGTGGTTGGGAAGCTATTTTTAAATAAAATTTATGCCCATGATGTGCACAATTTTTATTTTAGGGTTTTAAATAGCCATACTTATGCAACTGCAGCAGTAGGACACCTTGCCTGGGTCAGTGTTCTGGGGGATACCTGCTGTCATACTAAAGCAAATACCAGACCTGGATATTAAGCCAGGGAGGCTCCAAATAGGCTTTTTCTTCCCTTTGGTTTCTCTTGACAGCTGTTAAAAGACAAGACTGTCACTGGGAAATGAAGGAAACAGGTGACTCTTGCTTACCAAAAGGGGGTGGTGGGTGTTATCCCCTCTTTACATAAAGATACTTTTTTCCTTGAACTATAATGTCATAAGGACAAACTCTCTTTTCTAATTGTTTCAGTTGTTGAATATATTGCTTCGGATCATGGAAAAGTGTCATTCACTTAAAAACAAGAAAAATCTAGCTGCCAAACTCCAATTCCTTTTAAAAAGGGCTTCATGCCTTCATATGTCTCTGACAGGAAGCCTTGGGGAACCATGTCCTGTTCTTCCCCACCTCAAATGATGATGATGATGATGCATTTTATAAAGGAACTAGAGCTTTGACAAATAGCTTTCAAAATTGACCACTCCTTTTGAAATGAGGTGGCTTGCACTTTTCTGGGTTTTGAGTGACCTGTGTTAATGTCATGCAAACCCACTCAAAACCTGCTTGCAAAACTATGGGGCAGCTAGTGGCATGCATAATGGAACAGCAGTTCCTTATACCTACCGTATTTTTCGCTCTATAAGACGCACATGACCATAAGACGCACCTAGTTTTTAGAGGAGGGATCCATGGAAAGCTTCCTGATAATCACAGGTACATTCCCCATCACTTCCCCATGGGCTTCATTAAAAGACGGGTTGCCATTTGAAAACACACACTGACCTGTGATTAACAGCTCTCACCTGCGCCAGAGGAGGGGGGCAGAGCAGGGCGCGCCGAGCGGGTGCCGGCCAGGTGTGGTGTAGCTGGGCCAGCAGCGTGCCGGCGGTGGTCTTCCGGGCGGTGCGGTGGCGGCGGCGGCAGGTCTTCCCGGGCGGTGGGGGTGAGCAGTCTGTCTCTCGTGCGGCCGGTGGGTTAAAACCCACAGCTGCTCCTCCTCCGCACCGCTCCCCCTGAGCGGCACAGCTCTCACCCGCGCCAGAGGGGGAGGGTGGAGCAGGGCGTGCTGAGCGCGTGCCGGCCAGGTGGTGCCACATGGTGCAGCCAGGCCGGCGGTGGTCTTCCGGGCGGCGCGGCGGCAGTGGCAGCAGGTCTTCCCGGGCGGTGGATGTGAGCAGTCCGTCTCTCCGTGCGGCCGGTGGGTTAAAACCCGCGGCTTCTCCTCCTCCGCACCGCTCCCCCTGAGCAGCACAGCTCTCACCTGTGCCGGGGGGGGTGGGGGCGGAGCAGCACGTGCCAAGCATGTGCCGGCCAGGTGGTGCCACATGGTGCAGGCGGGCCAGCAGTGTCCTGGGCGTCAGGCACACACACATTCACTCTATAAGACGCACAGACATTTCCCCTTACTTTTGAGGGGGAAAAAAGTGTGTCTTAGAGAGCGAAAAATACGGTATATCCCATTGAAATAATTAGGGCTTCCATTAAGGGTAACTTAATTCCATCCCATTTCTTTGTGTGGGACCTAGTTACAAATGCTGAATCGTGTTCAGTGGCTGAAACAATAACATCATATTGAGCAGCTCTCATTTCAGGTTGAACTGTAAATAAATATATTGCAAAAGTTAGCTCGATATAGAACAGGCTGTAGGCTTGAGGGGTCAGGGGAATAATAGTGTATAAATGTGTTATAGGTTCTGTTTGTCTTTGCAGTGAAATGCAGGGTTTAGAACCTGTATGTGTAACCCTTGGAGACCAACAAACCATTTGGGTTTTAGACATCTGTGGAAATCTGTGGTTCAGAACAGGCGTTGTTTCAAAGAAACCACAAGGAGATGATAAACACTGGTGGCAAGTACGCACCTCTTATTCTATTGTCAACAAATAGAGAAGAGCTTTAGTTTTTCCATGCATAAGGACATAATTTCAATCCAGGGCGGCTGGATTTTTAATTTAATATTTATATTTTTAATTTATATTAACTTAATGATGTGAGCCACCCCGAGGCTTCGGCGAATGGGGCGGCATAAAAATGTTTTAATAAATAAAATAAATAAAAATAAAAAATCCCAGTCAAAGGATCCCAGCAGGAAGGTCTGGGCAAGACCTCTGCTTGCCGTCTTGGGGAGGTACTGCCCCTCAGATTCAGCTTCCGTGGAGCCATTCTTACACATAGTTAACATTTTTGTTAATCCTTACCACAGGTGAAAGGGTTCTAATGAAAACTATGACAAACAAGGCTTCAAATGACCTCAAACAAGCCATTCATAGGAGGCTTCTTATATCTCTTTTTTGTTATGTGCCATCAATTTGTCTCTGAGTTATGGCAACCCAATGAATGAAAGCAATCCAAAATGCCATATCCATGGCAGCCCTACTCACCTCTTGTAAATTCAAGGCTGTGGCTTCCTTTATAGGGTCAATCCATCTCCTATTTGGTCTTCTTCCTCTTCTGCCTTTGACTTTCTTTAATATGAATGCCTTCTCCAGGAAGTTTTACCTTCTCATGATGTGCCTAAAGTAGGACATGCTCAATTCTGTCATTTTTGTTTCTATCCTAAATCTATATTATTTGAACAGTTCTTGAACCTGATGCCTTCTGGGTATTTTGAATTACAACTCGCACAACTTTGACCATAAGCCAAGGAAAGGGACCTCAGGCCACAGAACTAAATTTGCTATTTCTCCAAATAGCTGTGCCTCCTTCCCTGGCCCTTTGCCCTTCTCCCATCTGCCAGTTGTTTGGTGATTTCCTGGCTTTAGTACAGTGTCTCCCTCATTCTAAAAGTTGGAATAAGATGCACCCTGTGACAGGGAGGTTTTACTCTAAGTCAGGGGTCCTCAAACTTTTTCAACAGGGGACCAGTTGAAAGGTGCCTGCGATGGGTGCGGGCTGCCAAGGCGGTGCAGGTGGGGAGGCGCGGTGCGAAGTGGGGACAGGCACACATGTGCGTGCGCATGGAGATCCTTTTCTCGGAGCTAGTCCAAAACAATTGCCACACAAACAAGTCACCACCTTGCCACACGCGTGTGCGCACACAGCAAATCCGAAACATTTATGGTGGGCTGGATCCGGCCCTAAAGTGTATTGTTTTTTGTGTATTTGGTCTTACCTGTTTTGCCTTTGGCTCTGTTCTCTTTGCTTTTGACCCCCCCACCCCCAAATCACTGGAATGCAGCCCCTGTGTGCTTTTCCAAGGTCGTCTTTGTGTTAAAAAAGGTTTTATACCTTGGAGGTGTGTGAGCATTCTTGAGCTCAGAAAAGAAAGAAGCTCAGATATCCAGTGCTATCAGATGCTTAGTGCTGCCGTCTTGATTTTCTTGTCGAACACAGGATTTTATGCCTCCATCTCTGTTTTTTCTACCCTTTTTCAAAAAACACTGCTTGTGCAGCTTGCTTGTGGTGCAATATCCACTCCCATTCAGGATATTGCAGTACTCTTTACTGTTCTCAAAGGACTATAACTTCAGAGCTCATATTTCAGCTCATTTAAAGCTGAGTTTTATTATCAACATACCAGATAGCATGTTCTTTCTTTCTCTTGTCCCTGATTCTGAAGTATAAAATTCAAGCAGCTTGATGTGCAAGGTGTGCAAAACTCATTATTCCAGAAACTTTGTGCAGTGCTACCTTTCCCCGTTTTTCTAGTAGCTATAAAGAGCTGCAAATATGGGATATGATCCAGGCAAAAAGGGAACTGTTGCTCTCAGTTGGAGAGTTAATTCTTCTGAAAAACTCTCTCATTGCAACCAGTGTGTGAATTCATGTGGATGTTTTTCTCCTTTTGTGTATTCAAAGCCTGTGGAAGATGGCACTCGGGCTCCTATGCTAGACAGACCCTTGATCTAATCCAACAAGGGAGGTTGCTTAACATTCTCTGGTCATTTTGCCCATTCTTCTCCCCCTAGGTAAGCATTACGGATTATGTCGTGTTTGACCAGAACAGCCTTTTCCAGACCATAATCCAGGCAACCCAGACAGTAGCTACAGCAGCCCAGGCCCCCGTTGAGAAGGTGGCTGACAAACTCCGCACAGCTTTTTGGTCACAGCAGCTCCAGAGTCAGCCAAGTCTACTTGCGGTCAGCAGTAGCGGTGTCTGGATCTCCTCTGGGAAGAATGAGCTTCACGTAGCAAAAGGAAGCCTTGTAGGTAGGTGCAATTTTGTTGCTTGTAATAGTAAAGCAAGTTGCAGAGCATTAATGTGTTTCTGTTTGTCCCAGTTACTTTAGTGCAGAACATTTGCTGAAAGATGCAGGACAAGCGCGCTTGTGTTGTTATGGTACAGCAAGGTTCAAAGTCTGGCACAGCTGTGGTGTTGCAAGGCTTGTATAGGCATAGCAGGATGCCTTGCATCACCCTGTATTTCATTGTGTTTTTCTCCTCTGAGCTGGGCAAACACAGTCAGCGGGACTTGGGCAGGCATACCGGACTTGGCTCTATAGCAGGGATGGGAAATGCGTGGTCCTTCAGATGTTGTCGGACCACAATTCCTATTGTCTGTACTTCTGGCTAAGTGGGTGAGGCTCATGGGTGTTGCAGTTCATCAGCATTTGGAGGACCGCACTTTCCTCATCTCCTCTTGTATCGTAGCCACTCATGCAAACTCTGCTGGTCCATTTTTTCGGCAGACCAGAAATCCTTGCTGCCCAGGTTGCAGATTTGCTACCTTTGTAACGAATTTATCAAAAAATGCATGTCTGTTCCGGCATTCCTCCAAGGAGCTCAAGGTGGTGTACAGAGCCTTTCCCAGGCTGTGTCCTTCTGAGCACTAATGAGGTGCAAACTTGCCCAACTTGAGCAAAGTTGCTGCTTGACATTCCTTCAGACCATGCCCAAAAATAAGTGCCAGAGTGCTGCTTTAAATCATATGGTAGCTAAAATCATGGTCTCTCAGTCATGTCCTTTTCTAGAGAGACATCAGTGTTTTGGTCTAAAGCATCAGGCTTTCACAAAGAACATTTCAAGAAGGATACCCTCAGGAGCTGGCACCTCTCACTGTTGATGGCTTGCTCAGAACTCCACTAAGCTATATGCTTATCTAAGGAAATGGCCAAGATTGGGAGCCAGTGTGGTTTAGTGGTGAAGGTTCATGTGATCTGGGTTCTCATCCCCGTTCAGCCATGGAGCCACCTGGGTGACTTTGGGCCAGTCAGAGTCTCTCAACCTCACAGGGTTGTTGTGGAGATAACATTGAGAGCAGGAGGAGGTTTAAGCTGCTTTGAGTTTGTTGTAAGAAAAAAGTGGGATATAAGTCTAATAAAATAGCAATGGCTGCACTTTTACTATTTTATAGAAATAACCTTTTGGGTTAAAATTTGCATTGCTTAAAGCAAAGCTCAAGGCTAAATTTTACAGCTGAAAACTGATTGTTCTGACTGTACTCGGGCTTGCTGGACCTTTTCCCCATGCTCAGCCCTGGCCTCCTAGCCAGCTAAGCTGAGATCACGCTCGGGAACCAAACTGACTTCACTTGCACAATGAAGGCAGCATGTGTGCAAGCCAGCCTCACGGACTCACTACCTGCCGGATGCCCATGCAAGACTTAAAGCAGAGAGGAAGGAAGCTGGAGTCCAGGGAGCTAAATTGAGCTTTAGCAAACTATCTGAATATCTGGATATGCCTTTTAGTGACCAGTGGGAATACTGCTGACTTTCTGCACCTTTTCCAGATGCCATGAGGGCTTTTTTGCCTGCTGAATTATTTTTAAGGCTCAAAAACAGCCTTTCCACCTATTATAATGCCCATTTTCCTTTTCTGCCTTAGTATCTCAAAATTAAGTCCGGGAGTGGGAGGGTCCAGTGAACTCATCTCCCATAATGCACCCTGGTTGCAGAATCTGAGTTTTTCCCTCTCCAGGAAAATGTATTTAGGTTCTCTTTACCACCTATACAAAGAAGCAAAGGAATCATTCCATAGCCTATAACTGAAATTATCAGCTGTACCCTCTACCTGGATTGCATTTCCTGCCTCTAGGCTCCTTGTGTTGTTGGCTGCTGTTGCCTTGCCATTCAGCACAGCTCTGCTGCTATCCCAGTCTCCTGCTGCACTGAAATAAAATGGTGATTGTGCAGTGAAAGCTGTATTCACGTAATGGCCATTTATTCCACTGGCTGCTTGCGCAGGATTGAACAAAGCTCCCAGTGGAGTTTCAGCAGTACTTACTCAGCAGCCAATTGTTTCAGCAGGGCTTGTGTGGGACAAGTTCCAGGGAACAGAGCAACTGCTTTGACTGTGCTAAGAAATGCTTTCTTTTTTCAAATCAGGGAGCTGTGAACCCCAGCCAAACCCATTCTGGATTAATCTGCCACCCTTTTATGCTTGGTTATAATGTGTCCTGATTGACTGAAGCTTAAAACTGCACTGAGAAATTTGAAAATAAAAAGGAAGTTGGGAAATTTGCCTGAGGAGGGGCCTCTTGCTTTTCCAAATACATGCCAATCCAATAATATATGCATAAAGGAGGAATAAAATCTAATCACAGAGAGGGCAGTAAAGCAGATCATGCCAAGTTTCACACATATTCATCAGCATGTATGGAAATTCATGTAGTCTGCCTAAGAATAAACTCCCTTAGTGTTTGCTTATATAGAATAGATGGGAGACATGGAAACCAATATAACCAAATAACTTGCAGGCAGGAAGCATTGCAGTGGCATATAATGCAATGTAATAATTTTGTTCCTGCTGGATAGTGTCAAGGGGATATAGACCAAGCAACTGCCAGAGGTTGTGCAGATGTTCTGAAGTCAGGAATGTGTGCTGCTCAAAATATATGAAGAAGGAAGCAACACATGTATGATGACTTCACTTGAAGGAACTGAGGGAGGGGTAGTGAGCAAGAGATACTGAAAGTGTGGCTTTCGGCAAAAACTCCTCTGGTCCAATCTGGAGATGTCCATTCAGTCTGCAGCACCCAACAGCTGAGGCACTCTGGGTTGTTTACTAGGATTAAAGGATTAAAATACATTATAGTAACATTACAAGCATAATACAAAGAAACCCCAAAGAATAAGAAGAAATACTAGAACCTGTTAAATGTGTTGTCAAATGCCTGGGAATAGACCAACTGGTCAAATGTAATAGGACCTTAGTTTGTAACTGCCTAGGACAGAACTAAGTTAGGATAAATTGCAACCAGTCCAGACTCCTTTGAATGGGGTGGGAGAAAGTATATGTAAACTCTCTACCAAACTCTAGGTTATATACAACATTTTACAGGACATCCTGTGCAAAAGAATGCACAAAGAAAGTATGTGGACTGCTTCCCCTGCTCAGTGCTACAAGGTAAATTTAGAAATAAGTGGATCTGAAAAATGTTTAGGTTGCTTTTTCTACATTACATTTATATCCCACTTTTTCCCCTCTTGTGAGGAACCCAAGGAACTTACATGATCCTCTTCCCCTGCTCCAATCTATCCTCACAACTGCTACCCTGTGAGGTAAGGTAGGGTCACCCAATGAGCTTCATGGCCCACTGAGGATTAGATCCCACATCTCCTGAGTTCCAGTCAAGCATTCTAACCACTCCCCCACACTGGCTTAAAGTTTGTATTAGTTGTATAAACTGGATCAGATATATTTATACTCTGGGAAATGGTTCTTCTGCAGCCATTTCCATGTTCCTTAAGGCTTATCCTGCTTTTTTCATTTCGGTTGTGAGATGTTTACTTTATTTCATCCACAAACCACTGAGGATTTCAGTCAGCAGTATTGAGAATTTCTGTGTCTGTAAAAATGAGAATAAGAATCTATCCTGCTTGAGAAATCTTGAATGTGAGAAACTGTGAAATGGTTGGCATGTTGAACGCAAGTGAGCAGTTCTGTACACTAAGAATTCAGTATTCTCTTTTGGCCCAGCAATTGAGAGTGGTCTAGGGAAGCAAAATTCTCAAAGACCCATCTGCATCTAAGAGCAGTCAGTTATGTAACCTGAAGCTGAAATCTCAGGATAACAGAGTATGGGACAGAGTCAACAGATTGGACAAGTGTGTTTTTCTTTAAATGAGCTTTCCGTTTGCTTCTTCAGGTACGTACTGGAATAACGTTGTGCCTCGCGGCACTGCTTCAGGCACAAAATGGGCTTTTGTGTTGGCTTCTGCTGCTCCAACAAAAGAAGGTAAAATATGTTTTGGGGCTGTCTTGTAAGTTCATGGGGCATTTCAGTTAAAGTGAAGAAAGAGACAAGTCTTGGCCTTACCTATTCAGTTACATATTGCACTGCAAGTTAAAGACATTAACAGGAATCAGACAAAAGGGAAATATAAAACAGAGCTATTCCTGTCTTTGGTAAGTAGCCTTTGCTCTGAACTGTGATATAAAAAGAAAGGAGCTCATCCTGGTCGATCCCATAAAACCATTTATAAACTTGGAAATCTTATTTAAGATTCACAAGTGTTTCATTTATGGTTTAAAGCAACCTCCTTCAACCTGGTGCTTTCTAGCTGAGTTAACGAGAACTTCCAGAACTGGCCAGAAGGGGAATGCTGGGAGTTATGGAAAGAATGACAATCCAGCTGCAGGGCACCAGGTGGAGCAAAGCTGTTTAAAGTTTGCAGTTTATTTTCAGCCCTTTTCTCCCATAGCAAAAATATATTAATTGCATTAACTTCAGCTTATCTAAATAAGCATACTTAATCTTCAACTTTCCATGTTTCTATGGTGGCTGGGTTACTGCCCCCTCAAATTAGTGGCCATCACTACATGTTGTACCTCTGTCTTGTTAGGAGGAGATTGTGCTTAAACAGGTGAAAGGTGGGATTTTTGTGGAGGGAGGGAATTTTAAATGGGGAGTCCAGAAAAGGATGCTGAGCTCTTCCTTTGCCTGTGCTTTTCCGTCCAAAACTGTCTACCTGTGGCCAGTTATTTGCCAGCCTGAGCATCACCAGCACCAGAAACAAGCCACACCAGGAGTGAATTAGCCAGGTTGTTTTGGAAGAAAATGCATGGATGGACCTAGGATCCTTGTCCATACACATGAGATCACTCCTTCCTATTGTATGTCTGTTTGGCGGCATGCAGTGCTGTGCAGCACTGGTCTTCCATCAGAATCTCTAGTTAAGAGAAAACATGCTGGTGCAAAGGCGCAGAAAAGAGAATCCACCAGAAGTGGACAGAAAATAGAGAATCTGTTGGGGTCAGTGGAAAAGACAGAATCCATGGGTGGGCAGTAGAAAAGAGAAATGCCAGGGGGGAAATGACAAATACACCTGTGGGCATGAAAATGTTGCCTACCACTCAGGGTAGTATTGTGCTATGCCCAGGCATCAGTGGGGCCTACGACAAATGCAGTGGAGCGTTAACACTTCTTAAAATGACTAAAAATGCTCAAACACTCATTTCCAGGGCAGATTGTATCAACATCACTCACAGAAGGGAACACCACTGACTGGGCTCAATCTGAAAAAAAGCATTTCCACTTGTTTCCAAGATTATTTTAGAAAGTACTTTTAAAGAAAACAAGTTTCTATTCTACATTGTTTTGTGCTGCCGTGGGTTGAATCTGGAAATAGAACTTGTTGCTATACTTAGAAATAAAAATAAAGCAATTCCTAAAGGTCAGCACATGCATAGTATCTTAGCTAAGGGGATGAACTTTGAGTTCCCAGCTCAAATCTCACCTTGGAAATAAATTCACAACATTTCTTAAGCAAACAGCAACCTATGACAGGAAACATGCTGGGCAGGGTGAATTTTTACCCTGTGTTAACATTTGCATTTGACCGGTTTCCTTGTTTTTGGAATACATATTTCACTTTATTCTTAATAATGCACAGATGTTGAATAATTTTGTAACACTGAAGCCTTTCTGAAAAACAGATTTTACAACTAAACCTTTGTCCTCCTCACAGGAAGCTTTTTGTGGCTGTGCCAAAGTAGCAAGGATCTATTTTGTGTCAGTGATCAAAATCCTCAGTTCCATCCTTCAACAGTTCAGTTACCCTCTGATGGTGAGATGGTGTGCTATTCTGCCTGCCAGGATGCCATATGGAGCCTGGATAGTGTGGGGCAGATCTTCATTAGGACTCTTTCACCCACCTGCCCAACAGGGATGCACTGGACCAAACTGGACCTTGCTCAGTTAGGTATGGCTTCTTATATACTGTCTCACGAAAGTCCTAACTTAAATGCAGACAAGTGAAGAATATTTTTTTTTTCTGATCACAAAAAAACAAGGGTTAGTTATTTAGGATTCTCTCAGAGAGACACAGGAAAGTCAAAAATATAAATTAAACCTCTGTCAAGAAGGTCAGAATGTTGTATAGATAAGCCTGGAGGCAAATGTTTCAACATCAGTCCACAAAAGACTGTAGTTTATGATAATCATGTAGAAAAGTAATTGAATGTCTCTGGCGATGATGTTTTTCTGGAACTAATCATTACATAATGCTGAATGCATAAATTCACTGTGCGCGGTGACTGTAGCAACTGGTTCCGACTGGTGACAGGCTCACTCTCTGTTGCTGGTATGCACCTACAATAACAGGTCTTTTTAACATAAAATTACTTGCTGATGTTGCCTGTCTCTCTCAGACAGATAACAAACAAGAGAGACTTCTTTTTGGCCTCAGCATAAGCAAGAGGCACACCCTCTGCATAACTGAGAGTTGTAACAACCATCAGTACTTCTGCTTTGAGCTTTATCAGAGGTGGCTCTATATTTGGAACAAATGAACAGAGAAACTTTTTCTCTGACCCATTTGGGACGGAGAAATCCCTCCACAGCTAGGTACATTTGTGCCAATTCATGGCATGCAGCTCCCAGTTATCAGAGATTACCTTCTATTGCATTCCTCCAAGAATCTCAGTAAAATGTTGAGTATCCAGTCTGTCCTCTGCCCCACCAGCCCCAGTGAGCACCAGCTGCTACAGGTTGCATGGACAGGTAACAGGCATGCTTGAAATCTACTGATACATATTGTAGTTTTTATAAGTATATAAGTATTTTATAAGACTAAATATAAGTAGTCTTGCCATGTTAGTTGCTATGCCTAGAAAATCCCTTTTACTTTTCTAATTTTTGATTATGAAAGATAATGATCAGATGGAGGGATAAACAGTGCCAGCCCAGCAAAGTGTGAAGTGCTCTTTGAGAGAATACTTGTATGGATGCCTTGCAGGGTCCTGGTAGGTAAGGCAGGAAGTACTGCCGTCAGGGCCAGCCAATACAAGATCAGAGTGTCTGTGTCACTTCCCTAACCATCCCATATCACTCCAGTACTGACCAAATGGGGGAACAAGTGGAAAAAGGGTAGAATCTCACTTGGCTTCCACCCCCATATGCACTCCTCCCCACTGACTTTGGGTGCTTATCAGTCACCGCAGGGGTGCAGAACCTCAGCCCTGCAGGCCACATCCAGCACACCTGGAATCCCCATCAGGCCCTCTGAGGCTTCTCATCTTCTCATGTTTTTCCTCAGCCCAAAGGTAAAGCTGAAGCTAAAATGATCTGATATTTTTTGTCCGTGGCCTTTTTGCCTTTAGTTCAAGCATCAGCTGGAATACAGCCCCCAAGAGTCTCTCCTAAATTGAATTTGGTCCTCAGTCAGACAAAAAGAGGTTTGACCCTGCCCCCCTGCCACCCACCCAATGAAAATGGGAAGAGGTTATCTTCTGTAGCCAAAAAAAAAAAAAAAAAAGCTTCTTGCTTAAAATTTAAATGTGTCCCCTGGAAAACAAATTCAGAGGTGATGAGATTACATTAGCAAACAGAGCAATATGCTTTGGAATTTCAGTTCTGCAGTCATTTCCTTATGTACTTTCATAGAGTCCAGGACTCCAACATTTGATTTGACTAAGATTGTACTGTTATCTTCTAAAGCTGAATGGGTGTTGATAGGCTTCTATTGACCATAAAGATCTGCCCCTCTGGATAAACAGTACCAGCCTTGATAAAGGGAAAATCCAAAATGGAGTGGGAAGGGGGCCTCAGAATGTTGCATAAGGAGTCCATCTTTGGATATCAAATTGTGCTGGACTTGTAAATAAACTCCCAGCAATGCAGAGCAGGTGATATGTGACTCCTTGCTCAGAGGCCCCTAGTGTTTATTTAGATCAAAACCAACAGCTGAGCCATCAAAAGTGCAAGCCACTGTGATCCAACATGCTTTCTTCCATCAGGAGCAATAAGATTTTATTTTAAATAGCGCCACTGAATGTCAAACCTGGAGGAGCAGTTGAATTATGCTGATGACTGTTTTTTTGTCCCTGCTGCTATTTTGAGGCAGGCAGGTCTTATGTAATGGTGCTAAAATAAAGACAGAATTCAAGAAATTATAAAGGAATAAGCCAGGAACATTCCAGTACTTTATTGTTCTCTTTGTTTTAATCCAGTCGTGATAAGGCCATTTTGAAACCTTATCCTGTCCATTTATTTAGTGCATTTGCGTAAGCGTGGAAGCTGTCCCTCATGTTCCTTAAAGGTTTTGCCATTGTCTTCTGAAACTTATTTTATATTGTGGGCGACTTATTTTATATTGTTAACTTGTTTTATATTTTTATTGTATAATATTTTAATTGATATATTTGTGAGCCGCCCCGAGGCTTCGGCGAATGGGGCGGCATAGAAACTTTCTAAATAAATAAATATCCAGGCCTGAACCATTCTTGGACAGGTTATAACCGTTTCTATATACCAAGAAACATCCTGGGCAGCTAGAGATGCTGTTGAATAGTCTTACTGAAGAGATGATTTGAAGTAAGACTGACATTAGTTATTTCCTGTTCTCTTCTTTTCTGGAAAGACCAGAACGTACAGCAAGGGAATCCTGACATTCTTCCTGCCACTGATCTTAGTCACAACAGATATATAAGGTGGGAACTCACTATCAGTCTTCCACAGAGCTTTGACACACTAAGAGAAATGAGCATACCCAAACCTGCTTTTGATGCAAACCATGTACAAACCCTTAGTTTCTTTTGTTATACTCATTCAAGAAAAAGTTCTGTGGAGAATGTAGTCATGAAATATTAAACAGTGATAATATAAGTGCAATTTGGTGCATTCTGTACACTTTTTGTCTCAGTAAGCCTATGGACAGTGTCTTGCACACTGAATCATTCTCGCTGTATCTCTGTATATCTTATTACTCCCTTGCAGGCATGTTATGCAGAGCTATGGAGGAAGCTTATGAATGGTTCTCAATATCCAACCTAACCCACATCTTCAGGTTTACCTTTGCAACAGACCTCTTCATTATGTTGCACAATATCACATGCCACAAATTTTGTGGCAGAGCAGGTCATGGTTCTTGCTTCTTTGGCAATGCCTTCCACGGAAGAGCTGTCTTGCGTACACCATTTCCCCATTTTATTTCATTCGAAATATACTGCACAAGATTGCCCTGGAAGAGAAGGTCAAGGGATGTGCTTCTGAACATCATTTTGTGCATCATCTTTCTTCACAAGACTCCTGAGAAATGCACCTTGTGGCATATGGACATCGTCACCTATCCATTTGTCCCAAGACCTCTTGTCTCAGGAGCAGACCCTTTCCCATGATCTGCAGACTATGAAACTAAAGTGTTGCAATCATTAGGGCTTTTGAGAAAACTTGAGGAAATTATTCAGTGCTAGGGATCTCTCTTAAGCTTGTGTTCTCATTTTGCAAACCCCTTCCCAAGCTTGCTAAAGTTGGTCTTGGACTGTATCTTTCACTTATGGGGAAAGTCTTGCTGTCTCTTCTCCCTCTATTTTTTAATAATAACTTTTGCCTTCCATTTTCCAGTTGAAGATTCTTTGGTATAGTTTCAACAGTTAGTGAAATAGTTCTTTAAAGAACTTAACAACATGGTTTCCTTAGTTAGACTCCTGCCTCTTCCTGTAGTTTAACCCTTGTTTTCTCCTAGTAGATACAGTACTCATTCAAGACCTAGAAAAAACTTTTATTAATATCCGCTTTTATTTTCCAAGAAGGTCTTTCTGGTAGCCATCACCTTATGTTCTGACGACATGTACCTCCACATATATTGCAGTAATGCAAGCTTAGTCTTGAGCAGATGTAGAAAATTGTGCTGCTTAAGGGGCTTTTTGAGATAAAGTAGGGCCTGTAGCTCAGTGCTGGAGCTCAGGCCCTGCTCACAAGAAAGTCCCAGCTCCAATTCCCCTTGGCTATTGGGCAATATAAAAATGAAACAAACCGACAAGCAATTAAATATTAAATAGGGCTAGGAAAGAACCCCGCCTGAAATTTTGGAGCTTGACTGCCAGTCAGTGTTGATAGCAATGAGTTAGAGGGTTCGAAGGTCAACTCAGTATAAGTTATCTTCCATTTCTGATGAATGAAAAATAGGGAGATGAGGTTATTTTTGGCTGTCCTAGTGTTTCCACCCTGCAGCAAGGGCATCTCAACGCTTCTCCATGAAAAGAAAAGCAGAATTCCAAAGTTTTTGTCACACTTACATAATGTAGGATGCTGCATCAGTTTTGTAATATCTGAAACCATTGCACCAAAATCACAACCTTTGTTCAAAGTCAATTTTCCCAAAGGATGAACTGTTACAAAAGTTATGAATTTTAGGGTATTTTGCTTACTCGTTGTGCAACAACGTCACACCACCAATCCAAAGCAAATGCATAACTTGCCATCATAAGTTGACTTTCAGACTTTCTTTTCTTATTGGGAACACTATAGCTGATAATGGGATGTTCCAGTCACCACTCAGAACATTCAGTTAATCAGTGAGCTTTACTGTGGCATAAGGGCATTTGTTGTCTTTTTAACTTTGATCAGACTACTTTGTTTTGTATAACTCCATGTTGGCCATTGTATGTGTGTGCTGTTATTTTTGCCAAGTATTTCTAATACCAAATGCAGAAACTCTAGACTCAGTTATGTGGCATTGCGGTCAATAACCTCTAGAATTTTTTCACACCTTCCTAAATGTAAATAACATGGTTGGCGTTTCTAGGAATAAGTACTCTGCTGGTGGATGATTGACTAATGAGAGAGTTATTTCACAGGTTTACACTTTCTATTTTAATACTAAGGAAAGCTGAACACCTTTGATGCTGTTATTTGACTAAAAATAAAAGAAACCTTGCTGATGGTGCAACTTTTTCTTTCTTGCATTGTGTAATAGAAGCAAAAGCTTGGCTAACCTTGAAATACTTATTCCATAACCCATCCAGCAACCACTATTTGCAAGTAACATTTGGAATGTTAAGCACTAAACAGTATTTATAGACCAGGTTTGTAAGCATGACCAGCTTCCAGGAAGAGTTCACATGAGGTCATGTGAAAACTTGCCTCTGTAATTCTACACAGAATTGCTGTCCAGTGACATAGACTGGAGTCCCCTCTGCCCCAACTCCCCTTTGAAAATTATCCTTTTAATAGCAGCAACTGTAGAATTGCACCCTGTCATCCCAAGATGCTTGAATAAAGAAGACTTGTTAAATGAAGGAAACCAACATTTTTCCTTCCTTTTCTTTGGCTTTAATGTTAGTTTTGTATTGTAGACATAGGCCAGGATCCCCATGCTCTGTTCCCCCAAGTAGTATGTATAGTCTCTTCAGTTCAAGTGACCTTCTGCTCAAGTAGTGGCTACACATGGGACGTGAAGGTAGCCATGCCTTCTTTATATGCAAGATGTTGATCATGAAGTTCAAGTCTATTTGTTTGCTGGATTTTATGTGCAAAGACCCTATACAGATGTTGCAAATATGTATGAATCTTTGGTCAGCAGATGTGAAAGACAGAGTCTCACTCCACAACCCACACATAGCTTCTTATTATTGAGGAGGTAACCAGAACCAGCATACACTGGAGGTAACCAGAACCAGAACCAGCATATATTTTCCTACATGTTTCAGTGGAGGAGAGTTACATGTGTGCAGGCATAGAGACATCTCCATTGAAGCACATGTTAAGGAGCTGTCTGGTACACCCTCACTTGGCCTGGTGCTTCAAGGAGCTTCTGGACAGAAGCAGTAGGGAAGTATTCCATGCACAAGCCAAGTAAGGATGTAATTCTAAACCATGGTTTAGTGCAGCAATTTGGAACCACCAGTCCTTTGACTTAAATCTGGTCTATGGAGGTTCCACTGGCCTGCAGAACCTGCTTGGATTTCTCCATAAAGCAGGACTTGGTCTCCAAACCCTGCCTCCTGGAGGAATCCCCATTGCTGCTTTCCCTCCCTCTTTGGTCTTCTTCGTTTCTCTATTTCCCACCACCACCCCGTATAACTCTGTTTTTCAAATCTAGAATGGCATATAAATGCCTGCCTTCAAGTAGTTGATTCTGAGGTCCGATTCCGGGTGATCAAAGGAAATTTGTGTAGCATCACCATTATTTTTATTTATGCTGTGGGAAGATCTGATACTGATTGGAGAAAATGCACTAATGGGAGGTGTGTTTTAATTCTTCCCCCACTACCAGCAAAATCCTCTCTTCCCATGGAAGGGTTGTTGGTGCTATGGAAGGAAAATACTGTAGCTAGGTGGCTTGAGATACTAAAGATTTGATTGTTGACTAACTGAAAGTTAGCCCCCCTCTCTCTCTCTCTCTCTCTCTCTCTCTCTCTCTCTCTCTCTCTCTCTCTCTCATTAGGTGCTGTGAAACTTAGAAGTTTAGCATGTGGAAATCAGCACATCTGGGCCTGTGACAGTTGTGGTGGTATCTACTTCCGGGTTGGAACTCAGCCTCTGAACCCAAGTTTGATGGTGCCTGCATGGATAATGATTGAACCGCCTGTCCAGGTGAAACAGTAGTAGTTCTTTAACTCAGTCACTTATTTGTTTGTCTTTGACATGAAAGGATCCCATTGTTTTTTGTTCAGCAATGGCAGGTGAGAATTTGAGGCTATGGGCTTGGAAATGTTGAAAAACTTTGTGTAACCCTGACAAGTTAGTTGGAGATAGAAGGAGACTCTGAGTAAAGATAGTGCTGGGGAAGAAATGCTCCATCAGAAAGCTCATACTTCTACCCGCCACCTCGTTTCTTCTTTAATTCTCCCACTTCCTCCATAAAAAGTAAGATACTTCTTTGGCATTTTACACACGCACAATTCTTTAGAATCTACATAGCAGTGAAAAAGACCAGTGCACTTAACCCAGCTTGAAATGCATCCAAGAAATAATAGGATTTTCTATTTCAAATTGGGGGTTCTAGTGTTTTCCCTTTCTGGTTTCCAGTAATCCTAGGGCAGCTGCAGGTCCAACCTGTAACCATCACATGTCATGCAGAACCTGATTTGATTGTATGCAGACCCATCCTCCTTGACTTCATCTTAGTACTCTGAACATGCCGGCAGAGTGACCTCATTTTCATGACATGTGAAATTCACTGTGGGTTAAATAACCCACAGTGAGCCCAGATTATTGTGCCAACCAGGCCAGTGAATTCAGTGTTAACTTAGAATATCCCTCCAACCTGTTTTTGTTACATCTTTCTGATGGATGGACCTGGAGATTGCAACAGCTCGCAAATATTTGGTAATCTTTTGATAATTCATCTTTTTGGTGTTACACTGACAATTTGGAATTTTGCTTATGGTCAGCACAGCTATACCTTCCCACACCTTTTTTTTAAAGTGCACTCTCTACAGTTGCCAAGATTTCTTGGAAAAGAGAGTTTCATTTATCTAATCTGTCTGAAGGGTTTCTTTTCTTTACTAGCCAAGTAAGCCTTGCAATTTAACGTGGCCATTCAGCATTCTGTTTGCAATTTTGATTTTCTGTTGATGTTTAACTGGATGACTACACTGAGCATCACACTACCAAAATTAAATTTGTTGCAGTCAGGGCACCATTGTGCTTGACATCTGTGTCTATTTCCATAGAGGGTCTCCAAGGATATAAAGGGCACCAAGTGGTCCCTTTCTTGATTGTTGACATATTGGAATTTAAGTTGTGCATCTGTGGTCAGGAGGACATCATATTGAGTCAGGATGAGACATATCTGCATGCACACACACCCCATTACAGGGTTCACTGTGTGAGCAAGCAGGAGTGGGCCATGCCTCTGACAAATTAGACTGTTGGACTAGGCCTGGAGAAATCTGGATTCTGGCCTCCACTGGACCATGGAAGTCACTGGGTGATATTGGCCCAGTCGCTGACTCTCAGCATAACCTACGTCACAGGGCTGTGGGAAGCCAAAAGTTTAGAGGAGGAGGTGTACCACTCTGGACCCCTTAGAGGAAAGGTGGGATACAAATATCACACATAAATAAGATCAAGCTCCAGGTCAGATCTGAAGACATTTTTGAAGCAGGTTGAAGGCACAAAATTTATTTATTTATTTATTTTCCGATTTATATCCTGCCTTTTTCATCCAAAGGGCTCAAGGCAGCTTACATCTTTTCCTCCTCCATCTTATCCCCACAACAACAACCCTGTGAGGTAGGTTGGGCTGAGAGTCTGTGTCTGGCCCAAAGTCACCCAGTTGGCTCCATGGCTGAGCAGGGACTAGAACCCAGGTCGTCTGAGTCCCAGTCCCATGCTCTGAACCACTACACCACACAATGTAATACCTCAAGCAAAATCTCTTAAACCCTGTCCTTTACTTGCTTATTTTATTTATAAAATCACTCAAGGCAACATGGAAGCCATGGAGTAAGAGCCTAACAACACATAAGCTACTCTGCTATGAATTTATTTATTTATTATTTATTTAAAGTATTTATATGCCATCCTGTCGCGAATGTGAATGTCCTTGTTAAGGAAACAGTGAAATAATACTAAACTCGTTCAGACTGCCTTGGAGCCTGAGTTTTCACTTGAGACCTAAATTCCTTTTGGATTGTTTTCTGTCTGTCCTCCCTCACATCAAGTGAAGCTGTGCTGATGCTGTCCTCCCCTTATCACTTATGGGGCCTTTTGCAGCTTCTGCATTGTAAAATACCAAGATATTCTCTGAGCACAGTTGCCATAACATGTTCTCTTATATCATTGTTCACTAAGCTCTGTTTAGCACATAGCAGGCAGCTGCTGCGGCGGCTAGTTGAAGAGTTGGACAGAGAAAGAACAGAAGGGAAAGGAGAGAGGGTTCGTTGCAATTTTTGATCTGGCTTAGCGAAATGCAGTCTGTTGAGGGGCCCAAAACTGTGCAGTGTCATAGATGTGGGCCTAGGTTTAGAGAGGTTATTCACAGAGGAAAGAGCAATTTGACAGATAGCAACTGAAGCAATAACATGTAATTGGATAAGTTCTTCGAAGGATATCCTACCCTCAAATACACAGATCAGTCCACACCAGAAAATGCATCAAATGATGAAGAGGGCTCCTCTTATTTCAGGAAGCAAAGGCAGACCTTTGCCTGTGAGGCAGATCAAAAGGGCGTGCTGCACACCGCTTGCACACTGTTGCGTGTGCCTTTAGAAGTGTCAACTGAAGCAGTCCTGTGCCTATCAGAAGGGGCTTGCTTGTTTGTTTTTTGTTTTTTTAGTAATGCTAGAAGTGTTGATTTTTTAGCCAGGGTGGTAAAGGAATGAAAATAAAGACCGCATTTTCCAAACAATTAAACCTTTTAAAACTAGTTTCCAAACCTTTGCCCCCATTAACTGATTTTGTGCCTTTCCCAGCCCTCACAAGTAGGGCCAATGTTTTATTTTTGCCCTTTGGAGTGTCCCTCAATCCAGAACCAAATAATTTGCCAAATCAGCTTTAATCCCAGGCACTAACTTTCCACTCTAACTTCTCCAAATATACCTCAGGAGAAGCACACACACACACACAGAAAAGGCCAAAGTATGTGTGACTGAGAATCACCCTCTGCTTGTGAGTAGTGTAATAAAGATGAAAAGTCAACAGGAGGAATCTGGCGGTGTGCCCTCTTTGCAGGGGTGGGGGAACCCTCATTTTATGAGGGAAGCATTGTTGACTTCTCCAGCATGATGGACCTTGTGATGTGATACCTGCTTCTCACAACTTGCTGGTAGAAAGAGCGGAATGCATGAATATTACACTTTCTGGAATAATAAGAATGAGGAGGTTTCTCTGGATAGGGTTCTTCTGTAGCAAAGTTGGTTCTTCTGTAGCAAACATTCACCTGCTCAGGAAGTTTCTTTTCATAGTTTGAAGTTCCTGGAAATAGAGAAAGCAAGAAATTCAAGGATGCAGTTCAGGCTAGATCAGGAAAGATTTGTTCAGACCTTAAGCGCTCACTCGCTCTCTCTTTCTTTGTGTGTGTGTGTGTGTGTGTGTGTGTGTGTGTTGGGGGGAGATAACATTAATCATCTTTTCCAAGGCACCACTGTGGCTGTCCCTTCTGTGCTTGATAGCATTGTTTTCGGACTAGGTGCTTGCTGGCTTGCCTCCCAAACATCAGCAACACAAACCTAATACAGCAAATCTCAAAGGACAAAAAATTCAGACTCTGTTTTTACTTCCAGAGAATCCCCACCCCCATCTCTGGTTGCATAAGAATGTCTGGGAGAATTGCAATACCTCAAGCCCTGTTGTTACAAGAAAATACAAAAGTGCAAGTTTGCCCCTGCAATAAATTACCTTAGTACCTCCTAAAAGCCAGGTCAGCTCTAGCTTTTGATTAGCAGGTGCTAACAAATTAGTGGCTTACCCACCATATTCACAGGAACAGACAAAATAAGAGATCTGGTGTGAGGTGTGGGGGGAAACTGAGCTTTTCAGTTGCTTATGATACAGAGCTGCTCTTACAATATGCTTCCTGCTCTTAAGGAGGTCGTATACTCCGGCCCTCTAGTTCAGTCGAATAATTTGCCCCATCTCAACCCACGAGTCATAACATTTCCCTGTGAACATCTGCATTTTCTTCTTCAGTGAAGCTACTTGCATAACACTCCAGAATTCAGGGGCTATGTGGCTCCTGTCAGTATTTATACAGATCATATATCTGCAACTTAAAATAACATTACTTGGATTTTCTCAAGCTTTTTAGAGTGTTCCTTTCATCATGTTCTTCTTACATCCTGTTGGGTGACTTTTGCTTTCTCATGGGAAAGCAGATCATCCGTTTACCATTCTGCTTGCTTGTGGTCAGCAACACAAGAGCTGTTAAAATACTGCAGAGTTGTTTATGGTAGCGTGCCGTGTTCTGCCCCTCTAAAGATGCAAACTGTTTATTTTCTATTCTGGTGTGTGAGAATTTCAGTCATTTTCACTCCCCACCTCCCTATTCCCTTTATTCAGTACCTTGGCATTTCTGTACTTTACCATGTAATTTACATTTTGTGAAATTTTGTAGGAATTCTCCCCATGTTTTATAAATACCTATGACAGAATAGTAAAATGTGCACTTCAAAATACAATATGTAGCTTTTAATGCCATATTGGAGAGAATTAATTTTCTTTTATTATATTTTCTTCTTTTATATTTAGAAATAATCTGCAGCTATAGTTATAGGGAAGGAATTAATCTTGTTAAATATTTACTGTAAGACGGTCTTTAGCTCCCAGTTTGTTTTAATAGGATGTCTTACTATTAATGGTCTGCTTATATGGGTTCTAATGAACTTCATAATTGAGGCACTTCAGGTTTCTCAAATTATTTATTTAATTAATTTCTGTACCACCCGATAGCTGAGGTTAAAATCAAACAAAAGTTAACACAAATATTTTAAAAGAACAAACCATTAAGCAATTGCTATGATTCAGCATAGAAGCATAGCGGCAGTACAGAATAAAATTATTCAAAGATTCCTATTCCCCCCGCAGCCCTCCAAAAAACCCCAATGTGAGATAGAAAAATGGGGAGGAAAGATTTTGCTCTATGAATTTCCTTAATTTAGCCTAGCTTTGGATCTAGCACCTTTGAATCTCCCTAAGTTTAAACAATACCACAATCAAAGCAATATTCAAAAATGGTCTTTAATTCAAGGAATGTATTAGTACGGGGGTGTTTCTCTTTAATGGAAAGCAGTGGGCATAGGAGAGAACTCTGTTGTAAGAGTGCAGAATGCTTCTGTGTAAAGGTTTTAAGAGGACATGCATGTGTCTGCTTAAGCACATGTCAGGCTTCCACTGCTAATTTTTTTTATGGCTCCTGGTTCTCATTTGGGAAATAAGCCTGAAAAATGAGATTGCAAGATAAATTTCAGCGGTAGATTGTGCTTGCACCTCCTTTCTCCTGTAATTTCCAATATAGCCTGTATTTAGCTGCCTCATCTTGCCATGCTGATGGAGTACCAAATAGTATTTGATGATGGGTAACATATCTAGGTCGTACTATCCATTTTTACTGCTTTTTTCATTGCTCATTTCATCTTTCAGAGCCATTTTTGTAATACAATTGCTAGAAGTGAGAGGCCCCTGCAGCTAACAAACTTACTCCTGGAGTAGTGTCATCAAAGTACATTTGTGATCTTGCAAATATCTCTGGCTTTTCCTTTAAAAGCCATCCTGCTCAATAAATGTTCAATACGTCTGGTACATCAACATTTCTCCCTCTTGAAAAGAACAATCCTTTTAGGATGCTTCAGAAGTTGAACTCTTTCTTCCGACCACTAATCATTTGCTGGTTTCTTGGTTTTTTTGTGCACTTTTTCCCATTTTCAAAGTTCAGAAGTCTTAATAACTTCAAGCTACAATTGCTCCAGTTCTGCCCATGCAGCCCCTGAGAACTTCTCCAAACTGTAATGTGGATCTCAGGCTGAAAGAGGTTTAACACCACTGTTCTGGTTTAACACCCACGTTGTTAGAAGAGTACGGTTGATTCTACTCATTGGTCAGCCAACATTTCCAAGTGGGAGTGGAAAGAGTACATTTATCAGGGAGAAATAGAGGGAGGGGGATTTGTGGAGTAAACAGAACTCTGGAATGCTAGATAGGGGAAAACCCAAAAAGGAAAAAGTCCATCAACTCCTAGCAGTCTCCAGGCAGGCTGGTTGGAATTGGAGAACTTTTTTTCTGTTTCAACAGGCCCTTAGAAATACAGTTAAGCTTGTAAGGTATAGTTAATCTGAAGCTGATGTGAAGAAAAGAGTAGCCACAATAGCTAGTTGTTCTTACTATGTCTTGCAGAAGATTCACCCCCAACATTGATTTTTTTCCTCATTTGGTTGCATTACAATCTGGAATTGAAATGGATTGAATTGCCATTGTTACCATTTGATGTACAATAGACATTCAACACCGAGGATGCAAAATTAAAATGCCACGTGTTGGTTGCAGAAAAATCTTCTGCAACTCACTGTACTTTAGCTTAAGTTTTCATTTCCGCTGTTAAGACATTCCATTTTTGATAGTGAAGGTGGTGGGGGGAGGGGACGTCAATTTCAGAGCAAGTACATGGTTCCTCGCAACAGTGTGTGTAGGGCTGTGAGATAGTCTGGAAACCCATATGTGAATCTGTCCTACTGAGCTAGTGCTTACTAAGTCCTTTGGAGGTCCTTTGGAGATGCTCTAGTGAGCTTCGTCCGCAAGACTTTAAACTGAGCCGGGGGGGGGGTTCAGGCCCCCCAGTAACATGTCTGCACTGGACAAGTGTGGGGGGAGGATCAGGGCTCTGGGAGCAGGGTTTTAGAGATACTGCAGGGACTGACAGGACTCCTATGGAGAGGGGCCAGGTATCAGGGAGGATGGGAGGAAGGAGGAGGCTGGGAACTCCAAGGAAGGGAAGTGGTGGGAAGGAGTTGAGGTGCATGTACACCAATGCTAGGAGCATGGGTAATAAGCAGGAAGAGCTTGAAGCTCTCCTGGGAATAGGAGGGTATGACCTGGTGGGAATCACAGAAACATGGTGGGATGAAAGGCAAGTCTGGAATTTGAACATAGAGGGGTATCATCTTTTTAGAAAGGACAGGAAGGGAAAGGGGTGGGGGCGTGGCTTTATACATCAGGGAAGGGATAGGATGCAGTGAGATAGAATGCAGCCCAGATGGGGATTCGGCAGAGGCAGTCTGGGTGAAACTTAGGGGTTTTGACAGGGAAAGAGACCTGACAGTGGGGGTACATTATCGCCCTCCAAGTCAACTTGAGACCCTGGATGATGTCCTGACAGGCCAGATTCTATCTCGGGGGAGAGACACAGTAATTATGGGAGATTTCAGTATCCCGGATATTAGTTGGGAGACTCACTCGGTGGTGACAACCAGGTCATGTCGCTTCCTAGAAGCTATAGAGAGAGGGTTTTTCACACAGAGGGTCCGACAGGCGATGAGGGGAGGAAACATCGTTGACTTGGTCTTGATCAGTAGAGAGGAGCTGATAGATGAAATACAGATTAGGGGAGCCCTGGATGCGAGTGATCACTCCATCCTTTGCTCTGAGATCAGGGAACTGGGGACATGCAGCAGGTCGAGCACTAGAAGCTGGGACTTCAAGAGGGCTAGTTTTGGCCAACTGAAGGCCAGACTGGGGAAAGTCTCCTGGGATAGGTTACTGGAAGGTAAGCGAGTTGAGGAGGGGTGGATGGCACTCCAAAGGGAGGTTTTGGAGGCGCAAGCCTTGACGATACTTCTAGTCAGTAAGGTGGGTAGGCGGAGGAGAGTGCCCGCTGGCCTCCATTTTTGAGGCCTCATGAAGAATGGGTGAAGTTCCAGAGGACTGGAGGGTGGCATCAGTGGTCCCAATTTTCAAAAAGGTTAGTAGAAGGGACATGGGGAATTACAGACCTGTTAGCCTTACGTCCATTGTAGGAAAAACAATGGAAAGGCTCATAATAGAGAGAGATCTAGTGATGCTAGATAGGGAAGGGAGTCTGACAGCCACACAACACAGCTTCCACAAAAACAGGTCCTGTCAGACAAACCTTGTGGAATTCTATGGCAAGGTTTCGAGATGGCTAGATGGAGGGGATGCAGTGGATGTGGTATACCTGGATTTCAGCAAGGCCTTTGGCAGAGTGCCCCATGATATCCTAGTCGAGAAACTGAGGAGTTTTGGGATACACCAAAGCACTGTCTGGTAGATTAGGGCATGGTTGACTGATCGAAAGCAGAGTGTAACCATTAGTGGGGAATCATCGGGATGGCAGCCAGTGACAAGCGGGGTCCCCCAGGGCTCTGTCCTGGGGCCAATCCTGTTTAATCTTTTCATAAATGACATGGAAGAAGGGGTGAGCAATCTGCTGATCAAATTCTCAGATGACACTAAAACTGGAGCAGTGGCCACAACTGAGGAGCAGGTACTCCAGATCCAAAAGGATCTGGACAGACAATGGAAGTGGGCAGGAGACAACAGGATGGCATTCAATGTGGATAAGTGCAATGTCTTGCACTTGGGGCATAGGAATAGGTGTCATAAGTACAGGTTAGGTGACAAGTGGCTGGAGAACAGCACTTGTGAAAGGGACCTCGGGGTACTGCTTGACTGCAGGCTAAACATGAGTCAGCAGTGTGATGCGGTGGTCAAGAGGGCGAACACCACCCTTGCTTGCATAGCCAGAAGTGTGGCTTCTAGATTGAGAGAGGTATTACTACCACTCTCTACGACTCTAGTGCACCTGCAAGTGGAGTATTATGCTCAGTTTTGGGCCCCTCATTACAGAAAGGATATAGCCAGGTTAGAGTCAGTGCAGCGTAGGGCCACAAGGTTGGTGGCCAGTTTGCAGGGGATGGGGTATGAGGAGAGACTGAGGGAACTGGGTCTCTTCAGCCTGGAGAAGAGGAGACTCAGAGGGGATATGTTGGCGACTTACAGGTATGTGAGGGGATGTCACATGGAAATGGGTAGAGACCTGTTCTCTCCTGCAGAGGAGGGCAGGACACACTCCAACGGAGCAAAGCTCTGGGAGCCAAGGTTCCATTTGGATGCCAGGAAGCACTTCCTGACAGGACACCGAGGGTGTGGAATGGGCTTCCACAAGAGATCGTTGAGGCCCCATCGGTGCGGGTGTTCAAGGATAGGCTGGACGTTCACATGGTGGGCATGCCGTGAGCAGAGCCAGCTGGTGCCGGAGGTCAGACTAGATGGCCCAGGAGGCTCCTTCTGACTCTCTCTGTTTCTATGTTTAAGTCTTCTTGAGCATGATGAGACATGCATTTCCACCTTAGATGGTAGTGAATAGATTAAAACTGGCTGCCCTTAAAGGGCTATACAAGGGAGGGTTAGGGGTTTGGTTTCCAATAATGCTCATGTAGTCCTTTAATTGACTGAACATGGTGCCATTTGCAGTGGCTGCTCTTGTCCCACCAAGTGCCCTTTCTTGTAATTCAGTAGGAGCTTTGCTTATAAAAAGTCGCTTTCTTAGGGAACAGGGCCCTTCTTCCCTGTTTCATTTGAACCTGGGATTGAGACCATGCTGTGCAAGACCTGCAGAAGACCTGGATGTACTAAAGTCCAGGACCCAACCATCATACGAGTAACACAAGGAGCTTGAAAGGGCCTGAAATCTGTTTACTGTTTCTGCCACTCTCAAAATCCTGTTGCTGCTGCTGCTGCAATGTATGAGTCACCCAGGAGCTGAAGCTCTCAGGGCAACATACACAATAAGAACAAATAAAACACATCAGGATGCATTCCATTGGAGCTCAGTGAACCAAGGTTCCATTTGGATGCCAGGAAGCACTTCCTGACAGTTAGGATCCCTAGGGTGTGGAATGGGCTTCCATGGGCGGTGGTTGAGGCCCCAGTGGTGAGGTTTTCAAAAGCTCTTTAAAGCTGTTTGGATATCTGGAATTTTCTCTTCACTTCCCCAGTGGCTCTGTTTTCATCTTTTCCCCTCATTTCAGTTCATTATAATTGTATAGCATTCGATAACATAAAATGCTGTGCTTTGGTTTTTTCTAGCCCGTTGGAGTCAACTTGATCAGTGTGTACTCCAGTCCTAATGATCAGAGCCTTTGGGCGATTGACAGCAAATGGAATGTTCATGTACGGGTTGGAATTACGGAGGAAATGCCTGTAGGCACAGATTGGGAACAGGTTCCAGGTAAGAATGCGAGATGCAACACTCAGTTGCTGTTGGAATTCCAGGACAGCTTGGTCCCTCTCTGATTTTAGCTGATTTCATTGTTGGCTGTAAGAAAAGCTGGGTCAGACTAAGTTCCATCTAGTCCAGCATTCTGTTCATAAAGTAGCCAGCCAGCTGCCGGGGGAATTCTGCCTGCTGGAGTCATGTGAATGCAGCAGCACCCTCCCACTTGCATATCCCGTGCCCTCTCTGATGGTGGATGTAGCATTGCCTATCAGGACTAGTAGCCATGGATAGTGTTGCCCCTCATGATTTTGTCCAACCCCCTTTTAGAGAATTGGTGGCCTTTATTACATGTGAAGTACTTCCTTCTATCTGACCTGAATCTCCCACCCATCAGTTTCATGGGATAACACCACCACTAGTATTATGAGTGAGGGGGGAAACAGCTGTCCATCCACTTTCTATGCATAGTGCAGTTTTGTATAGCTCATATCATGTCATCCATTACTCACTATTCTTCCCACCCTGTTTGAATCTCCCACACTGCAAACCTCCTTAACTGAGAAATTGTCTTCATACAGTTCATAGTTAAATTATGGAAGGCTTCATGCTGCCAGATTAGTTATAGCCACTAAATTAGATGACTTTATAAGGTCCTTCAGATGAGGCTCTTCTGCAGTTCTCCTCAGCCCTAGCCAGTATAGCCAGAGGAGAGGACTGGTGGGAGTTGGAGGTCAACAGCATTAGAAAAACTGCATGTTCCTTGGCCCTGACCTGGTCTATCAATGGCTGTTAGTCATTGTGGCTTTGTAAAACTTCCAGGTTCAGACAAAATGTGCTGCTTAATCCTGCAGGAGTGGCCTACTGCCGTCACAATACTTTTGTGGGCTTCCAGGAGGTACTGAGTTGGTCCCAAGGGGAAGCTAGCTAGACAATCTTTCTTTGAGCAATACTAGGAGGAAACTCTACACTCCCTTTAACTGCAGTTTGGAGCTCCTAGGCCAGCTCCATTGGCAGTGCCAGGGTCGACCACTCCTGTGAGTCCACTATCCAGTCTCAAGGATTCTTTGCCTATAATCTGCCTCTTTGCTCTTCTGCATAAATAAGGCTCTTCTCTCCATTCACTAAACCAGCAAAAGTGATGTTTCTCTACAAAGAGATCATAATTCTTAGCGTGTTACATGGCAAAGGTGCCGAACTTCTGTCACTCCAAGGGCTGAATTCCATTTCAGAGGATTTTGCAGGGCTGCATTGGGTGAGTGTGGGGCAAAGAGTGAAGTCAGGTGTACTGAAAACACCAGTGTATTTTTGCGTAAAACCCTAACTGTCAGTAGCCAAGCTATAGGAGAGGCACTTCGGTCTTTTAGAATGGAGGAGAACTGCTCAAGTGAGCAACTGTCAAATGATTGGGGGAACCCAGCATGCTGGATTTGGCCTTTGAGCCTGAGGTTGTATAGTAACCAGCACTGGCACCTATTCTGATGGATAGTAACCAGCCCTCCCCATGCTGGTGCCCTCCAGAGCTGTTGGACTACTACTCCTATCATCCACACTCAGCATTACAATTCACTATATTTCACACATCTTTATTAATCTTGCTGTGGCCTCACAGTATAACATTACAAATACAGTAAATAAACACTAATACATATGTTACCCTGATTTTTTTCTCTTTTTTAAATCTCCTCTTGAAGAAGTATTTAATGTTTCTTCTTCTGTGTAACATCAGAAGTAGAGGAAAATGTGTACAATGGCTGTATCAGTTTCAGAATGCTTTGAGCCCTCATGTTCTTCACGTTCTCTCTGGGGACAGGACTGCAGGCATGTGAGCTGGCGATAAGTACAAGAACTGTTTGGGCACGCTGTCCAAATGGGGATATTGCACGGCGGTACGGCATCACCTATAAAAATCCTGCCGGAGACTACTGGAAGAAGATCCCCGGCAGTGTCGTTTGTTTGACAGGTAAGTGGGCTCCTTGACAGGCTTGGTGGTCTTATGCAAACTGTGGGGGGAATTCTGGCAATTTGCTCTTTGAAAGGTGAAGCAGTGCTGGCCTTTTAAACATCAGTTTGGCTTCTCAGTTTCACAAAGCCCAAGTCTAAACAGGAGTATTAATTTGCAAGTGACTCTTCTAGAGCTGTTTAAACATTGCACTGCATGAGCACTGGGTTTGTAGACAGCTTTGCAGTTTGATTACAAAGGGGCAGGAGGAAGAGACAACAAAAGTCCAAACCATCACTTGAAGCACAATCCTATGGATGTTAGGCAGGAAAAAGGCCTACAGTTCCCAGCTGTGGTGACTTGGGCATGCTGGGATTTGTAGGCCTTTGTTCTGCCTAAATATGCATAAGATTGCACCTTTAGCCTGCACCTAGCATAAATCCCCTTTTTTTCCTGCACTGACTTACCTCTTTTCTGGGTGATAGCTAAATTGCACCTACCTGCTGTTTAAACATGTGCAGGTAGGTGAGATGAATACCAGCACATATGCAAAACGACACCAGCCTAATCTTCTTCATCCTATCCTCAACTTGAAGAGTGCCCCTCTTCTGTTTCTATTTGTTTCTTCATTTCTTTAATTTTGGTGACGTTGCAAAACAGTCTTCCCCAGCCTGGTGCCCTCCAGCAGTTTTGCATTGTAGCCTCAGGCATTTCTGGCTATTAGTCATGCTGACTGGGCCTAAGGAGAGTTGAAGTCCACAACTGCTGCTGGAAGGCACCAGGTTGGGGAAGGATTTTGTAAAAGACAGTAGGGGATGGGTGAGTGCAGACCTAAAGGAGAATCACTGAATTAAATGGGGCTGAAGTTGATCCTGTTGCTTTCAGCAGAGGTGTTCTGAGACTTACTCTGGATTAAATTCAAGGCAGAGTTGCAGGTGGGAAGGGATAGACTTTTTGGTCAGGAGTTTGCCTGCTAGCATTCCAGCTGAATCTTATAACCCTTTTTCCCTCAGTTACTCCTGCAGATGTCCTGTGGGGAGTTGGTCCTTCTGGATATCTCCTCCAGCGTCTCACAAAGACCTTCCACCATTCTCACACCTTGCAGAAACAAAGCGATGCATCTGTGTCCTTTCACCCTGAGGATTTTGAAGATGAGTGGGAAGTCATATGAAGTCCTCAAGGATGCAGAACTGTAAAATAGCAAGAAAACATGCTTGGGAATCCTGTTACATGCCAAATGCCAGGCTCTTAAAGCCCCAGACATTTGACAATATTAGCACTTTGGTATATTAAAAAAAACCCTGACTTGTCCAATAGCCCCAAATTGTGTAGTGAGGTGTCTTGTTTCAGTATCTCAGGTGAGACAGGCAATGTGGCTTAAAGAAATTGTGAACTTGTCATGGTTATAGTGATTCTGTTTTGAAATATAACATGTCAGTTTAACCTCATTAGCAGCAAAACTGTTTTGCTCTAGCATGCAGGCTAATATCTGTGCTACATTGGGAAGGACGTGCATTACATTAACTATTTTTCAACACCAGGAATGTGTTTAAACTTTCTTCTTGTACTTCAGAGTCTGAGTAGAAGGAAATGGATACACTGTGGATGGAGATCGCATTTCAGTTTCCCCTTCATAAAAGGAACAATATATGTTTCTTGGTAGAAAGTCAAATCAGTGGTGTTCCAATGAAAATATTTTGGGATAATTTTAATTGTAACCTCTCTGGTTCCTTAAACTTTTGCTTTGTGATGAACTGGGTTAAAAAGGAAAACCTAGTTTCATTCATTACTGGGGAGCTTGGTTTTATCTCATTCTTGTTGGAATGTTTGTTCTCTGTATACATACACCAGGACATTAATGGCTTTTGTTCCACAGATACCTAGGAGAGGGTTAGAAAGAACATTGTAAGTCTGGCTTGTAGAATGACGGTAGTTCTGTGGGTGGTATTTATACCACACTTAGCCTGAAAGAACTGTGCCTGTAACCAGAGGAGATTCTTAGTTCCCTTTTTGTACCATAATTTAGAATAAAAACTGAAAAAGTGCTAATAAAGAAATGTATCCCATAAGTATGTGGTATTTGTCAGGATTTGTCTCTGCAATGATCAGTTTTTAGCTACATTAGCTAAATATTGCAATATCTTACGTTTGAGAAGTTTACAGCACAGGTACTTTATAATCTACTAATCCTTACAGCATATATTTCATGAAGCTTAATTTTCTTAAAAAAACAGCTAAGAAAAATTGTAACTTCCAGTAGCTTAGGATTGTAGTATTTTATATCTGTTTATTTGTGGCTTCCTTGGAATCTTGTAAGCAGCTGCTAATGAATCTGCAAATGAGCCAACTTCCACTGCAGTGGGGAATGTGTGAATCTAAAGTGGAGGTGAAGGGACTTTTTTTAAGCTTTCCAGTGCTATGCGGAGAGCTGATGCAAACCAGAAAGATGGATACTCTCCATACAGAGAAATAATGTTGGTCACTAAAAATACCTGGTTTGCAACCGCACTTGCATAAGGAGTGCTCGATTTTCGGTCTGCTCTTAGTTTATGGCGACGAGGAGGTCATATTTGTTTGAGAGCTGATCTGTTTTGCCTGATAACTTCTTCATCTATATATGGACCTGGCCTCAGAGTTTCCTTTTTTAGTCTGTCACTGGATTGTGACCAATGTAGCTGCTCAAGTTTACCCCGTTCATTTATTAGTAGGCTATTTTGAGGAGCCTCTCAGTGAGGGAATCTCCAAAGTTGTAAACACACACACCTCCTTTGAAGTTGGAAACTTCTGGGAGATGCTGTCAGCAGTATTTTACACTCCTCCCGGCCAAATGTTCACATTACAGTAAAATACTGAAAAAATAAATGACATTTTGTATAGATGTACACTTTTTTACAAAGACCTCTTGGCAGCAGCTTAGCTTGCCAGCTGCTTTTGTTCCCTGTACTAGTGCACCTTGCCTTGTTCATGAATATAAATGGGTGTTGACAGCCCTTCCAAGTCAATGAGATTGTTTTTGTATTGACTGATCTAATCATCAAATGCTTACCATCCTTATTTTCATTTTTGTACATTTGTGTTTTGCCTCTGTGTTCAGTGCAATAAGCTTGTCTTGTTCTTAAAGCAAAGCGAAAAATCTCTTACATTTAAATATTTGATAAAAGAATGCTAGATTGGCTTTGCAGGACAGTTTAATGAGGGCTTGCACTGACACTAGAGAGCGTACTTGGGGGTCTCACGTAAGCCAGGTGCTCAAACAGAGAGTGATGCCCTATAGCACTTTGTTCCTGTCCAAGAGCTTTTACTTGAATCTTAAAGAATTCCAACTTTTGGCTTTATTTAAGCATGTCGTAGCATTACTACAAAGATTGCAATGAAAATATTACTAAACATTTGAATAAAGGAAATAACCAAAAAGATTGCATTCATTTTTGAACCACCTCTTGTGATTTTGAAAACATTTGAGTTGTGGTATTTACTCTGCTTCACAGTGTACAAGCATCAGAACAGAGCAGTCCAAGGTCTCATGTTTTCACCCTCTTATGGATTAACTTCCGTAGCTTGATGTGCATTTAGATTCAGATGGATAAGACACCTGACTGCCCAAACATAAGAGTGCATGCTACTCTGCTTCCATTTCTATTATAGCTATAAAACTTCTAACAAAGACCTTGAAACAACATTAGGGGGATGATGTGGACTTAAAAGCTAGAATTTCTTGAATAGACCAGAGCAAGATTGGTGATTTTATTATACAAAGGAGATTATCTGGTTGGAAGCCCAAAAAAAACAAAACAAACCCCAGCAAAGTGAGTATTTAGAACTGTAAATCCTAAAATGGATTGCTGTCTTGCTATAAAAGCGGTATGAGTGCTGGACACAGGACAGGTACAGTTACGAGTTAATGCATGGCTAGTTTTGAAGCAATTTGCTGTGGAAAGCAAGTTAAATAGTCTGTGCCCAAGTATAGTTATAAAGTGAATCTGAAAATGCTGTTGCCACAAGGGCAGGGGAATGACCACCCCAACTATACAACCATATTTTCAGTAAAGCCAAATAACCTGATACAGCAGCCGGTATCTTGAGAAATCAATCGGATGTTTACATACCCTTTCATTTTCTTTACATGCTTGAATGTACATACCAAAATGCAACATGCACACATGTTCTTCTAGAGCCAGGGGAGCATTTCCCTTAAAAACCTGCTCCACCAAACTATAAAGCAACCTCTTGAGAGAGAGGCGTAATTCTGTAGGTACGATCTCTTTACACCCAATCATGAGTATGTTTTGCACTTGATACATAGGAAATCCCCATTCTGGATCTCGCTCTGACGGTCTAGGTATCCTCTGAAGCTATTGCAGGCACGTTCCAGGGACCTTGTGCCTTGCAGTGGGCCCCAGGCATCCCTGCCCCTCCTGAGCCATGCTGCTCGGGGAGAAACAGATCGGCCTTTCTTCCCTGCCTGTCCTCTGCATTTCCAGACTGGATGTTGAAACAAAGCCTCTTGCTCGGCACCTGATACCAAAGGCAAAGGGAGGAATGGGGGGTGGGCCTCTAGAACAGCCTTCCCCAACCTGGTGGTCTCCAGAGGCTTTTGGACTGCAACTCCCTGAATTCCCATCCAGCAGGGGCATTGACTGGGAATTCTGGGTGTTACAGTCCAAACAAGTCTGGAAGGCGCAAGGTTGGGTAAGCCTGCTCTAGGGGGAAGGGTCTACATCACGGGTCTTCAAACTACGGCCCGCGGGCTGGATGCAGCCCGCCATGCCCATTTATCCAGCCCGCCTCAGAGGTTTTGGATGCGCTACGCACACACATGCACACCACCCTCCTCGCTCGCCACGTGAGGAGGCAGTGGCTTGCGTTTTGGACTCAGAGAAAACCATCGCCCCCCGCCCCCCATGGAAACGTTTGAGGACCCCTGGACTACATGGATAAATGAGTGGAAGGTGACTCTTTCCTCATTTTTGGCTTTAGTTCCACCTACTTTCAGTTCATCCCCCCCATCACAAGAATGTGGCCCCCTGACACATACCCCGAGGGAATGTAGGCCTCTGCTTTTAAAAAGTTTTCCAGCCCTGGTTTAAAAGATCAGTCATGAAAGGTAGAAACCTGTTTTGCAGCCATCCCTATTGCTAGTAATAAAATGTGTAAACGTCAGAGGGATAATGTACTTCGGTGGAGGCCAAGTCAGGTACACTGCAAGCACACGGATGCCCACCCCTGGTGAAAGGTATGCTTTGCCCCTCTGGCTCCCAGTCAAATTGACAGCACAATCTGGTACAGGTGTAGAAAGGTTCTGCAACAGCCACCCAGATGTAGAAAGAGTTCTTCGAGAGAAGGAAGTATGAAAAGAAGTGGGTGTTGATCTAGTAATCAGGAAACAAAGATGGACGTTTGGGCTGTAATAAGGTAAGTGGCCCACAAACACTACTTAGGTCAGGTATCTTTTAAAATAAACAGATTCAGTTCATTATGGATTTTAGCAAAGCACTCTTTACACAAGAGAGATGAAAGCAAGCAGCATAAGATAAGTGTATTTTACAGAAGTGTTAAGATATCTTGAAATGTCATGCTGACCAAAAAAAGTCAGAACAAAACTTCAGGAGATTACACATACAGTAACATTTATACTACTGGTCAAGTGCACAGAAGCTGTTGCATAAAATGTGGTGAAATTACTGCTACTTTTCCAGTCCAGTTGTTGTTGTTGTTGTTGTTGTTGTTGTTGTTGTTGTTAGAACATTTCTATGCCGCCCCTTGCCGAAGCCTCGGGGCGGCTTACAAACACAATAAAATACAATAAAATACAAAAATAACAATATAAAATTAAAATTAACACTATAAAATAAAAATATAAAATATATCTTTTGCAAAGACCAAAATTCCAGATTCAAAATAAGACCATCTATCAATCTGAGCACGTTCCAAAGATTCTGTCCTCCCTGCACTTCTGGGGCACAGTTGTTCCTTCTGTGCAGCCCATATGTCCCTCGCTTCTCATGCAGCTGTGCAAAGTGTCTGTGATATAGGAAGAAAGACACATGAGGGTGAATGAGAGCAGCAGGTTTTTCCTGTTGCATGTGCTTAAAGAGCATTACATCTGATAAAAATTTTACGTCTTAAATGAGGTAGAGGAAGTGTTGCAATTTGATCCTCTTTCTATGGTGCTGTTGAACTCGACTTGAGACTATTAGAGAAGCCATGTTGGATCCGGCCAAGTTCCATCTGATTCAGCATTCCGCTCACATGATAGCCAACCAGCTGCCCACTTGACACTCACTAGCAGGATGTGAATGCAGCAGCACCTTCCCATTCGTGTTCCTCAGCAACTGGTGTATACTGGAGAGGACTTCTGGGACTATTCAACACTGCCAGCCTTATCCTCCATGAATTCATCTAATCCTCTTAAAGCCATCCAAATTGGTGACCCGTTGTCACATTCTGTGGTATAGAATACCACAATTTAGCTCTGTACTGCATGAAGGAAGTTAATTCATTTTATTTCTTCCAAGTTTCCCATCAATTGTCTTCATGGGATAACCCCACTAGACCCTACTGTTAGGACAAAGTGAATAAAAATGTCTTCTATCCAGTATCTCTGCACAATAGATACTTTTGTACAGCTTTCCTGTCTACCTTTCCTTGTCTTTTTTCTAAGCCAAACAGACCCAGACATTGCTATCATTCCCCATAGAGGACTTGCTCCAGTCCCTTAATCAGTTTGGTTGCTCTTTTCTGCATTTTTCCAATGGTACACGGTATTCCAAGTACAGTTCGTTCAGTCATCTTGACCAATGGCTGGAGTGATCAGAGCTATACCCCAACAACACCTGAAGGATACACATTCCCATCTCTGCCTTCATTTATCAGTGGTGCTGCCCAGGATCAAGGTGTGCTGATGACAAGACAGCCCTAGAGAGGTTCAACCCAGCTGGCTTTCTATGCTCACAGGTGTGTCCAAAGCTACAATTAGCCAAGCACCAAGACTGGAAGAGGAAGGGAAAGAAAAGCAAACTGGATTTCAACCACATTTCCAAAAGAAGCAGCAGTTGCTGCAAGATGGCAACTTAGTGTTTGAAGTATAATCAATCTCACATAAGTGCTTAATAATGGAAATCACATTAATTTCTAATGAGGACAATTTTGTTACTGTTGCTGTAACTATAAAGTGAATTAATAATGACTTCAAATGTTTCCCAGCTATATATCACTTTTCAGATAAGCTTGTGAAAAACAGGCCACTCATAATAGGCAGAAATCAGCTCTTTAATGAGCTGGTAGGGCCTTCCTGACAGTTTTGGAAATTAAGGAATGTCTGTCTAGCAGGTTTTTTCCCCTTCCTTGATGCAGGAGTAAATAGATTTTCAGTAGACAGCTTTAAAACAGCAACTATGGCAGACCATTTAAAACTTCCGATTATGGAGAAGCAGCAGTGAAATTAATGTCCCCCTGGTGTCCCTAGCATTGCATTACCAAAGGGGTTTCCTAAAGTTTATGTGAATTCTGTGATAACATAAACAAGTCCAAAATCAATTTGCTGTATTGTTTGCGCTGTCAGTTTTTCTGTCGTCCACTTTTGAACACCTTCAAGTGCCGTTTTATGGCCTGTGGCCTCACTGTTCGAAAGCCTCCAAACTCGTGCTTTTCTGGGAGCTTCATGCCCTGCTGGACTGAAGCTGGTAGGGTGGGAGAAATGGCAGGGGTGATCTTTGCCTTCCCCGCCAAACATCTCCGGTCTCCTCCATTCACCAGAATGTCCCCTTTTCCTGAGATCACTCTCTTGACCCCGAGAGCAGCCAGGGTGGTTCTTTGCACTCTGGCTGCAAGTGGAGGGGGTGGGGGGGTAGGAAGTCCGACCTCTGGCTCCCTTGTCAAGGTCTGACCTTGGAGAATTTTCCCAAGCCACCCAATGTTCCATCGAACTTTTGCTCAGGGATCATAGAATAGGTCTTTCTGGAAGCAAACTGAAGAACAGCATGTGAATATTGGTTTGAGTCCATGGTACCCTTCTGTCAGAACGAGGGAATCTTTTGGGAACCATTCATTATAAATAAGACAGAGTGGGAAGTGGGATTCATGACTAACATGCCTATACACTTCTGTGCTGCTTTCCATACTTGCTTATTTTCTTTCTCGGTTAAAGAAAAAAAGTTGTCCAAGATGCTTTCTATATGGAAGCTCCCTCAAAACTGAGGCTTCCTGGCAACATTTTCAAGTGCACAATCCAGAACTCAGCCATCCAATTCTATGCAAGAATCTTGTGACACCACTGAATATATAGCGTGAACAGCACAACAGGAAAGATGCATGAACAGCGCAACGCAGGCAGGCTTGTATAGAAGGAACAAGTGCAGACCACAAACCTCTTAAATGATGTTCTATGCAGTTCTTAAACTGCAAAGCTAGTACTACACATGCAATTTGTCCTTTCATCGTCTCTTGCACCCAATGGAATTACGGTGCCATGTGCTACCAAGATTAGCTGCTCATCTAGGTAGAGCTCAAAGCAGATTCTTTATCTCCAGAGTCGCTGATAGATGCCTTCTGAGACTGCCTTGGCTAAATATGATTCACTGGTATGGCTCTGCCTGAGAAAAGATACTGCCTTGTTAGCTATAACAATGTCAGAAGACCTATATCGGCTTCCTGAAGCACTGGAAAAATTGTTCAGCCATGACCAATGGATGAAATTGTAGATTGTCATATCCAATGTAGTAGTGTGCAACCAAAACTGAAAATGGCATCTTTCCCACTGCTCAGGCTGGACTTTCTAGGGCACAGCCGTACAATGTATTGCAGAGTCTAGCCAAAAAAGGCACGCTTGCAGGCTTCTTAGACACGGCGGATGGAAATCATTCAGGCCCTGGACTGGGACTGGAGATATTTTGGTTCCACTTGGCCATGAAGGCCACTGGGTGACTTTGAGCCACTCACTGACTATCTGCTCTACCTCACAGGGCTGTTGTAAAGATAAAATTGAACAGAGAAGTAAAATTTGGGTAGACCTTCAGTTGTGACTACTCAGATGAGCCGCTGCTGCTGCTGCTCCCCAGTACTCTGGTTGCTGCTCAGGATAGACTCTAACACACTTTCACTTTAGAGCATTGCAGTTAAACACCAAGGGGGTTTCTTTGTGTTTGTGTTTCTACAAAGGTGTCGTTTCCCCTGCCAAGTAAGCTCTCAGGTTCCAACATGGAGCAACAGCAGCTCAATTTCTACTTTAAAAGGATGGTATTCAAGCTTTAGAGCTTTGTGGTTGCAGGATGCTTCAAAGCATTTTTAAAATCCAAATTAGGCTCCTATTATGCGGTTCCGTTTTGAAGCCTCTAACAAGACGATGTCCACTCTGCAGGGAGGATGCTAAGCTTGATTGGTTTGGATAGTGTGGATGAGGGCAAAGCGGGAAGCACAGCATCTCTCAGTTTCCAGGTGAACAAACGACCTGACCAGGTTGTGTCATGGAAGGGACTTAGGTCAGGGTTAGGGTTCTCTTATCTGGCAGGTAGGACAGTTGGCTGTTAACTGGCACTTGCTCCATTTAGCCAAGGACTTGCCTTCCTGTTTCTCCCTCACAGAATACAAAGCATTTAGGAAACTGTGCTTACCAAAGAACTGAATCCATCAAGCTTACAGTATACAGAAAACATATGTTACCGCTAGTTACTGTAAAAGCATCTGCTTTTGAAGAAAGGTCTGTGTGTGTACACACAAGCAAAAATGCTCAGTGAGTGCTACTGGCTCTGCCATCACTCCAGAAATGTTGCGGGGGGGGGGTGAGGGGGGATGGCTTCAGAGGAGGGACCAGCTGCCCAGAGAGCTTCAACTTTTGGGAAGTATAGAATTAAACAAACAAACCAGCCAACCAAACAGCGATCCCTAATGGCCTATTTTTCCACTGAGAGAACCGCATCTGTTGACTGAACTGCAGGGGGGATTCCTTTTCCTGCCACCCCCTGGGCACTCGCCAAATCTGCTTGGTGACCTCGAGGGCACATATTCAGGATGAGGCAGAGGGAGGAGAAAGGACAAAAGTCCGATGGCATGAGAGGAAGTCCACCTCTGCAGCACTGGCTCCTGCCCTCAGTATTTTGCAGCAAAAAACCAGACTCTTGTGACACCTGAACACTAACTCATATTATGATCCAAGTGTTTGATGAAGCAAACTCCTGTCCAAAAAGAAACTTCTGTTAAAATAATTAGATTAATGTTGTTTGCAACAAGACTCTTTTCTGTTTCATTTTTCTTGGACTTGTGACTCATTTCAGAACTTGATACACAATCTACGCACTTAATTTATTGCAATCATATAAAATAATGCATTTGTATGTCTCTGCAAGTGCTGAGCTTTTTCAGCCTGCACTCCTTGAAAAAATTGTTATCTGGGGAACCAGGAGGGAAACACACAAGCACAGTGGGTGGTAGCAAAAGATTCAAGACAGTTTATTCGTACACCAGAGTACAGGCCTACAGGGAGGCTGCAAGAGACTACAAAAAGACACTTGTTCATAAGGTCTCCTTCCTGAGTTTTAGTTGTGTACATGCGAACTGCTTCTCTCTGGGCAAAGACAGACAGCAACATAGCAAGCATACCCTAGGACTAAACTGGTTAAAACTAGTGGGGCTGTGAATGTTTTCTAAAGCATCGGCACGTTCTTTCGTAGTGGTTTCCAGCTATCCTGTTCTGATAGTTTCTAATTTTTTATAGTTCACCTCGGCAACTGGGACTGATCATAACCTTTCAACATGCATCCCATTTAAATGAGCACTGCTGCACACATTCTGCAATATGTTTGTTAACATGGTGTTGTCCACCCAGGTTTGTGCTGCCAGCTTTATTAGTGAAGGGTTTGCATTCTGCGCATCAGGTGCTGAAAGTACAACACAGGGCAAGGGCAACCTGCGCCTGGCACCCGAGCCGATCACTTGAGTCGCCTGCTCGAGTGCAGGATGGAAGGGCTGCAGTGCAATGAGGCCGAAACTGCTCCCTGCCCTAACAGACAGGGAGGACTTTCCCACGCTTCACCCACAGAATATCTTAATACATTCTGTCTTGCAAATTATCCTGGACATTGTAATTGGGTTAGCTGCTAGGAATCCTGCTTCAGATGCAAAGCTTTGTGCTCTTGTAGTCCACAAAACTACTACCATTGAACAAAAAACATAATATATTTTATTAGAATGCCACAATGTTGTGAGCAAGCCCTGAAGTGACATCTGAGTTGCTGTTAGTGGCAGATATTCTCTTCTTTGGGGTTTGTTCAAATAGATGCACAGGGATACCTGCAATATTTGCCAGTACCCAAGTCCGTCTGGCCATCAGCTAGCTGCTCATTTCTGCACATAACCACTCCTGCCAGAGCAACCAGCTCATGTGAAATTTGCACTTTCCTCTCTGTGAGTGGAAAATGGCAAAATGATTTTAAATATAGGCAAAATAAATACAATGTACACACTAAAGCCTTCCTCACCCACTATAGCATCTTCCTTCAGCTAAAAAGTATGTTCTCCAGCAGCATCTCATCTTGGGTTGCCTTCCTGCCCTTCCTCACCGTTTCCTCAAGAGATTTGGATGATCCTTGAGTGATGTAAGAGATAACACCACTCTCATTGCATCACAGTATAAGTCTCATTGCTTTCACAAGAGTGTTACACATGCCCAGTTCTTTCAAATGCTAAACTTTGCCTTGATCATAGCCAAATTCATGTGCGTGTGCACATGTGCATGTGAGGGATCCATATGTGAAGGGAGCTCTGAATACTTGTGCAGCAAGGACCGCATAACAACATCCCAGAGGTCCCACCAAATGTGGCAGAACATGAAGGTTATCACACTTGTGCCATCAAATATAGAAAAACCACATTACTGTTCCTGCCTCATTCATTCATTCATTATTCCACTGAAATCCTGCCTTTTTTCCTCCAAGGAGTGCAAGGTGGCCTCTATGCAACTCCTCCTGCCCATTTATCTTTATAACAATCCTATGACGTATGTAGTAGGTAAGGCTAGGTAAGTGCAGCATCCCAATGTCCCCCAGTGAGCTTCACAGCTGAGTAGGCATTAAGATATGAATCCCCAGCTCCCAGTCCAACACTCTGATACTGGCTCTGGTCCCCTTTATTAAGCAATAAGACTTGGGTCTGTGGAACTCCCTGCTGTGAGGCCCTCTTAGCCATAAGGACTTTTAACTGCTATCAGGCAAGATCGAGTCTCTGTAGTTTTCAGAAACCCAGTAGCCTGGTTCCTATTTTATGGGCATGGGGCTGACATCTCCACTGCAAACAGAACACACAAAAAGAGGATATTTATGAAAAGAATTGCATACACAAGGGAGTAAGGTTTATTTTTTTTACAACAATACTTAAGTGTACTTAAATATTTTTGGTTAGGGTCAGGGTATTCCTGATATCGTCAGGAAGGGCTGAGCCCTCACCCTGGGCCACCTGCTTGCAGATAGTGCAGAAAGAACTACACTGTTGCCCACTCAGTTTGCAGCTGGGCCTCGGAGGGAGAAAAAGGGTCATGCTGTGGCCGTGGGGTTCTGCTGATGCTGAGCGGTGCCCCAGCATCCTTCCCTCCTCCTTGCTGGCCCCAGATCCAGCTGTCTCAGTAAGTGCAGTGTGGGGCACAGCAATGGTGGAGATTGTCTCTCGCACCTCACACCTTACATTGGATGCACATAAGCATCTGAATTTGCAGGCTGCTGAGCATTTTTCGTGGGGGTGACAGGATGCTGTCCTGAGAGAGCTTCCCAGCAAAGAGCCTCTTGGTGCCTTCTCTCTCAGACCAGATTCTTCCACCGCACCTCAAACCATCCCCCACGAGTAGCCTTCCTCTGCTCCCGGCTCTTTCTGTTGCTGCTGGCTTCTTGCAGGACCTCGTTTCGGGGACTCCTTGCTGAGGTTTCTTCCGGGCAGCATGTGCCTGAAAACGTCTGGGGCTGACCTGACCCACTTCAGCCCACCTGAAGCTTCAACACAACTGCACAGCACAGCTGCTGCTCCAACAGCCACCAGTTCCGGCAACGACAGCCTTTCTGTCAGGCTCCCTGAAAATGGGTTTTCTCCTTTCCCAGCTTTGAGCACAGCTCATTCAGGCAACGACCCTTAACCTTTTCACTCCTCAACTGTCTCTAAAAGATTTAAAGCCAATCTTTCCCAAATTTCCTCCCCAGGAAGTGTTGTGTTTCCTTACGGACCTTCTACACATTACCTTTGTTGCCACACTTGAAATAAATCTATTTTCTCTACCCCCGCTTTTCAAACTGGGTTTGTAGCTTCCCTGCATAGCAACCGTAACTAAGGCAGTGACAACTGGTTTAGGCCAAATGCAAGGTGGCAAAGCCAGTCTCCTGGAATGCTTGGCTGCATTCCATTCACAGCATCCTTCTAGGGCCACAGCATTTAGACCATGTTTCCCGAAATCCCAGGGTTCCATGGGAATCCTCCAGGGGTTTACTCCTATGATGACAATGAAATGTTAAGGCCTTCAGTCCTTGGTTTCATTTAAAAGAGAGAAGTCTGTGACAAGGTTAGGTCTTCATTTTAATTCAGAGCCTTTATGCACATGCCTTTAAAGCTGGTTAATTCGTTTTAATGCCAATGTAGTTTCATTCAAGTGGATTCAGATTACAAGGAATAACAGTCAGACATGAAGAACCAGAAATGCACTTGCAACCATCACCAAGAACACCCAATTTTGATTTTCTTTTTGGCAAAACAAGCACAACCAAGTCATTTTAGTCTTTAGTACTTTTTGGTTACTATGTAATACATAGGTTCTTTAAGGCATTTATAAATAGTTTCTGTTTACATTGTATGAAATGTATTCTTGCAACATTAACTGTAACATTTTGTTCAAATAAAAGGTATTACATGAAATATTTATTAATGGATTCCACACTGATTTTCACATTGAGAAGTGTTCCTCGGGTCTCTGAAGTTTGAAGAGCACTGATCTAGTGTTCCTCAAATAAGAAAAATATTACAAAACATAAATCAAAGAGGAAAATGCAGTGTTTCTTCATACTGCTCAATTAGTGTTGCAGAACATTATTATCTAGCTCAGTTCTGTTCTGAATCTTATGTTAAGAACAATTATTGTCACTGCATTGCATTTATACCCTGCCTTGCTTCCTCTTGCAAGAAATTCAGAGTGGATAGCAAAATTCTCCTCCTCTCTATTTTATCCTCACAACAACCCTGTGAGGTAGGTTAGGCTGAGCATCTGTAACCAGCCCAAAGTCACCCAATGACCTTCATGGCCTGGATATTTGAAGGAAAGTCTCCTTCCATATACACTCTAAGATCTTCCACTGAAGTCCTTCCTCGGGAGCCATCTTTGAAGGGGGTTAGAAGAGAGGCTACCCAGAGAAGGAGCTTTTCTGTGGTGGTGCCCTGGCTTTGGAACCTGCTCCCCAGAGAGGTGCACCTGGCACCAATGCTTTTTTTTTTTTTTTTTTTTTTGGTGATGGGCTTAAACCTTTTTATTCACCCAGTATTTTAAGGGCTGATTATTTTATTATAGAATTGGAGTCTTTTACAGTATATTTTTACATTACATTTTAAATGTGCTGCTACACTTCTTGTTTGTAAGCTGCCTTGAGATCTGTTTTGGATAAAGATGGGATAGAAATGTTTTAATGGACAAACGACTGAGTGGGGACTAGAACCCAGGTCTCCAATTCCCAGGCAAAAACACTCTGGCCACAATAGCTCAAGGAGTGCTGTTTCTTAAAAGGGCTGCACTATTTCATTTATTGTTCATCAACTGTGCAGTCCTCTGTAAGGGGTTGTTGACATCCCAGCTCTGACCTCGGACCTTACAGCATCTTGCCCACCTTTGGTAGTGGGCACAGAAAGAGCTGCACCAGCCGTTTCCCTGGAGTGGCAAACAGGGCCCTGGAGAAGGGCAGGAGTGGGTGTTCCGGGAGGCGGGGAGGGGAGAAGACAAGCGTTACCATTATGCGAAATGCCCCGGAAGCACCCGGGGCCCTCCAAGCCGCCACCCGTAGACGGCCCAAGCCAGTTGCCTGGGTGTTCTGCAGCGGAGAGGGAGCTCAGCTGTGACCTTCGCCTCTGCTCCTTAGGAGCCAGTTGGAGGGCCACAGGCATCTCGGGCAGGACTGCATCCTAAATGAATTAAATAAAAATGCTTTCACCACTCAAGAAAGAGTCAGCAGCCTGAATATGCATATTATTAAATTGTCGTTGTTCTTGCTGTTGTTGTGATGTGCTGTCAAGTTGTTGCCAAGTTATGGCAACCCTCAGATTAAGGTCCTCCAAGACGGCCTGTCCTTCATAGCTGCTCAGCTCTTGTAAACACGTATTATCAACACAAATGCTTGCACACCACAGAGGCCCCCCACCTCCGTCTGCAGAACATGCATCTTTTGTGTGAAAATATTACACACGCTTTGCCTATAAGCAAGTATTCTCCATCAGAATGATTGTTTTGGGTACATGGAAAAACATACATATAGATCGATGTATATCTGCCAGCCAGGGCACACTCACCTGGGTGTAGGGCTGCACTGAACACAGTTGGCCTCGCAGCCGAGTAACCATGCACATCATTGTTATAAAGTATTGTTGATTCAAATGACAGCCTTAATTCCTAGGCACTTGCATTTCCTCTGGTGGAATAAGACGATGAAAAGAATGCAGACAGATGCATGTTGCTAATGCCAGATGGCCTCACTGTGCCGTGCATTCAGTTTCCCATATTTGGATCTGGCAACTTGCAAAATCAACATTCCAGATGCAACCCCTCTTGTCTGGCAGCTGAGAGCCTTCCTTGCAGTAGAAGAGAGTTCTCTAGAACAGCAAAAGGAAGCAAGCCTCTTGAGCCATTGCCCTTAAACCTGAATTGTTCCCTGGCAGTCTTTTATCTCTTCATCAGCTCAGGCATTACCCATGGAGCTAAGGCAGATCACTCTCTGAGAGACCCTTTAACTGAATGTTGTCTTTCTCTTCCCGGCTCCCTACTCTCATGGAAACCACAGAAGGTTTTGTTGGTATCTGGGCAACTGTTCCTAATGCGTCTGTGCCAAAGTGGGAGGCAAGGAAGGAGTCTTTTGACTCCTAAACAAAAGGCAGCAGATTAAATCAACTCAAGATCTCTCACAGCTGTTGCTCTACTTCCTACTATCCAGCAGGAGCTCACATGTGGCATTCAGAAAAAGGCTGTGGTGGAAAGGACTAAGATGACTCCTTTCATCTCCTTCATCTAAGATGATTCATCTAAGGAACCTCTGCAAATGGTTTGCCCTTCCCGGCAGAGACATTCATGCTGGCACCTGCATGTCCTGTAGGCAGGGTCACCTGCTGGGCCACCTCTGCCAAAATGCACTATGATCACGTGCAGAGGTTCCTGAGATGAATATATTTCTGAATGTGTGTTCACTTCTGTGTGCATCCAGGGAGGACATTCAGCAATGCCTCGAAACTGGGCTGAGCCCTGGAGCAACCCGTTTTTTCTTATTTCCGGCAGAATGGAGCTATGCAGTGTGCTGACCAGTCGGTCCTTCGAGCAATTACAGTGACCCACCCACAGTGTTTTCAGCTTTCAAAATGGAGAAAAGAGGTTTTTAGTAAAGTCAATTAAGAAATGCTTAACCAGAAACATGCTGGCTTCCTCCTGAAACCTTTTTCAAAAAACCAAACAGAAGCAAACTGTGTAATTCAACCAGCGTGGCTAGCCAGAGAGCATGAAATTACGGCTACATAAGTTGTCTTCGTGCAGTACAAGATGGGACTCTGTGCAACAAGCGAACAGAGTGAAACTGGCCTATCTTGACCCCATGGCACGGCCTCTACAGAGGAGGGTGGCCCAGCTAGCGAATCGGTGCACAACGAGGAGGTGTGCTCATTTTCGGAAGGCCCTGGCCAAAGGGATGGGGCCCATGCTCATAAGGAGAGTTTCCGGAAGTGAACACTAGATTGGGTTCAACAAATCACTCTGCGCATGCTCAGGAATTCATTCTAGGTGCTTTGTGCTTCTGGGTCAATAAAGAATACTTTGCAAGAAAAAAAGGGAATGTGTGAAGGAGGAATCCTGGCTTTCCACACCATGCAAACAACCTCCATGTATCTTACTTTATGGGAAACAAGTCTTTATTTGAAGGTATCATCTATTTGATGGGCTGACCAGTTCAGGAAGAGAGCTCTGACAGATGGGCTGGGGTTGAAGTTGCCCATCTTCAGTCAGCACCTGAATAGCAGACAATGCAGGTACAAAGTGTCACCTGGTCACACTCTCTTCCTATGAATTTTTGCAACATATGCAACTGTCATATGCAAATTTTATATAAAGGCATCTGTTACCCCAAATATGAAATTATTATTATTATTATTATTAAAACATTTCTATGCCGCCCCTTGCCGAAGCCTCGGGGCGGCTTACAACACAATAAAATACAATAAAATACAAAAATAACAATATAAAATTAACAATATAAAATAAATAACAATGTAAAAGAAGTCACCCTGGCCAGATAAATAAGCAAATATTGTTAACAATTAAAATGACGTTTAAATAAATATAGACAATAAATAAAAATAGACACCCTTGGCTGGAAAGAAGGACAAGATTACACAGTAATGCAGAATCATACAAGTTTAATGCAAAAATGCTTGGCGGGGCCTCTTTTTATCTTAACATTTTCTGTCGAGTGATTGGTTGGTTTTGTCTTCTACTGTATCTTTAGGAACCGAACTGCCCCATGACGTACGACAAGGGGGAGCACATGAGAGAAAAGTGTCTAAGGATCATACAAACATAGGTGTGGATACATGCAAAGGCAGAATCCCGGAGGGCAGGCCCACCGAGGGTGCCGTGCACAGTGGCCCCTGCAAGCCGGAGCCTGCCACGGGCAGCCCTGCAGAGAAGTCAAGGGTGTTTAATCTGGGAGATTTCAGTGGGTCCAAGCATGTTTCGACTCTGCTGGGTTCATGATAAGATCCCCCTTTTCGGTCCCTGGCTGTTGATCTCAGTGCTTTGCAGTTTACCGCTTTTTGTTTTCGGTCAGAATGTGATAGTGGGAGCAGAGTGATGCAAGACCCTGTGGGCGAGAAAGATAAGCGCTTCTGAAATCAGCTGCCCTGAATACTTCTCAGCCAGGCAATGTCACCGCCTAGGCCACGCAGAAATGCTCGCAACATGGCCGGGGAGCAAGGCACTTGAGCAAACCAGTCAGCCTTCCTGGGAGCCACCTCAGAATGAGCTGATCCTGCATTTTTAGTCTGCTTGTGGGAGAATTCCTACAAGGAATCCTGCTTGGAACATCCACTGGTGGAAAGCCGGTGGTGGGGGAAGTTGCTTTATGCCAATTCCCCTTCCCTGTCCACCCTCCCCCAACAATGTTCCAAAGGGTCTTTTAAGCCTTTGGAGGAGAACTTTGGGGGCTGTAAAGGAAGCAGGGCAGGTGGGCAAGGTCGCCTCTTGCTCCATCCAGCTAGCAGGAGAGCTCCTCTGAGTCAAATGTCCCTGTCCTTGTTGGGAGATGTCATTGTACAGGTGCTCCTTATGAATCACCCATAAGTAGGAAATGTATCACCAAAAAAGGGAACAATGAAGAAAGCTAACTGGCATGCCAGATGGATATGTAAATGTATCTCTATACATGCAGATTTAGATTATATTATTACTATTGTTAGTATTTGATAGACATAAAGTACCTCTCACCACAGTCTAAAAGGACGTGACCAGGCAGCTTCATGGGCTTTGCTGTGCCTCCTGTCAAGGTGCTTTGGATGGGCAATTTCTATGGTTCTCCATATCCCAACTCGGTAAGGATTGGACTGCCATTCAAGCAGAGGAAAATTTCAAATTACAAGACTTTTTCTGGACAGTCCTTCAAATAAAGGACTGTTCTGACCAAGAAAGGGCATCTTGCCACCACCTCCCATTTCCAACCCAGCGGATACACTCCTTAAGCATCTGTGGTGGTGTGTGTAGGCCGGACAAGACATAACGAAGCAGCTCCTTGAGTCAGACCTTGTCTGGGGAGCTGATCATGACAGACTCCACAGCGATGCCCTCAAGGAGAGTCCAGAGAGTCCCGTGGATCGGCTGACCTGTATCAGCAAGGCAGGTCTAGCGATTTACCTGTCCAGCAAGAGCATGTCTTTTGAAAACTGCCCATTCAAGCCACCCCCATACACTCCTTTGCATTTCACTGGGAATGGCATAGGATCCGTTTCCTCCCTGCTACTGTCAGAATAATAGCTAACTTCAGAGGAATGTTGAGGAGTAAGAGAGTAATCACACTACCTCTCCACCTGCCCTGATTCCACTCTTCGGTCCTCCTTCTGGAGTGTGGCTTCATTCTGGTCTAAATTGAGCACCATATAAAGGTTATTGTGCCTATCCCATTTACTGCCCCGCAATTTCCATTTATGCTATTTGGAACTAGATTTTTAAAATGTCCCCAACTTTCATGTGAGCACCAGAAATGAAATGCATCCTTTTAGAATTACAATTGTCCTTTTATTAAAAAATGGAATGGGGTGGAGTTGAGTGAGAGTAGGAAGGGATCACATTTTATTAAGTCTGCACCAGATACTGAAATGCCTGCACTAATTCCACCACTGTGGAGTCTGATCCGTGAAAAAGACACTGCACATAACCATAGTCGCTCTGTTCTTCATATATTGCAGGGCTGCATTAATTGAAGTGGTTTCTGAACTTAGCCTTGATGAGTTCTGACTCAAAATTAATCCCACCTTTTTATCTTTTACTTTTGCAGGTAAAAAGCTCAAGTGGATTCTCTCTCTCTCTCTCTCTCTCTCTAACTCCCTCCCTCTTTTAAATCTGGTTTTGCTGCCAGTTAGCTTGGTTGGCATAGCAATCTCGCATTGCTTTATTAAGCATGACAGCATCTTCATAATGGGCACTAATTGGAATTTTTTTGGTCATCCATCAGCACAAGGAACTGTGACAAGCACTGACCACTTCAGAAGCCCATCCTGAGCGGCTGTCGAGTGTTAGGAGACAAAATTGCTGCCTGGGGGGTTAGGCCGAGTGACTGCAGAGAAGGCCAAGCCCTTGTTCCAAGCCCTGGGCAATCCTGCACTTTCCACAAAGCCATGATGTATCTGGGGTTATTCGCAAGGAATTGAAACCACCTGCCTTTTTGTTTCGGTTTTGTTTCTGTCTTGTCAGGCATTCCCGCCACTTGTGTGGCTTTGCGAACCAAGTTATGCATGATAATAGATAAAAGCTAGACAAGCACATCCAAACCTGCTGCAGAACACTAGCTTTAAATTGCAATTTAAAATGTAAAGAGACAGTGGAGAGTAGTGTAGTGCAGTGGTTACAGTGCTGGACTTAGGAGATTCCTGTTCTGATCCCCACTCGGCCACAAGGCTCATTGGGTGACTTCGGGTCACTCACTGACTCTTAGCCTAACCTACCTCACAGGGTTGTTGTTAGGATAAACTGAAGAGGAGGAGGGTTATGTAAGCTGTTTTGGGCAGACTGCTATTCCTAAAGTCCAGGCATGTGTGCCAGTGGTTACATGCCCCAAATAGCATTATCCCACAAAAACAGGAGCTGTCAGCAGACTGACTGGGAATTATGGGAGTTATAGTCTTGCTTATCTGGTCTTGCTTGCACCAGGTTACTTGCTTGCACCAGGATATTTACACCAGGTAAGTAAATATTTCTTACACCAGGTTAGAGAAAGCAGAGATAGAAGGAAGCAGTCCTATAGTAGGGGGAAACCCCACCTGTTCAGCTTTTTCTTTGAACCATTCTCTTCCCCACCACGCTGTGTTCACTCTTACACATGTTTGGCTTGGCAGCATTCATGGTCCTATACTGTTCCTGTCATGATACGACCAGCAACATGTGGCAGGGACACTTTCCAGAAAAAAATAACTTCCTACTTTCTGTTGTTTGTGGAGGCTGATCTGCTTCGGACTAAAATTTACAGCACTGTGGAAGATTAGCCCAGACTTCCTGCTCCTGAAATGAATAGATTATTTATTTATTTATTTATTTAAAGTTTTTATATGCCGTCCCCTTGCTATACAGCCTCGGGACAGCTCACAGAAATTCGCACCCAAAACAAGGACCTACTGCCCAGGTGTGAACCACAGGAGAGACTAGGATTACTTAAAGCATGATTTTATCTATGTTGAAACTCTAAAGCACCCTACAACGTCCAGTGTGACCCGGCTGGAATGGTGGCCAGGGAGGTGCCGGCCTCTTTTCTGTCTAAACAGCCATAAGATTCTACTCTGTTTTGTTGGCTTATGAGTGAAGGGTTGGCACTCAGTATCAGCTGCCACATGCAAAAGAGCAGGGGAAGCTGGAAGAGGCAAAGAGAACATTTAGGCCTGCTCTAGGCAGACTACCGACTGACACCAACTGCCCCATAAGAAGCAATATCAGTGCTGGCCCCCCACTGAAGTGGAGCTGGTTGTATTGTTCCATGTCAATTTTTGAGTATGTGGCTCTTGTATCTGTTGTATTTTATAAATCCACTTGTATGCCACTTTTTTGGCTTCGGTTATAAAGTGGGATATAAATCTTCTGAATAAATAATGGCAGAAATGTGGTTCAAGCCCCAACATTTCCAAGCACAGCTGGGAAAGGGGCTGCTGTTTGACACTCCAGAGGCACTGCCAGTCAGTGCAAACAATATTGGATTAGATGTACAATTAGACTGAATGGTATAAGGCAGCTTGCTCTATCCTGGCAGCTTGATGCTGCTTTGCTTCTGCTAATCCACAAATATTTTCCCTTCCCAACCTGCATGATCATTGAGATCCTCAGACAGCAGGCCGTGGTGGTTCCACATGCACCTGTGGCCTGATGGGGGTCCACTCAAAGAAGAACCTTCCGTGTAGCAGCTCCGTTCCTGTGGAACTCCCTGCCTCTGGAGGCCAGGCAGTCACCAGGTTGGTATTGTCTTCTGCTGTTTTGGGAAGGCTTTCTGATTTATCTAGGCACAGTTTTATTGATACAATTTCAGTGACCTTGGTTTTTAACACAGTGTTTTATCCTTTATTGCTCACTGTTCCACAATCTCTACACTAGATTTTAAAAGCAGTATACATATATTGTAAATAAACAAGTTTGAGGTGCTCCTAAAGCACAGAGAGATGAACAGGAAGTTTTAAAAATTCAGTTAGCAAACCTAAGATAACAATCGTGTAGTCGATGATTCAAAAATTATAATGGTATCAAGAGGAATGTATTTGGCAGTCAGAAGAGCTAGAAGAGATAACCACCCCAAAGTTACTGAAGACTGTCAATGTTTTCAACTGTATCTAGATTATTTAAGCTGACTACCAAGAGGTTGCTCAGAAAGATGGAAGAAAGCATGTCTCCACAAAACTCAAAATGAATTTATGGAGTTGCCACATATGAGATGAGCAATAGTTTAGGCCCAAAGCAGTAGAGTTTTAAAATATCCCTCTTATAAAGAAATAAACTCCCCACAAGTAGAAAACTACCTAGAACAATTTTCCTTGGTGTGCTAGATTTTTTACTTGCAGGATTTAAAGTTGGGATAAAATGCAATGGAATTCTATAGGCATTGTATTCCCCAGCTGCAGCCTGAAGTGGTGCATTTGACAGCATGTGAAAAATGGGCCTTTAGAGTGTTGCATATTTTAAAGATAGATTAGACAAGCTCATGAAGCTCTTTTCCCTTGTTTTAGACGTTTTGATTTTATTGTTCTAACTGACACAAGCCAGTCTGAGAACTGATGGTTGAAGTACAATATACAATCCTGTATCATCTTGCCGGAGAACGAGCCCTATCAATGGGATTTATTTTTGAGATGTGCACAAGACTGTGCTATTGAGCCTATTTGGGGGGCAGGGGCTGGTACATATTTTTCCAGAGACAGTTACATGAAATTATTCTTTGGGACCCATTTTACTGCATGTTGAAAAGCAATTTCTTTCTTTTAGAAGCAAACATTAAACATTCCTATGCATTAATCTTGAATTTCTCAGAATGCCTTCATTGAATAGACATCTGAAGTGTGAACTTCACACAGTGCGCTCTGCCTTCCCTTCCAGGAAGTCTGCCGCTTTTTTTGTTGAACTCTGATTATCACTCTCTGATGAGCTGTCAGCCCCATTATCCTGGTGCCACATGGAAGAAGTCTTTGCTCCCTTCAGCATTTATGTTATAATGGTAGCTTCAAAGCTGTTATTTCACATTCAGTCCCACTTTTCAGATTTTTATGCTTGCTTTGCAAATGAGATTCAGAGAACCATTTGCAGAATGAACCAATCTCTGAGAGCTGCCAATTTTTCAGCAGGCTATTGGTAGCTCTGCCTTTGTCAGATTTCGGACAGAGGAAGCAGTCTCCTACCAAGTCAGACACCCACTACAGTTCCTACCATCTCCAACTAGCTGGGGCTGATGAGAGTTGTTGAAAACATCCAGAAGTTTCCAAGCTTGCAGGTAGGAAAATCTTTCTCTTTTGATTTTCTGCTTCCTATGAAGCTCTTAAGAGACATAGAAGCCCGGCAGCTAAAGGGGGAAACGGGGTGTATGGATTACTTCCACAATTCAAAATCCTTGGTTCACTGACTGCCGATAGACAGGACCCTGAAGCTAAGAACTGAGATCCATCAGTTTTAAATTGTCAGAAACTGCTCACGGCGAGCCTTCCCTGACTTTAGTAGACCAAGAGGAACATTTGTAGTGAAAACAGCTTATACAGTATTTGCCGTGGTCCAAAGGCACATAATATTGTGATGTTGCTGAAACTGCCTTCTCAACCCAAGGCATTCCTTGCATGCCCACCATCACTCACTGACAGAACACTGAAGGCCCTTCACACAGAGTCCTCTTTCTCCAAGGCCTCCCGTGAATTCTCCATCTATTTTCACAACTTTGAGCAAGATAAGTCTGATATCTTCCTGGATGCCACCAAAACTAGCTACAGAAGCACAATGTATTTTCACAATTCTGCTCCACAGGACAGCACTACCTGGTGTTTTGTAGTTGAATGTCAGCTTATTAGAAAGGCATGGAGGAAAACCCTAGTTGTGGAGAGGAATAATGTGAAAGACACTCTAATCTTCTTGCAAAGAAAATGGAAGATGCAGCCTTGGCACAGGGTTGACTTATATGCTTCCTCCCAAAAAGCTTTAGTCTAGTCAGCATCTGAATGGGTACCTTACGTATGCTGGCAGGGTACCATGATGTAAGGAAGGTTGTTTTTGCTGTAACGAACAGCAGTAAAATATTTGCACGTATTAGGAGGAAGAACTAAAAAAAATCTAATTTTCTAGGCGATGATTCAAAGCAAAATACCTCCATGAAGTAGTTTGAGAGGAGGCTTTCGCAGCACCAGCGCCCTGCCTCCAGTCACAGAATTTAACAGAGGTGTTGGACAATATCTTCCACACATGGTTCTCCTGTGTTTTCCTACTAGGTCATACCTTTTTTAAGCTCAGAAAATCTGTTAAGAAAAAAACTCAGTACTTGTGCACAATGGTTTTAGATTGGTAGCATTAAGAACGATCTGTTTGGAACCAGCCTTAAGATTCGTATTTTCACACCTTGATGGCCTTGGGGATGGGAAGACATGAGTCATGCCAGATCAGATTCGGGTGTCCATTCAGTCCTGCAATCTGTCCACAAAGTGGCTACCCAGCTGCCACAAGCACAGCACCCTTATGCCCACCCAGTTCCCCAGCAATGAGGGATTACGATCTCTGACATCAGATTGTAAGCCATCCTGGGGCGATTTTCATATAGGATAGGGTAAAAACATTTAAATAAATAAAACAACGTAACCTCTTCAGGGCTAGTACCCTGAAGCTACTGGTAGCCTCCTCCTCTGTCCCCCTTTAAGCTCTCCAAATTGGTGGCCATCACTATATTTTCTGGAATGATTTCTATAATTTAACTCTGTGTCGTGTGAAATCTTTCCTTTTAGCTGGCTTGAATCTCCCACCAATCAGCTTCACGAGATTAACCCAAGTATTATGGGAGAGGGAGAAAATTCTCCCACTTTCTCCTCATCATGCATTATTTTAAATACTTCCACAATCTCAGCTCTTATACCCTTTCTTCATAGAGGAGTTACTTCAACCCCTTGATCATGTTAGTTGCTGTTTTCTGCCCCTTTTCCAGTTCTATAATATACTTTTTTATTTTGGTGACCAGAACTATATACAGTATCCTAAGTGTGGTTGCACCATAGATTTGTATGAGGGGAAGATTTTCTTGGCAGTGTCATTTTCAATTCTTTTCTCAATGATGCCTTACATGCAGTTTGCTTTTTCACGGTGGCCGCAGGCTGGTTCAACATCTTCATCAAGCTGTTGACAACAACCCCAAGATCTCTTTCTCGGTCAGTCACTGCTTCCACAGGTCCCATCCGTTTATTCTTGAAGTGGGATTTTTTTTGCTTCAACGTGCATGAGTTTGCATGTTACGTTATTCTGAGGCTCCATTGTATCCCGTGATGGAGATTTCAAGTTGGTATCTTAGCCTGTTTGCCAATCTTTGGACATTTTGGACAGTCAGACTTCCACTCATGGGCCACTTCAGTGGCTTTCCATCCCTATCTGGATGAGGAACTTCACATACAAATACATTGAGCATTTTGTTCCTGGCTTGATCCTATGGCTGGAATTGCATATATGGTTGCTTCCAATTCAATCCTGCTTCAACTGGATTCACGGAATTGAATTGGGCAAGACTAGTGTTGAAAGCAACCCACGATCTTGGTCAGAAGGATAGTGGCAGTCTGTGCAAAGCACTGCATTTATTGCCCACTGGATTAATTTAGTGCTGTTGCTGATTACCTTGCCATAGGGGTGGCCCAGGCAGCCACATGTGTGTAGCTGGATCAGTACACAACAATTCTGTACCCACAAGCAAAGCATTAAGATATGCACCCAACCATAAAACAAACCCTTTTCTTTCAAAGGCACCCCTTTCCTTCATTCCACCCAACTCAACATCATTTAAATAAAAGACAATATCACAGTTGGTCTTTTTAAAAACAGGTTCTAATTAAACACTTTCCCCTCTCCCACGCAGATTGTATATATTAAACACATGAATTCTCTGCACAACAATGAAAACCTATTCTCATCACACAAGCAGAAGTCGCAGAGTGGGGAGAAGGGAAGAGGTCTCTAGTACTGTTCATTTTTTAACTTTTCAGTTTCAGGTCCAATGGCTTTAGAAAGTGTGGCAATGGCAGATCATCCAGCGCCTCTGGGAACTGATCTGGTGCAATGGTCCTGATTAAGACTTGCATGGATCGAACAAAGAGGGAGGCCGGAGCTAAGCCGGCCAGCCACTGGAACCTAGTTTTACCTAGAAGGTCCTGCCACTGCTGCTGGTCATCCAGCAGCTGCTGTTTCATGGCGAAATGGAAGCCCGGAGGCATGAAAAGGAAGAGGGAGTCCAGGAGGAGCAGCCTGCTGCGCACATTGGATGCTGGGCTCTCCCAGATCTGTTGGAGCAGCAGGTCCAGAGGGGTGTTTCCGGCACAGTCACTCAGGCAAGGTGAGGCGCCGTTGCCCAGCAGCAAAAGCAGGCATTCGGGCCTTGACAGTTCACAGGCCACGTGGAGGGCTGTCTTGCCACCTTCTACCCGGCTGCACCCTCTGCGGTCCAGATAGGCAGCTCGGTCACACACGGGGAAGTCTCTGATGGCCTTCAGGATCTCCAAGAGGATGTGGATGCGGTTGTACCGGACGGCCATGGCCAGGTGAGGCGCTGACGAATGGCAGCAGCTGAAGTGCAGGCTCGGGATAGCCAGGGCACTCTGTGGAAATTTGCTCAGGAGGTAACGGGTATAAGGTTGGTGGTTGTGCACCAGCGCGTAGAGGAGGGCCTCAGAAGGGGAGTAGGTGCTGACCTTGCCCCCTTCCTGCCAGTGGAAGGCCTCCATGCGCCTCATGTCCTCCAGGAGCCACACGGGCAGCTGGTCCCTCACAGCTTGATAGAAGGCGAAGGAGGATTTCTTGCATTGCTTCTGCGACTGGGAGCTGTGGGCACTGTAGCCGTTCAGCCACTTGATGTTCCAGGGCATTGCTGGGCTTGGGATTTCACGGAGGACTGCTTCCCGCTAGGCTACAAGCCCCTTCTTCATGAAGACCCGGGAGCGATGGGAAACCTTTAAAAAGAAAACAACCATTCTCAGCAGCAAGAACGCCAGAAGCCCATTAGCTGGCTGCTCAGACATTCCTCTTCACCCAAGCACTACACTGCTCAGTCCCTAAGGAGAGCCAGACTTTGAGCATGAGCAACCAATCAAACATTAAACAAGAACTAGAAGCAGTGCTGATTTAATGCCAAATGCTGAAAGGCCAAACCTGCGCACCTGTTTGCTACTTCTGCCATTTTTGTACTTGAAGACTTCTAGAGAATGAAAAAGATAGCATATTTTTGTTTAACTTTTGTTGGTCCTAGCAAAGTGATTGCCCAGCTGTGGATCTTGGTTTTTCCCCCCTGTCATAGAGTAGCATGACTCATTTTTTAAAAAAAACTATAATAAGAGTGTTGGACTGAGGACCTGGGAGATCCAATTTCTAGTCCTCACGCAGCCATGAAGCTCACCGGATGGCACTGGGCCCGTAACTCACTCTTGCCCCAACCTACCTCACAGGGGTGTTGTTAGAATGTAAGCCTGGAGTTCCTCACAAGAGGAAAGGCAGGATATAAATCCAGTGTAACAGGAACCCTCTATGAAAGAAATTAGGAGAGTAAGTACCCGGAGGAGGGCTTTCTCTGCGGTGGCGCCCAACCTATGGAATTCACTCCCCAAAGAGGTCCGCCTGGCACCGTCGTTACTGGTTTTTCGGCGCCAGGTAAAGACCTTTTTATTTAAACATCATTTCAATTGTTAAAACATATGATCTGGCCTGGGCAACTTCTTCTTCCTTCTCTTTCTCCTCCTATATTTTTATTTTATACTGATAATTTTAATTTTGTATTGGTAAATCAATGTATTTTTTGTATTGTTATATTTAATGGTAATTTATGATGTACTATTGTATTTCAATGTATTTTATCATGTTGTAAGCCGCCCCGAGGTTTCGGCAAGGGGCGGCATAGAAATGTTGTTATAATAATAATAATAATAATAACAACAACAACAACAACAACAACAACAACAACAACATGGTTAAGAACCATGGATTTGGGGTCAATATTAAATTCAGCAAAGCAGAAATCTGTCTGGCCCCCAGCTGCAAGCAGCAGTGCGTCTTCCTCCCCAAATGGTCTTGCGGGTTGATGGATTTGCCAGGCGGCTGATCCAGCAATGCCATAGCTTTGCAAGGGTGTTCGCCTCTCCATACTCCTTCCGCTCATCTCAGGGGAAGATCAAACCACATGAGTATCTTTGACCCTTCCCTTTCTGAACATTTTTTTCTGAGATTGCTGTTACGCAAAACAAACAAATCAAGACTGCCCGCCCCCAGTCAAGTGACTTGTGACTATGAATTCATTCTGGCATAAATCTCCCTGGATGCAGTTCTACCTGGACTATATATCCCACTTCATCAGATCTGTAGGTTATGAAGGCTTTCAGGTATATATGGGGGCAAAGAGAATTGTGAACAGTAACCAGATGGGAATTAAATGAATAAGATACTGTTTACAATTTTCTCCCACTCTGTAGGTATTGCGTATAACCTCAAATGCCCGATAACACTCTGTGCCCAGAAGTGGGCATTCGTGGTGTTAAGGGCTGCTTCAACAGGGCTGGGCTCCTGCATCTCTCACTTGGGAGCCCCAAATCCGTGGGAGCCACCCTGCTATGCACAAGCACGTGCTGAATAAAAGTACTATGGAGCAGACAATATCTGTTGTATTCAATCGCCCTGAATTAGTTGGCCTTTCCAGCTGCCCCCTTCTTTCAACCTTTCTGCCTGAATCCCCCCTCTAAAGCCCAGTAACCTGTTTTCCACTGTCCATACATCCATTTTACAAACAGGGTGTCCTAAGGAGAAGAGCCTTTTAAATACACACAGTGCCTTCAGAGAATATGTACATTAGCACATACGAATTAGTGCTTTTTGGTGGTTCCTATGGGCCTGAGCCCTGAATTTAAGCCCCAAAGTGTACTATGTAGTTCACAAAAGCTTATGCCAAAATAAGTTCTTGTTCTTTCAGGTACTACAAGGCTTGTCATTGTTTTTAATGTAAGGGATGTAACCCAGCTGCCTTCTTGTATCTGCTCAGCAACTCGTCTTCTTTACACAAGCCAAAGAGTTACAGGATGCTAGTATCTTGACTCAAGAAGGTTGGTTATGAAACATGGACGAACTCTTCACCTCGGTCGGAAAAAACTTGCTGTTTCCTTCCTAAATGCCAGGCCAAGGGCTGTGAAGAGCTGCCACAGTGAATCAGTGGGCAGGTCTGTCTGTGTTCACATCGCCACTGTCGGGTCACATCACCAAGCTGAGCAGATCCTCGCAAAACACTGCCTGCAGCGAGGCAGTTATGCGGCTGGCCTTTCTTGGGCACTCACCAGGCTCATGGTGTGCACTAAGTTTTCTCACTGCCCCAATTTAGTTGCATTCCTCAGCTGGGACAGAGGTGATCCAAGTGCTGAGCGGGTCCCTCTTGATTATCACAGCATGGCCAAATCCCGCACAGCTGACCTCTGCTGCGTTCACTCAGTCTCCACTTCGCATATGTCAGCTGAGGCTTTAAATGACCCTGGCTATTATGGCTGTTTTGCAATATTTCAGGCCAAAGCTGGAGCAGCCTTCCCAAATCCCTCTTCCTTCCTGCAGTCAACCCAGCCCCTAACATCTCCAAGCTTCTCCCCACCCACATCCTTGCCTGACCTTTCATCCAACACCCTCACCACCATCCCTTCTCTCCCAGCCACCCACAGTTCTCAACCTCCTCGCCTCCAGAGTCACTGAGGGGGAGACAAATAATCCCCTTGTTGGAAAAGCCTTTCTTGTCCCGTTACAGGCGGTAAACAGAAACGCCATTCCCGATTCCGGCACTGTCCGGGGGAAGGAGCTTGAGAGCATGCGGGGCTTTGGTGCGCGGCCCCGCTCCGCCCGGGGACAGTCGCCCGCCCGCCCTTGTCTGGGGTCCCGAATCTGGGGCGGGCGGCTTCCAGCCCGCTCCTCCCCCGCCGCCTTCCCTTCCTTCTCCTCGCCCAGCGCTCCCTTGTCCTTGTCGCCCTTCCTCACTCGCCCCGAGCCTCACGTGTCCCCACCCCACCCGTCCCCTCCCACCCACCGCTGGCCTTTAAGAAGAACGGGGTGGCCCGACCGGGGGCTGGAAGGGCGGCGGAGCCGGGAGACCCCGGTGGGAACGAAGCCGCGCGGAGAAGGCAGGCAGGCAGGGCCAGGGGAGCGCGGAAGGAGGCGCCCGCTTACCTCTCCGCGCCGCGCGCGAGGCGGCCTGGAGCGACCGGGCTGCACGGCGGCGCCTCCTCCCGCGGCTGCTCGTCGCCGGCTCCGGCTGCTGCGGCAATGAATGAGCCGGCGCCGCCTCCCGCCGCCACGCGCGCCCCGGAGCGAGTCCGCCTGCAGCGGCGGCGCCGCCTCCTCTGGCTCCCGCGCGCCGCCGCCTGCGCTCGCCGCCCTCGGCGCGGGGAAGAGAGGGCGGGCGGGCGGGCGGGCGGGCGAGCGGTGCTGCGCCGGCGCTGCGGGGCGGGGAGCCGACAGGCGCGAGAGCAGGCGGCGCGGCGCGGCAACCAAACCTCGGCGGCCTCCGCTAGGCTCTTTTATCCCCTCCCGCGGCTGCCGGGTGAAGGTCGGTCAGGACCGGGGAACTGTCCAGCGCGCCGCGATTGGCCTCTCCCGCTCCCCCCGCGGCCTCCCATTGGCTGCGCCCTGGGCCGGGGCCGGTGGAGGATTGTTTGCGTCAGCGGGAGGCGAACTTCCAAGAAAGTTGCCCGGGCCGCTCGGGCGCGGGCGCGCGCTTCCCCGTCCCAAGGGAAAATGTGGGGGGGGGGCCGGAGGAGGAAGAGGTGAGTGCGGGGTTCGCTCCCTCCGGGGGGCCGCTCCTTCTAGACCCCGTTTGCACTTCTTGGGCTCGCGCGAATGCCTGCAAGGATCAATGGAGAAGCTTCTCGATCGGCCAGCGCAGTCGCCCCGGCGAGAAGGCTTTCGCAGCCTGGCTCGGCAACCGCGGGGACGTCGCTTGACCTCCACATGTGGAGTCATGCCAAGGTGCCCTCGGGGGGAGGGCCCTCCTCGAGCTTGCACGTGAGCATCGTGGATCGTGTCTGGAAGCGAAACTGTAGCTACAGGACGCCTCTGGCGGACTTTGCACTGAGTTACCAGATTGTGTGCTCCCTGCGTACTCACGAGGTAGACTTACGTTTATGGAGTTTTATGGGTGCGTTCCTTATGTCTGAAATGTGGAGATAAACCTGCATGGCTCGCTCGGCTCAGCCTCACGTCCTCCAGACGTGGGGAGCTACAGCGCCCATCCAGGGGCAGTGCCAGCCAGGTGCGGAAGAGCCCTGAACTAAGGCCCACGGGACAAAGGCATGCAAAACTGCAGCTGTACGTAAGCTAAGAGGCATATCCTCTAAAGCGCCTCTCGGGTTAAAGGACCCCATCTCCTAAGGATACCCCAATTTGCAACCAAGGTTATAGCGACTGGGAAGAAAAATGAAAAACTGAGGCAGAAATAATGCGGGGCAGTGGTCACCAAGATCCTGAGAGGGCCTCCCAGAGAGTCGGAGCTCCAAATGAAAGATTCAGGTCTCCCACATTAGCAGACTGTCTCTTAACACTACTTCAGCTCCCAGCCTCTCCCAGGGGCACAGGGTTGGGGATGGCTGGTCTAAGACGTACCTGTGCTCTAAATCCAATTCTGTTCCACCTTGAAGGGCAGTATGCCCAAGCCACATATTAAGGACTAGAAGCACTACCATATGCAGGTCTTCTCCCACTGAGCTTGCTTGCTTATTTATTTAAAACTTCTATACTGTTCCATCATAGACATCTCAGGACAGTTTACTAAAGAGTTCTTTGGCACTAACTCCTAGATAAGTGGGTATAGGCCTAATGGTGTTTTAGTGTTAATTTTGAAAACATTCTTAGCACCTCATCCTTGGCATATTCACTCAGAACTAAGTTGAGTCATAACTTTTAGGAAGTTCAAGTCATTTATGAGTATATATGCCTGCTGTGATCTATAATCACATCTTTTTAAAGAAGGAAAATATGCTTTGTCCCTTCAAAATTATGATTTAGGCATAAGCAAACATTTGGAAGGCTGTGTGAGACAACCCACCAAGTCAGATCTCTGGAGCTCAAGTGAGATTTAATTCCATGACAGTATGACGTTCAGCACTTGCAGTCCCGTGGACACCTATCTGAGCACTGGTGGGGCCTTAACTCCCGGACAGACAAGTGCAGGATGAAACTGTACGCATTGCTAGTTCCATCCGGAGCCAAATAACTTGAACGACAGATTATTGGTATGTGCTCTCTGGGCAGATACTCTTGGGCTTTGTTTGGAAGCTGCAGCTGGTGCAGAATGTAGCAGGGAAGCCTTTTTCCAGCAACATGTTACACCTCTGCTGAAAGGCCTGCATTGCCTGGCCAACATTCAGGTTCTGCTGTTCACCAATAAAGCTCTGAGACCAGGCTATTTTAGGTGGCCTCACCCCGCATATCCCCACCTGTCTGGCCCTCAGCAGGAGCACCACTGACACCCCTGAGCTCAGCCTGCAGAGGATCCCTCACGCAGTTCAGGAGCACCCAAGAATGGCTTTCTGCTTGCTCTGAGATGTGTCAGTTTTGGTCTCCAGAGAGCTGCTGAAGAACCCCACCTCTTTGGCCAGACCTTCCCAGAGCTGTGACCCAGCCAACAGGGTGACAGACAATTATTCTCCTTTTTATGGTTAAATCATTATTTATTATTCATACAATAGTATAATTGTCTATTTCCTATTATATACTGCTTCCATCTTTGATAGTTCACTGGAAAGTGGTATACAAGGCCTTGTAATCATAAATACACGCAGAACAGATTACAGGACAACAAACAAGGCTGTTGCATTCCTGAAATCACTTGCTCACCTGTTTTGGGTCATGCAGCCTTGAGGTGAGTTAATACTTGGTGTGCATGTGGAATTGTTCTATTTATTTATTGCTGCCACCTCCCTCTATCCACTTTTGAAGCCTACTTGGTCTCTGTGGTATATGGCCATGTCCAAAGTGTCAACTTCTGGCACACTGTGTTCAGCAGGGGAGTTGTAGGACTGCAAGGTGGAAGGCTTGCTGATGCACGGGGCCTTCTTTTTCTATCCAGCCCATGCTGGCTGGGCGGGGGGGGGGGGGGTGTTGGGCAAGGTAGTCTTCATAGGGCCCTTCCCTCAGCGAGCCTGTCCTTTCATTGCCTTTGTCACCCATTGTTTCTGCTTCTGCCATTTTCATCATTGCTTGGCAGAGAGTTCCTGTGCCATCAGGTCATACCTGATGCTCCCCTTCCTTCTCGCCACCAGCAAGGTCACCTTCATGGGACGCAGCCGGCACTCACCTGCAGTCTCATCCTGGCCCCCCAGTAGGTGCGTTGATGTTTGCAGGTATGTGGTTCCTGCTGCCATGGGTCATTTTTTAAGGAATGCATACTCGTGAGATGCTGTCTTCTCGATACTCCTCTTAGATTACACCTCTGAGTAGGAGGAAGTGATACCTTGACTTTTACTACTTCTGAGTAAACGTGCACAGAAATGTGCCATGGAGGTGCAAATGGAGATATCAGAAGTTGAGCAGACTTGCCCTGCTTTATTTGTGAAATGTTGGGGGGGGGGTCTCTTGCAAGGACTGGGGAGCCTGCAGGCTGAATTCAGTTTTGGGAGGTTCTTGGGGTCCCCTTTCCAGTGGTGAGCAGGGCTGCAGCAGGTGGGGCAAACCTCCCAAAAAACCATCCAGCATAATTTATTTATTTATTTTACTTAGAAAATTTGTAGGCCGTCCATCATTGTTGTCTCTGGACGGCTTACGACATTATTTCAATCCTCAAACACTGGGCATAAAACTAATCTATTTAAAATAAATTAAACAAATCTAACACAATTAAAATATTGGTCAAATAAAAAGGTCTTGACCTGGTGCAAAAAGCATATAATGCTATATTTAGCAGGCTGTATGTGCTATATTGCTATAATACTGTATCTAGCATGCATAGATATATATATGCATTATTATATGCATAGATATAATGCATATAATAATGCTGCTTGGAGTAACTAATTAAGCCTTAGTTACTTAATTCCAGTGAAATTTCACTCCAGCGAAATTCTCCAGAACTCTAGAACAAAAACAGAATTGCTTAAAAGCTGGGAATAGCCACATGATTGGCTGTTGGGGGAAAGGGGTGGGCCCAGGAGAAAGGGAACCCTTGACCCTGTTTTACAGTTTGCATTTGGCAAACTGCTTCTTTGGGCAGGTATTTCTAAATACCTCAATCAAAATGGTTTTATCTGATTCTTCTGATTTATTTATTTATTTAAAACATTTTTATGCTGCCCCCATCGCAACAAAGCCTTGGGGCGGCTTACAACAAAAACAAAGTTATACAAAAACAAAGTTATACCATAAAAATATTAAAACCCGGTGCATCTCGGCTTAAAAATTTTAAAATCCTACACAACAAATTAACACTTAAAATAAGTTTTAAATAAAAAGGTCTTAGCCTGGCGCCAAAAAACAAATAACGACAGTGCCAGGCAGACCTCTCTGGGGAGCGCATTCCATAGGTGGGGCACCACCGCAGAGAAGGCCCTCCTCCGGGTACTCACCCTCCTAATAGCATTCACAGAGGGTTCCCAGAGAAGGTCATCTGTTGCTGATCTCACTATGCACTAGGTTTATCTTGTGCCACTGCCTTTTTATTATATTGATTTGGATGGGGATATAGTATTTTAGGGTTGCTTTTATTTATTTTTATTATACCCCTTCCTACCCCACCTTATTTCATCTTGCAAGGAACATAAAGAGCCTAACATGATCCCCCTCCTTGCAGCATTTTGTATGTATAAATAGAAGTACATGTGTATGCACCTGCTTCCCCCCATTCCTGAATGAGATTTTATCAGTAAAATAAATTCTAAAATTATTGGCTTGATTGTTCAGAAGGGGGATGTCTATGGTTTATGATGAGGATAATAGTTTGATATTAAGCAGAGTTTTTATGGAGTGATATAATCTCTAGGGCTGGAATAAAATTTTATATAGGAATATCATCTTTCCACTCTAAATGAATCTCTCTTTCTTGTGAGAGTTGCTGGCTAACTGCCAGGTTTCTCAAAACATGTTCCTTGTTAGGACTTCCTTTCTACTCCAACCATGACTGTCAATCCCATACAGCCTGGGGATAATGGAAGTTGTAATCCAATGCATATAGGGAATACCAGGTTAGAGAAGCCTGGTCTACTAGATCACAAGAGTATATTTGCCTTACAAGCTTAACTCTTGCGGCTTCCCGCAGAGAATCATGGAGACCATTCTTTGGTGAGGATACCAAGAATATTGTGTTACACATCTTTAACCTAAGAAAATTACACTTTCCAAAGTTCCCTATGAAGAAGTAATGCCAATTAAGCCAGTCCAAGGCTGCTATTATTATTATTATTATTATTATTATTATTATTATTATTATTATTATTATAACATTTCTATGCCGCCCCTTGCCGAAGCCTCGGGGTGGCTTACAACACAATAAAATACAATACAATACAAAAATAACAATATAAAATTAATAATATAAAATAAATAAATAAATAAAAATTATATAAACGATATAAAAGAAGTTATAAAAGAAAAGTTATAAAAGAAAAGAAAAGAAAAGAAAAGAAGGAAAGGAAAGGAAAGGAAAGAAGTACCTCTGCTGTGCAAGAAATTGTAAAATCCTTTAGGACTCCCAGGCACTGCAGCCCAATCTGCTGTGTGAACAGGGTTTCCTTCCAACTTGTTCCAAGGTTTGCTTTGCCTTAGCTGCCCTGGGGGAAGTCTGAGTTTGCATGGAGAAGGCTTATTCAGACAAAAAGCCTGGTTGGGGTTAAACATCCTTTTGCAAGATATTTGGTGCTAACAATGGCCTCTTACTTTCTTGTTTTATAATGTTCATTTGGAAATTCCTCCAGTGATTCAGACTGTGAGGGAAGACAGGAGTTGGGAACAATGACCTAAACAAGGGCTAATGTTGCTGGGCTCTTGTTACTGGAGCTTCCTGGAATTTGAGGCCACTTCAGTTTGGGGCTGACAAAAGCTTCAGCCCAAACATGTTGAGTTTCAAATGGCATCCGGAGAATCAAAGGAATCTTCTCTTTGAAAACTTAGTTGTGGGCCGGAAATCAAAACTTTCCAGGCAGCTTTTGTAAAACATTCAAGCTTACAAAGATCTTGAAATTGTTTCTTCCTCACATGATGTTCACACATGAACATAATAAAATGTTAAAAGAGGACACTTCTGTTAAAGAAAGCACAATAAAAGGAAAGTGGAAAATACTGAGTAGTTCTGTCTTGTTTTCCTTGATGGATTTTCTCCATTAAAGAAAAAAATGTGGATAAACCGGAAGAACACTCAGAAGGAGCATGAGCAGAAAATAATGTTGTCTAGACCCCCTGTAAACAACTCCAAATGAAGCAGAGCAAAGGCCTCACAAATGCGTCATCTGAAACCACCCTTCATTTATTGAATCCAAGCATCTTATTGTTAAAAGTCAAGGGATAGATGTAATTTAGAAATACAGCACACAGTGCAGCAAAAATTCATGTAACTATGGATGCAATCGTGTCCATGTTTAGGCCAAAAAAAACTTCTGCAACATAGATAGGAGGGAATCCTAAATACCATTTTAAATCTGGCAGGACTTAGGTTAGCTATGCCTGATTTTATCTTTCCCTAGAAGTCACTCCCATTGGTTTCAGCAAGTATGTGCAGGATTGTGACTGAAAGAGCCAGATTCATACCAAAATAAATTCTGTTGCATTCATGGAGAATTCATCCTCTGATCCTAGTCTGGCAGTTTCCCAGCATAAGGGACTTGGGTGGCAACCCTCTCTTGTCCAGCCACGAATAGTCAAAAAGTAGCTGTTAATCCTATGCCATTATTTTAATTGGGGCCACCATGTGACCCTGTGCAAGTTTATTCAGAAGGAAAGGCCACTGAATTCAATAGGACTTGCTCTATGTGCTGAAGGCTGCAAACCTGTACATGCTACCTGCAAATAAATCCCACTGAACACAGTGAGAATTACTTCGCAACAGGATTTGCCCATTGGCCATTAAGGTTGCTACATGTGTTATTTTTAATTCTACATCCGCAGACACAAAGTGTGCTTTTGATGGCACTGGTATACAAACCCTAGTTGCTGAAGCACTTAAATAATAATAATGAATATTGTTTATTAATTTCTCATGGATGGTACCCAGAAATGCAATCCTTTGTGTCTGTGTTCAGAGGAATGTATGCTTGACATGCCAAATACAATGCAAGATTGGGGTTTAGCTCTCTAATAAAATACTAAGGCTCTAAAACACTGTAGAATTAGTGCCATGCTATCGATTTTTTTAAAAAATGATCCATTTAAATCCATTTATATGCTGCCCAATAACTGCATCTTTCTGGGGGGTTAACACACTTTGTGCAGTTTAAAATATTTTAAAACCCTGAACTCAAACAGCGTAAGATTTCAATGTCAGTTTTAAAACCATATTTAAAACTCCAAAACAAAATAAATATATTTGTTGCTTTTTTGAGTTGCAAAATGGCTCCAGAGAGGTACAAAGTTCCCAGGCAGAGCAATCCTATGTAAGTCAGGAAATGCCCAGGTTTCTCCTTGCCCGAGAATATAGGATGTGCGATTTCTGATCATAAGCCACAGAAGAAAACTGGGAAAGACGGGTCCTTGCCTTGGAGAACTTTCAGTATAAATGTTGACAGTGGCCCTCCAGCCAGTTCCTAAATACTTGAAGAATTGACTCATGAGAGCTTCAGAACCTCAGTTCCACCCAGAAAAGGCCCTGTTTGGATAGCAGTGTTGTGTCTGAAGAGGAAGGCTGGATTTCTCTCGATCATATGGCTGGGGTCCAGCATGCATCACATTTGACAATTTGCTACACTAGCAGAGTCTGAGGGAAGCTGGAGTCCTGCGACATGAAGGGACACAGCTACCCTGCCCCAATTTATGTTGATGGGATCACGGTAAACTTGGGCAAGGAGCATCCATGCTGTTTCTTGCAATGCTCTGACGTGTGTTTTTAAATAAGGGATAACTTTCTACAAGAATAGATGCCAGGCATTCCTAGTGTCATCTTAATATAGCCTGTTACCAGTGTGGCATTAGATACATATTAGTGAAAATAGACTGAACTGACTGGGACACTTTGAGCCTAAGGCTTGGCATAAATATAGAAGCAAAGCAGCCATGCAGAAGAGGCATCTGTGAACCATAACCCAAGATGTACAAGGGAAAGGCAGCAAACACACTCTGTTACTATTTATTATAAGGCTTTTTGTGTGTATCCAACTGTCTTATTGAGGTAGCTGTTAGTTTACCCAATCACCATGTACAGGCAATCTCCGAGTTATGAATGCCCAAGTTACAAAAAGCACATACTTATGAATGAACTGCTATACAGCCTATTGATTTTTTAAAATTACAGCAGAAAAATCATTACCATAGAGAGCAAATGGGAGGGAGGCTTCCAAAGCATCACCATAGAGAGAGAGGAAGTGAAAGGAGAGAGGGGGAGGCCTTCAAAGCATGCCTTCCTGTCCCACCCATTCGGAGAGGGAAATCCCACCAGCATTTCCTTGCTGCAAAGAGCAACACTGGTGAGTTGGGGTGGGGGGGAGGGTTGGTGGGTAGAGATATTCAGTTTTTCATGGGGGGCTGTGCTTCTAATTTCCACAAATGGGGAGGGCTGACTATATGTGATCCAACTTACATAAAATTTTGACTTAATGACGATGTCTATTTTCTTAGGAATGGAACTTGTTCGTAACCCAGGGACTGCCTATATAACAAAGAGGTGCAGTGTGTTCCTATACAAGTCTACTCAAAGCTAAAACCTGTTGAGTTCAATGAGATTTACTCCCAGGTATGTGTACAACAGAGGTGATGAACCAAAGGCCACATCCTCTTCTTGGTGTCACCACCCCCAACTATCAATTGTTTGGTGGTTTCCTAGCTTTTGTGTAGACTTTTGTACCATTCTAAAAGGTTGGCAAGCTTCTTCTAAAACTCTCCTAGCAATAAAAGCTTCAAGGAAATATAATTCCCAGCTCACTGCCTTTAGTCCCACCCTTTTGCCTGCAGCTCCACCCATCATGGAAGGTGATCCCAGAGAGGGTCTGAAATTGAGTTCAGCCCTTGGGCTGAAAGATGTTCTACACCATTGCTGTATGGGTATTTCTGCAGGTATATACAGAAGATGTGTCCTAACATTTTCAGCATTCATGTCTTATTACCATGCCAGATTTGAATCATGCATAATACATCTGAATACAGATTTGAATCTTGAATTCATCTTACTGTCAAATATCTAGGAAGAGTCATAGACCAGACTTACAAAATGCTCTGCAAAAAGTATTGGTCCTCAGGGAGTTTTGTTTGACTCACATTGTTTTATCTCATTTGAAATGTTTCTAGGCCGACTTAAAATGCAAAGCTGTCTCCAAAGCGAAAAGGAAAAAGGCAGTCCAACCAACCACATGCCCAGAAACTTAGATGTAGGGTCCTTTGGAGCTTTACTTTATCAGTGCCCTGGCATGTATGGCTTTCCCAGCACTTTTACTGCATGGCCTCCATGGCTTTATGGATTTGGGCCAGGGAGCCAACTATAGCTGAAGTGATGGCGCAGATTCCTGAAGGCTGTAGACACTGGTCTTGACATGTTTGCACTCCAGTGCCATGGTAAGAAATTTGTTAGCCACAGAGCAAACTGTGGGCTGCTTTTCATCACTTTTCACCTTGATGCATGATGCATTTCAAGTAGCCCCAGAGTCTTGCAGCTCTTGAAAGACATCAAGGCATATGCTTTCCTGGAGTGTTATCCCATGGAGCCACGCGCATGCAGCCCCTCCCACCACTTCTGTGGTGTGAGGGACACCTCAGCTGATTCCACTGTGCAAGCTGGATCCAAGCACTTCCCCAGTGGAGACTTGGCACTTGATTTAGGAAGCTCCGAGTCCCTCAAACAAGCTGAAACACTCATTTCTGGATCAAGGCAGCTCAAGGCCGCAAGAATGTATGCTTGGATCCACAAGGCAGCACCTTCGCCTTGAACCTCGGCAGTTTTATTGGTGAGAACAACCCAGGTAAACCCTTCTGCAGAGTACAAACCTACAATAGCGCTGCTGGGGAAAGGTGCACCAACCAACTACAAAATTCCAGAACATATACAGAATGTTTTACAGGTTTTGAGTCACGTACACAGGAGCTGGGCTAATGATGAGCAAATAATGGGTACATAATGCATTCATAGTCAAAACAGTGAGACATCTGCAAAGGGGACATAACACAATAGTATGGAAAATATTGATGATTACAGGATAGTGACATGAATATCAAAAAGGCACACGAATTATTACAAGTCGTAGGTGTGAGCTTGAACTTGTAAGCGAGTCCGATTGCAACATGACAAGATAAACTGGTCAGAGCAGCTTTGCCAGCTTCGTGCTGCTAGGAAGAATGGGCACAATTAACTTTCCTTGGGAGCTGCATTCCTCAGAGGATTAACTTTGCAACTAAGTGTAGCAGCTGCCTCAGGTGAGCGGACTCGGCCTCTTAACGGGGACAGATGATAAAGCTTGAATGGAAAAAAGCCTGGCCTGGAATTCTGGTTCTTTCTGGGCAAGAGGAGCAGGGACGCTACAGGCTTGATTGCTTATCACAAAGGCACATATAAGCAATATTGCTCTGTGAAGATTCGTTTGGATATCCCCAGCACTCCCTGAGTGCTAAATCTGCTTCCCAGGAGGAGAGTTCCGCTTGCATGACAGGTGCTACTGAGAACACAAAGGAATTGGAGGGGACATAGCAGCCCTTTTGATTTTCACTTTGGACACGAGTCATGACAGGCACTAATGAAGCGCACTGTGCTCACAAAACTTATGCCATAATACATTTGGTGCAGGGTCCTTCATCCTCCTCGTCCTCAGTGCTCGTGTACCCAATGGCGCCTTTGCCAGCCGAGGTGAGGGGGTGCCCCAGGCTGCGCCACGGGGAGGGACCGCATCAGTGCCACAGCACACTTTCAGCAAATGCCTCCTCTCGCGGTCGCTGGCACCCCCTTCTGCCACAGTGTCTTGTTGCTTCAACGGTATGCATCTTGTCCTGCATCACTTCTGGATTTTTAAAAAAATCAGGTTGGTTTTACAGTTCTGTTCTTGCATCTTTGTATTGTATTGATTTTAATCAACTAAATTTGAATTCCTAGAGATGCCACATCATTTGTTGACCTGGAAATGTGGGGAGTGGGTGAAATAATACCTAATTATTTAACAGTTGCCTGGAGACTATAATTAAAGCACTATTGCTAATCAAGCATCTGGTTATGTACCAGCCCACCCAGAGTGGCACAGTAGTTAGAGGAATTGAGTAAGGCTGGGGAGGCCCAGGACCAAATACAAACTCAGCCTTGGCATTCAATAGCAGACCTTGGGCTGGTTACTTACTAGTTACTCACTAGTTGGCAAAGTTACTCGGGCAGCAGCCCTATGCAAATTTAGACATAAAAACTACCTAAGTTCTAGCATGCCCCAACAAATACTGTCAAATTGCTTCAGTTCCAGTAAATACCCTGAAGGAAAATGCTCCACAAAACAGGTCTCTAGGCAGTTCTTCCGTACTTGTTTCCTTGTGCTGTGAATCCCTGGAGAACTTCAGTGTTTAATCAATTAGTTGGATCACATTTTATTGCCTTAGGATGCAATCCTACACATGTTCAAGCAGAAAAATACCCTGCAACTACATATCTTAACATGCACTGGACTGTGTCCAAAATATTTGTTTCCAGTTATTCAAAGAGCAGATTTGTCAAAATATAAACATTTGATATATTTTAATTATACATATTTATATTAATTGATTTTAATTCCTGAAAATTAGGGGAAGGATCTTTTTCATGTCAGGCAAGGAAAGGGATGGAAACAGGAGAGCTATGTGTCTTGCTTTAAAGAGTTGGTCCTCTATTTGAAGAGCTGTCTGCTCCAGGTCCATTTTAAAGGAAATAGCACCAAGAAGGGTGAGGAGGAGGCTAACTGGGCCCCCAAAAGTCTCTTCTTGCTTTGCAGCAATTGCCTAGCACAGCAATTGCAAATTAATGTTTGCTTTGGCCGTTTGCTTAGCAGGCTTAAGCAAGTATCTGTTGATTGCAAGAGGTCAGTAACCTGGCCTTGGCAGAGGTGAGCAAAGTCTAGCCGGGCCAAAAAGTCACCCCATTTCTTCAAACCACAGTCACAAGCACATTTTCTCGCCTGCCATGGAGACAACTTACATATCCAACCCAAGGTCTTGCATTGATTGGTTTGTACAATCAGGGAAGGAAAACAAGCCACTGAATAAGCCATTGTGGGTTATTTTCCCACTCCACATGTGCTGGGTGAATGGCACTAAATTGCTATAACAACTCTTGCTGAGCATGGCTTGTGTTGGCCAGGCCTGGCAAGGGCGGGAGGGTTTACAAAGCCCAGGGCTTGTGGCTTGTTCTAGGGTGGCAGGCTGGTCTGGGAGCCTCCCCAGCCCCACAACCTCATCAGGTCTGGAAGACACAACAAGCTGTGACAGGCAAGGGAATCATAGTAACAGGAGAGACGGTGACTGGGGCAGGAGAATAAGCTGCAGTGGCTTATTTTCTTCCCCAGTTGTGTAAACTTGGTGGTACAGCAGTAAAGGGCTTTTCCTCCCCCTTGAGTCATGTGTAGCATTAACTTTGTGATTTTGCACAGCCTATGTTTATGCACAGCTTCCTTTCATTGCAATATTTGTGCCTTTCGCCTCCAAGCAGTGATGGAGAATGTGAATTCAACCAAGAGCTTTTGTGCATCGTCCAGTCAATATGCCGTCAGCGAAGGGAGCATCTTGCCAAAGCAATGAATTCTTTTGATGTTCTCCATTGGTCCACATTCACCATGCTTTCATGCCATTATTATTTATTTATTATTTATTAAAACATTTCTATGCCGCCCCATTCGCCGAAGCCTCGGGGCGGCTCACAACATTAGGTTAAAATACAAGAAATAACAATATAAAATAAGTCGCCCTGGCCAGATTATGGGCGTTTTGTGTCCTTTCTCCCATAAATTATATGATTCATCATTTCAATGGTTAATATATAATGGACAGCAAAGTCCTTGCATTTGTACTTTTTCTTTTCGGTTGATGTAAACTTCTTGTAACATTCGCTCTGTGTAATGCCTCACATATTGGGAATGCGGAAAAGCAGACAGTGGGTCTGCGGAAAGCTGACAGGCTCCTGCACTTTTAAGAGCTCTGCAGAAGGAGGGCACCTTACAAAGCCTATGGGCAGAAAACAAAGCTCTGCGCACACATTGGCACCTGCTCCTTTACATCCGCGCTCTCTCCTCGTGTCTTTAAGGACGCTGTCTCCTAATAATACTCAAAAGAGATGGTGTGCGCAAGGAAGGGGAGGTCATTGGATTTGTGGGGGGGGGGACCCTCAGGTGGAAAGATTGCTGGGGGGCAGCGGGAGGTAAAGCATATGTGGGCAAACAGCTTATCCAGGACAATCAGATGAAATAGAGATCACCAGGGCCCTGGACCTTTATTTCAGCAAGTGTCCATGGAGGGGCAGGTGGTCCCCCAGAGATTTGGGGTTCCAAATGAAGGATTCAGGGTTCCGGTCCTCATGGGCCACTCCCACTGCCTCTGCCTCCCCCTGCTGAAATCATGACCTCTCCTACATTTATTCAGTATCATTACTTTATCCTATGAAGCTAGCGATTCAGGAAAGACAAGAGGATATACTGAGTGGGATGGTGTAAATTGGTGACCTGCAACCGCAGGGGGTTGGACCTGATGGCCTTCTTGGCTCCTTCCACCTCTATTATTCTATAATTCCATGATAGTTCTTCTAGGAGCACACAATTAAACTAGGGAATTCATTGTTCCAACAGGAAATAGTGACAGCCGCCAATTTGGATGGCTTTAGAAGGGGATTGGAGAAATTCATGGAGGAAACCTCTATCTTGGCTACTAGTCCTGATGGTTCCATGCTACCACCAGTGTCAGAGACAAGCAAGCTCATGCATATCGGTTGCTAGAGATCATAGGCAGGAGGGTGCGGATACACTCGTGTCCTGCTTATGGGTTTCCCATGGGCAGTTGGTTGGCTTCTTGGTGAACAGAGCGCTGGACTAGGTGGACCTTGGTTTGATCCAGCAGGGCATTTTCTAGCTTCTCTTGAATGACTCCAACCAGTATCTTTGACTTCTAAAATCTTGCACTTCAACATAATGTTATTGGTTATTCTATTCCTCCACTCCAGGTGCTTTCTTCTATCTCTAGTATACCTTATGTCATTTCCTAGCCCCTTTCCTACCCACACAGAGTGAATTGTGCTGAGGCTCTGTTCATTTATCCCACTGCTAACCTCAGCATTACTCATCATTGTACTATCTGACATGGCTTGCTGATAACTGACAATGTTTGCTAATGCGTTCCTGATTTCATGTACCTTTGTGCTAGTTGCTGATTGACTTTTTCTCCATCCTCAGAGTCAAGAACTCCTCCTTTTATTTAGCCTGCTTAACTTGAGACTTCCAGTGTCTCATTCAGAAAACCCCTGAACTTTGGTCAAATACATGTTGACTGCCAATGTGTGAACTCTTTTTGATGTGTAAGAGATGTTCTGCAGCAAGGTGTTTAGGTGAAGAAGAATTCTTGTGCTTTAATACTTGTATAGAAGAGGGAAGACCAAAATATGAGCTGGAAAAGAAGCCCCAGCCTTGAATTTGGAAGAAGTCTTCAAGTACTTGAAAGGTTGTCACAAAGGCCAGGATCTCTTCTAGATCACCCCAGAGTGCAGGACATGGAATAACAGGCTCAATTTACAGGAAGCCAAGTTCTGAACAAGAAGAACTTCCTGATTGTGCCTTTTTTTCTGTTAGGCTTCCCTTCTTTAAAAATTGCAAATACACTGTTTTATATTAATCAAACATTTCTTGTTTAGGGAAACTTCAGCCAGGCTGGTCAGGGAGGAGCTGACTTCACTGTTCCAGATACTGGCAAGATTTTGAATCATAGTTGTTTCCAATTCTGGAAAGGAAATCTGCTTAGAATGTGCTTTCCCTGTGTCTCCCCTTTCTCACAGGTCTTTCAGACAGGATATACTTACTGAGGAGTCCAGTCTGGGGTAGGCCTGTGTTGCAAAACCTTTCAAGGGCACACATTTCTTTAGTCTCAGTTCTGCCTCATGTTCACTGCATTGGAAGGGAGATGGTGATGAGCTGCTGAGCCTAGTGAGACAGGTGGTACCGCTGTGTAGTGAAGTTCTTTTGCCTGAGGAATCCGCAACTTCTCTCTTTAAGGTGAACCAGCACCCACACATGGACAGGAAACACCTTCGTAACAGCAATGGAACCCATGACCTATGGAGGTTGTGTGCTCTTCAAAGTTGAAGGCATTCAAGGTACAACTGGGCAACCATCTGAGAAGAATGGTTTAACTTGGAGTCCTGAACTGAGCGGGGTGTCAGACTTGATGGCTCCTTCCAACTCTGCCGTTCTGTGATTCTTTGAGCTGAGTGGAGCTGTCCTGGACAGAACATTTTGGAGGGCTTCTGTTCGTAGGTTGAAGACAACTTGATGGCACATCAAAGCAACAGAACAGGAGAAGTTCCCTCTTTTGCACATACTGCCTCTTTTCTCACCTGGCCACCTCAGTGCCAAGTATCTTCTGTTACTGTCAGCTCTGAGGGATGATCTTCCGTGGTGTTGGGTGGGAACAGGGCTGGCATCTGAGCTAGGCTTGCTTGGGCAGCTGCTGCAGGCCAACATCCCGGCAGGAGCCCAGGAGAAGGAGCCCCTGGACTTGACCATCCTTTCAACCTGCTGCTTCATGCGCTGGCTCGGCTCGGGCATCAGTGGTGGTGAGGAGGAGGAGGAGTGAGAGATGCACAGCTTACGTGCTCTTGGCTCACTAAATAAGGATACCATAGGAATGAGGAGCAAAAACCACCAAGAAGGGTGTGCGTGAGAAGACAGACTCTCCAGGGAATCAGGCTCATGGAATGTGTCCAGGGCCCCCCACAAAAAACCTGGCACCAGATAGAAGAGCCCCGCACTATGCATAATATGGACAAGGTGCCTTTGCATTCCTACAGTGATGGTCTGCTAGGCTTCCCTGGGAAGCAGAGAGGGTCCTTTGGAGGATGGCCAAAGAAAGGAATCTCACAAGAAGCACTACATTCTGATCTAAACATTTTTAAAACTTCAGATTCAAAAGCTGTGAAGTCACTTTTATTTATTCCAACTTTTGAGTCATTCTAGTATTTTTCCTCTATTTTTGTAAAGGAAACAGATGCTTAAAAGGAAGGCAATGGTAGCAAAATATTACCCTCTACAGACAACTCGAGTTAGTGCAAATATTATGAGAGCTAAAACTTTCTTTCTGTTTGAGGTCGTACCCCCCACCCCCACTTGATTACATTGCTAGGGATGCCACATCGCAAATGATTGGCCATTGAGATACATGCATGTTTAAAATGTTGTTTTTCTCCGAGGATACATTTACAAAACCACCACCAAGTGGCAAAGAAACCAGTCCAGGCAGACTTCAAGAATACAGTGATAGTGATGGGAATATTTATTTATTATATTTATATTCCGCCTTTTTTCCTTTCAAGGAACTCAAGGCACCTTACATGATTCTCCTCCTCCTTTCAATCCTATCCTCACTACAGCCCTGTGAGGTAGGTTGGGCTGAGAGTCTGTGACTGGCCCAAAGTCACCCAGTTGGCTCCATGGCCGAGTGGGGACTCGAACCCAGGTCGTCTGAGTCCCAGTCCCAGCTCTTAAGCACTACTCCATAACTGGCTCTCCATTGTGGGATTAACCAATGGGACTAGTTAGTGGTTTGACAGTGGATTGAAGGTTGCAGCATGAATGGAAGTAAATCTCACTGAAGTCAATAGACTAAGGGCTAAACTAGATGCCATTCTAGTGATGGCCATGCGCATGCGCTGTGTGTGCGTGTGCGCTCTGTGTGTGTGTGCGTGTGTGTGTGTGCGCTCTGTGTGTGTGTGCTGGGGGCAGGGAGTGACCCTGGGTAAGGGAGGAAAGGGTTCAGCCCTTCTCCCCACATGCCATAATCCAGACAAAAGTCCTCCTTACTAAACTGTTCATAGTTAAAGAAAATCCAAAAAAGCTACAACAGCAAGCAATGCATTTGTGACACAGTCCCATGGCCCCTAAAAGCATCTCGGGGGCTATGAGAAACCCGGGGTTCCCTCTACCAAGGCTGAGGAGAGCACTGATTTCAGAAAAGGGAGGTAGATACGAATCAAAGAGAATAAAATCCAGTCCCAAATCCAGGAAATGGAATGCAGCTGGGTAATTTCAGACCTCAGACCCAGGGGTCTTTTGGGGAGGGGGCTTAAGACTGCCATCTGTATGGCTTCAGTTCTGAAGCACACAATGAAACATTTCACTTTCCTCAGCACCCCTCCAGTTGCCCTTCCATGCTTTACAATGGCTTCCACATTCCGGAAATACCAGGGCAGCAGTGAAACTGTTAGCCAGTCTGAGCAACAACAGTCCCCACAAGGATGTTCATCTTGCATTTTAAACTCACTGAAATCATGGCACCATCAAGACTATGGGGTTAAAAAGAGGCTTGCTTTTGCCAAAGAGCTCTGTAATGCCCAATAGGCGAGGTGAAGCTCGGAGGGGACCGTGCATTGGCCACGATTTGCGACCGTTGCTAAACGGTGACAGGGCTCTGGCAGAAGCGGGGGCAGGTCTCTGAATCCTGCTTCTGGGGAGGCTGTCCTTGGGCAGTGTCTCCCCAGCACCTGCTTATGGGATGATTGCCTATTAGCCCTTCGTTTAGCGTTAACCCAAAGGAGCCTGTATTGGCTCCGCGTCAGGGAAGGGCCTTCCTTGGTACAGAGTTCCTCCGCGTTGTGAGGCATGCCAAAAAGTTGGTTCCCAAACAGCAAGTTTCCCAGTGCTTTATACCCGCAGAGCATCTTAATTAAGAGAGGGGGGAGCATTATCTCAGGACTACAACACGTGTGATGGAGAGCAGAGAGCCGCCTTGTGTGTTTTAGAGCAGCATGACAAGAAAGCACACGCAGGCAGAGGGGTGGCGGGCAACGGATGTCTTTTCCAGTCCGCCAGTTTCCACTGAAAAGTTCTGAAAATGCTCAAGCTGCTGGCATTGGAAGTGTTTAGTGTCTGGGAAAAGTTTGTGTGGTTTAATTTAGCAGCAGTTTTGGACATTCACATTCTGATTCTGATGTTTCCCAGGGTTCCCCAGACAGCCGCCTGCTCGGCTCTGGTTGCCCAGGGCCTCTGACATCACAGCAGTTACACCAATGACAGTGCAAGGCTCCTCTTGACATCAGAGCACTTTAGTCACTCAGTCGCAACCCCATAAGGGCCTGGACTTCATTGTCTTCTGGGGCTCCCCTTTAACACAGCTTCCTCGTTGCTCCGCTCCAAGCTGCATCAAGCCACACTTCTTACGTTTCTGCCCTTGATGCAGCTGACAAAGTTGTAAGGCGAGCTTTATTTTTCTTTATTTCTTTTAAATGCTAAAAAAAAAAGCAGCTGCCGTGAGTCCTGAGGTCTAGGACTCTAGCCTGAAGTACTACAAGGAAAACAGACTCTGCCTTTGATCCTCCCTTCATCCCCAGCGCTTCAGAGCAGAGCCTGAAAAATTGGCTCTACGAGCGCCATCTACTGTGCAGTTTTGGGAATTACACGGACTTTTGCAAGGAGCAATCTTACGCTTGAAAGAAGGACTGGAGGGTGTTGGGAGCTGTAGTCCAAAAGATTCTTTTGGAATCTCCACCCAGGCACGGTGGGAGGGACCAGAGGAGATACATTCCGCTGGAAAGGGGAGTGTGTAGAATTTCCCTTGACATTTCCATGAATTTCCATGGGTGCCGTGAGCAAGTCTCCTAGAAGGTAAAGGAGGCATGGTGGGATATTGCACTGAGGCTTTTCTGACACAAGCTCCCACGGGTGGCAAGGAAAGTGAAATGAATGATGTGTTTCACCTTAATGGCAAAATTCTGATAATGCGAATATCTGCTGAGGTCAAGCATGTCCAGATCTGATTAGTACCCAAGTGAGGAGGTCTATGTAAGATAGAAATGTGATAACTTCTTGCTAAGTTTCTTGAGTAACTTGCATTAGATTTGCCTTTCTTACACCCAGGCATGGTAGCATAACCAAAAGGGCAACCAGATGCTCGCCAGAGATTCTGAAAGCAGTTCCCACAAGCCCTGCCCTTTGGCCATGCTGGCCAAGGAGTTCCAGCCCAAAACACCTGGAAGGAATCCTTTACCATGGCCACCTTTTTTCCAGCAGGAAGCTACTTCGACAGCTACAGCTTTCCCTGTCACTGCCTCTCCATGTTGGGACATTTCCTTGTCTCTTGGAGGCATAGAAGGGTTGGGGTCGCCTGTTTTCAATGCCGATCATGGGCAGTATGTCCTCACCACATGCCAGAATCTGTTTTCTGTTTCCAGAAGCAATGCAGCCCTGTGCATGTCTATGTCAAAATAAATCTCGCTAGCTCTTCCATCTCTCCTCCTGCTATATTATAAAGCCCTCATTCCTACAGCAGGTGGGGAGGAGGGCAAGTTGCCTGCCAGGGGAAAAGCCAATCCACATAATCAAGAAGCATCTTTAGAACAATGTTTGCTTTTGTTTCTGGCGCAGGAAATGCATGCGCTTCTCTGAGCTGTAACTGAACATGCCCTGTTAACAAACAGGCCTACATGTGGGTGGGAACAGGGCCGCCGCCTCTCCATCCTAGCGCTGGTGTGTGAAGTCACAAGAGACAAAGCAAAGGCAGACCAGGAACAACAGTCTGGCAGTATAATGGATGGCAAAGGAAACGAAGCCTCGGGATCTGATACAGGTTGCATCCAGGAGGCTGCAATTCTATACTTATTTGGGAGTAAGCCTTGAGTGATGCAATGGCTTCATCACCGCTCAGTGCTCCTCCAGGAAGGTTGGGCTCCTTGGGATGCAGTCTGGCACCCCCACCAGACTGTCACAGAACAGGTGGCAGATGTCAGCAAGCCACAGGATGACACCTTCGCATCCTCATGCCGGTGATGATCCCGCAAATGTGCTTTCTCTGCTCCAGCTGCCCCGTTCCTTAATCAGCTTTCACGCTGTACCTCCCATCCACAGACAACGCCAGGAGCTGCCTGTGGGTCCAGCTAGCCTGGTGTTGCCCACTTTGACTGAAAGACACTTTGTGGAGCCTTAATCTCTACCTTGCTTAGTAGTCCTTGTTTCATCTGGAGATGCCCAGGGATTGCAGCTGCAGCCTTTGGCAGGAAAAGCAGGTGCTATGGCCCCATAGCATCCAACATAGGACTGCAGAACCCCAGCCCTGGGGCAAGATTTGTTCCTGGGGAGTTTGCCAGATGCCTAGCCCCCATGATTCTCTCCCCCCACCATGAATCATTTGGTGGATTCCCAAACTGAGTGCACCCCCCCTTCTAAAAGATTGAAGGGGGGGATGCACAGGGGGCACCCCTTGCCTTTGCAGGAATTAGCTGCAGCCTGGAAAAAGAGAACTGCATTCAGACACCCACAGTGAACTTCTATGGAAATCAGGGTGTTCTTTTTAAATAGGTGCGAGTCAGCACTTCTGTGTACCTTCATCGTCTCTTCACTGTGTCAAAGACAATTAAGTTAACAGTTGGTAATGAGTGAGAAAGACTTCAGGGAACACTGATGACTGAGCACAGAGCAGTGCCAAGAGAGCTAACTGATTGCATCTCTTCCTAATGCCCATTTATGGCACCTCAGATACACTGTGCTTAGCAAGGGGAGGTGAAATTGGGACAGAATATCAGAGGCTGAACAGCCGGAAAACTTGTTTTCCTGGCACCAGCCTGGGCAAGCAAATGTCATCCTCAGGTGCACAGCAAGCTCAATCCTTGCCCACATACCTCCGGCTCTCCCCTGCCTGCTCACATCACCCATGACCTGGAACTAGCAGCAGGCAGGCAGGTGGGGCTGCAGTCCTGGGTGCATTTACCTGGGAGGAAATGGACACAGCTACTTCCTTGCAAGTCAAAGATCTGAGACCTTCAGGCTGGGGTAGGTGCCCCATGATTGTGCAGACACTTGCATCGTCCTGATGACTGGCCACTGGAATCCAAAAATGAGTGGAGGGCCACAGGTCTCCCTCCCCTGCCCTAGGGATTGCTGAGATAGCCTGGTACAGCCCCAAGAAATGGTCTCCAGGGTCTCCTAGGATGCCTCTTTTCACAGCTATGTACCTACAGAAACAGAGAAGCAGTTCTTGGAAATGCTGTGGCAAGAGAAAACAGTCCACAGGTTCCATGATATTAAAAATATGTTGGATGGAAGAATACCCTCCATGAGCCTTACAAGCGATGTGTTCTTCTCCTTGCTCCCAAGGTGCCCACAGGTGCTTCAAGCTGACGAGCAGCCAGGATTTTAGATTGTAAGCTGTTTGAGGCAGACACCTATCATTTCTGCAAATATATTTCTGCAAAGTGGACTCTGGTGGTGTGATATACAAGCATACATCTAAACTGACTTGTGCTCCAGTGCTTCAAGCAGTGAGATATTTCTAGGTTGCAGTGCTGAAACTAGGCTCTGTGTCCTTTGAATAAGGTCATCGGTAGCCTGTGACTCTTCATCAGTTCCTGGTCTGCCTTTTTCCAGAACTGCACTTCTCCAGCACTTCCTGTTTACTCTGGTGATCTTTCTTGTCCAACTGCTTTTGATATTCTTAGCAGTCTCTTTTTGTAAATCACAGAATTGCAAGATCGGAAGGGTTGCTGCTCTCTCCCTTCCCAGCAATGCCATGGGGTGGTGGAGGGTCCCCTTTATCCCTCAAGCTGTTTAGCATCTGCATGCTGGGGAGGTTCCCAGGAGATATGGACCGAGGAGCCATCAATATGTAGGGGACACCCTGCATCGTCCTTCCTTTCCTTCAAATTCAGACAAGACAGTGGGTATTCTGGATGGGTGCCCAGGTGCAGCAATGGACTGAATGAGGGCCGGTCAACTGGAACTCAGTCCAGATAAGGTGCAGGCACAACCAGGGTAGAATCCTTCTGCTAGATGAGGGACATTGGCCTATTATACATGAGACTGCCTTTGTCGATGATTCAGAAACTTCAGCAGGTCCAAAGCAGGAAGCAAGATGGCTAATGGGTCCCAGCCAATGTGAACATTTCACAACAGTGATTTAGGGGCTGTACTTGCTGCCAGTTCCTACCCAGGCCAAGTTCAGAGTGCTGATATTACAGACTTACAGAGATCACCTCCTCCTGTTTACACCTGCCCAGATCCTAAGTGCCTCCACAGTGGCCCTTCTCCTGCTGCCCCACTGCATGAAATCAGGTGGGTGCCACAAAGCATGGGGCTTTTTTCAGTGCTGAGGTTCCACATTGGCTCTAAAATTCTCTACTCAATTTTCCTCCTGCCAGAGTCCTCCAGCGTCCACCTCTAAGGGGCCTTGCCTTCCCTTTACCCCACCCAGGATGTTCTGCTTTAGCTCAGCCTAGCTCTGGACCCACAAAGAGGGACAGCATTTTTGATCTCAAAGACTCTTTTCCACCGTGTCCAACACCCTACATTTCATCAGCCACACCTTTATATCTGGTTGGTTCACTCATTTTACATGTGGACGAAAAGTCAATGGCATCAGAATATGTGGAATACTGCCTATAGTTCAGGTTGCTTCATTTCAGGAATGGCTATCACAGAACTGGAAGCAGTGAAGAAAGGCTCAGCAAAACGATGCAGGGGCTGGAATAGCGCTCTCTGCAGAATGGCCACGGTGTCTGGGCATCTGAGTTTGGAAGGGGAAGGAAGAGGGCCTGGTGCCGCCTGGAGGTGTTGGACTGCAGTAGAGCACCAGGTCACAGGATGCTGTGATCAAAGCGAGCAAAATCAGGTTTTTCCTCCTTTTCCCACCATGCTAGAACTCACTCAGTGAAGCCAGCAGGAGATCAGGGAAGTCACGGTGGCTTGTTTAAATCAGTGGAAGATGTCAGGATATGCCGGGAGCCATTCGACCTGGGCACAGCCTGTCTGTCATGTCATCTAAACCTGGGCATGGCTTATTTGAGGGGCCAAGCAACCCTCAAACAACCCAACAAGAGGCTGTGCACTGTTTGTTAGATGCTTCTCCCTCAAAGAGACCACGCTGCCTGGGTTTGAATGACACCAGCTACACCCTGGCAGGGAATTTCACGAATGTCACATGGCACGTGCCACTGCTTTAAACAAGTCACTGTGACTTAAATATCCATGGTGGTTTGTTTTCGTCATGTGAATCAGGGCGAAACCTAAGGAAGACCCCCCTCCTCCATACGACTATTAAGTCCAGATTCTATTAACTGCTCCACAGCCCACAGGCATTAGGAGGTAGAAAAAAATTAACCACTTCAAATTTTGTTAAAATATGCTGGATTTCACTTTAAGTAAACCCAACTCAACATTAGACCTTTCAACCTCTTGCTTCTTCGGCTGAGTTGCTTCCCCTTCACCCACACTGAAATTCCCCTCCCCAATAATTTGCTGGCCGAAATTTCCAGAATGATGCATGCATGTCCTTTCTGAAAATCTCTAAGCAGAGAGCATGACAAAAAGGGCAGAGGGGAAGTGTTTGAAGAACCATCTTTTTCCCTTTTTAGAGAAAGGGATCCTGCTGCAGTCATTCCCGTGCAGCACAGCTCTCAGGGGATGAGGGCCCGTACCAGAGGTTTGGAGCAGGGCTGTCTTAAGGTGTGGGCCTGATGGGCCCTTGCCCGTGGGCCCCATACTAATCTGTGTATGTTAACCCTTCCATGCACCTTGTATCATATATGATACATACAGATCAAAGGCGTATAGTTACTTCACTAATTGCTAATTTCTTCTCTGCTTTGTATTGTTCCTGATACATACTGGCACTGAGGATAGTTGTGTAGGGACCCCAGTACACTGCTTTGCCCAGGGCCCACAGTGCTGTTAAGACAGCCCTGGTTTGGAGCATCTGATGCTGATGGCTGCCCATGTCTTGCTGCATCTTGGTGGGAGAAGGCCGTTCCCCATCTTGGAGACTTCTGTGGCTGGCTGGCTGCCTGTCGCTGACACATCCTGAAGTGCAGAGGGCCAAAGGTGCTTTTCTTGTAATTTCCCCTGCAGCTGCCATCCAGCTGCAGTGCGAGTGTGGCAGCAAAGCATTTTAGAAAGGGAGCTTGTGGGAGTTTGTGCTCTTGCAACTGAGAGCAGAAAAGGAAATTCAGAAGCCAGCACGCTATGGGTTCCCACCTCTGCCTTTGCATCTCCTTCCCAGGCAGCTGTTGGTCTCTCTCCTCTCCTTGCTCTCTGGTGTCCACACGCCATCTGTCTTTTAGTGCTTTTTCAGGGACTGGGAAGTCTGCAGTTTTGAACTGCTGGCAAAGAAGTGAAGAAACTGCAAAAAGGCTGTGATACACCTGGCTTTCCTGCAGAAGTGAAAAGCTGTCTTGGATATTCCCTACCAAGAACTGCATTTATTAGTTATTGGTTATATTAACTTCCCTCTAATCAGGTCTAGCTCTATAGTCCTTTTCTAAAGAGTTTACACTGTGGAATTCATCCTACCTATGAATTGTTCATCGTAGGGAGCAGCCCTGTGGCCTCCTGGGATTCCAAGTCCCAGTCCAAGGTCCTCCAAGGAGGGCACAGGGGCTGCGATGGCGCTCCTGGCCTGCCTCCCAGCCAGGGTGGAAAGAACGGTGCCAGTCGCATCCCCAGGTGAGAAACGGCCCTCAGAAAGGACTAAAGGGAGGTGCTGAGGGGCCGACAGGGTAGGAGGCTGGGCAGCGACATATCCAAATGCCACCTTCATTTCTTCCAGATGAAATCCAGGTGCAGGATGCCGAGCAGCAGGTGTTGCTGCCCTTGAGCTGTGTGCTCTGCATTCGATGACAAATGCTTTGGAGGCTTCTGCTCACCAAGGGCAGATGCCGTAGGATTGTGCTCTCCTACAGCCAGTATCACACGGACCTTGGACGCCATCTGCCCATTGCAGGATACAGTTACAGTATTCCTGTTAGCTGGCTGTGGAGCCTCCTTTGGCAAGGAGAACCCACCAGCTCCTAAAGCAGCTTGTGGCTTGCTCCCAAGTAAGTGTGCAAAAGGATCTTCTGTGAAGCTGCTCAGAACACCTGAAGTCAAGTTCATGAGGGTCCATGAGGCCTGGTGCACTGATTGCTGGAAGACTCAGGAAAGTAAGGGAGGTATTCTTCCCACAGCACATGGTTGAACCATGGAATTCATTCCACAAGATGGCCGCCACTTTGGATGGCTTCAAAATGGAGTTAGGCAAGTTCATGGAGAGGAAGGCTATCCATGGCTACTAGTCCTGATGGCTGCATGCTACCTCCAGTGTCAGAGGCAGCCTGCATGTGTATACCAGTTGCTGGGGGACATGGGTGATTGGGAGCGGTGACTCTCATGTCCCTGCTGGGCTTCTCGTGTGAACAGAATGCCTGACTCGGTGGGCCTTCGGTCTGATTCCAGGAGGGCTCTTACATCTTCTCTCCCACTCTAAACCTCACCCTGAACACCTCTGCAATTAAAGTTGGTGCCGATTCACTAGACGCTGGGCTAGTGCTGCATGAGTGGCATGCCGACACATTCAGCGCTGCTTCCCACATATTCCCTGGGTGCTTGTGATTGTTCATACCTCCTTATGTGCCTCTCCATTCTGTGCAACGCTTTTCTTGCTAGTATCTGGGTGTCAGCTTTACTGAGCTGTTGTTAAAGGTGCAAGAAGAGATGAGGATGGCCTCAGTTGGGTGAGTTGCAACCCCAAATGACCTGCATTTATGTCTACATGACACAGACAATGAGCCTGCTGATTTGAAGTAAGCCCCATTAATCTCAGGGGACTCATTTCCCAAGCAAACTGAGACACACTTAACTGGGAGTGATCCCGTGGAATTTAGAGCTGCACTGGCTGGAGCATACTGGGAGTTGGAGGCCTTTTTTCTGGCTACACTTGCACAGGATTATGGTTTAAGTGTACTTAGGTTTGCAGCTCGCCAGGCCAGCATAATGCATGTTTACTTGGATGTAAGCCTCAGCAAATTCATTGCATTCATCACTCCCCAGTAAGCACCTGTGGGGTTCCCATGCAATTTAATGGAATATTTCCTGCTTTGTTGCCCTTCATGTACTGTTCCTTTTACTACTATGTTTGCTGTTTTGATTTGAAGCATTTCTTTAAAAAAAAACTTATTTTTTTATTGCTAGGTGGCTGTGCTATGTCTAAATAGTCTTGTTCTGGAAACTTTGTTGTAAGCAGGACAGACACACTAAAATGTAAATTAATTAAATTGCAGCATTTTAATATCCATTATTATCTTTGTAACAATTGATTAATAAAGCCACTGGCTCAGTTTTGGCCAGTGCATCTAGGGCTGCACAGATGGGTACGAAGAACTCATCTTTCTCCCCTGTCAGTTTCAGAAGTTGCCTCTCGCCCAGGGCAGATTGTGTTGGAAGGGCCCTGGAGCCATGGCTGTGTGGCCCTCAGAAGCCACTGCGTTTCTGGGCAGCCCATGATCTGCATGCCTACTTAGGAAAAGGAGCAGCAGCTTGGGAGACTCCTTTGTTATTCTTGAATTCAAAATGCAGCAGCTGAAGAGTTTGCAGAGCCAGATGCAAGAGGAAAAGACTGTTCCTGTATGACTGCTTCTCTGGATTCTGTCCTGCTTTCCTGAAGGGGAGTAAACAATTTACCCAGCATATCACATGGCATGCCTGTTAATCATCCATCAGGGACAGGTATGCTGGCCAGATTCACCTTGAGTTCCTCTGCAAGATGAGAGATGTCATGCCAAGAACTTAATGGAAGTTGCGTGTTTTCCCTCACCATCTGCTCCTGAGTGGTCAATCTAACTTTGCTCCCTCGTGAAGGGCAAGTCACTTCATGTACTATTTCAGAACACTTAGTAACTTGCCAGAATGCTTGCAAGGGGCTTATCGTCTGGCTTTTAGTGCAGTATTTAGATCTGGAAATCATTCAGAAGTCCTGAGAAATGTGCACATAATCATAAGGCTGAGTCAAGACATATTTGGTGGCTGAAGAAAACTGCAAGGCCTCCTTCCGGATTGTTGTTGTTGTTCGTCCATAGTTTTCAATGAGGACCTTGACATCTAACGGGTTGTGAGTTGTCCACGGTGTGTCCGCAGGTGGCTGATAAGTCCAATAGGGGCACGGAGTGTTCTGCCACATGTCAGGCAGACATGTGTGGGCACCACTGTTGTAACGTTTGCAACTCTGGCTTTAGGGAGTGCTCGCTTCTCTTGTGCTATGGTTGTCCTTCTGGCTTCAGAAGTTTGGCAGCCTTGGTGGATCAGTGTGCACTGTGTTGATCAGTCTTGTGCCAGGGTCTCCCAGGAGGTGGTGTCGATAAACAGGGACTTGAGAGAGGCTTTCAGCGTGTCTTTGTATCGCTTCTTTTGTCCCCTGTGCGATCGCTTTCCTTGAGACAGCTCACCACAGAAGAGCCGATTGGGGATGCGGTGGTCTGGCATCCTCGCAACATGGCCTGCCCAGCGTGTCTGGGCTTTCACCAGCAGGGTGTGAACTGATGGCAGGCCTGCTCTGGAGAGGACCTCTGTGTCTGGCACCTTGTCCTGCCACCGGATCCTCAAATGTCTGCAGAGGCAAGTCGTGTGGCTTAGTTGCCTAGCATGCCTCCTGTATACTGTCCAAGTCTCACTGGCATACATCAGGGTAGTTAGCACTACTGCTCGGTAGACTTTAAGGTTTGTAGCAAGGCTTATTCCATGGTGGTCCCACACTTTGGTCTGCAGTCTGCCGAATGCAGAGCTTGCCTTGGCGATTCTGCAGTTGACCTCGATGTCAATTGTCACTGCGTGGGAAAGGGTGCTGCCACGGTATGTAAATTGGTCCACTGCTTGCAGCTTTTGTCCCTTCACTGTGATGGTGGGCTCTTGGTATTGGGCTTTCGGGGCTGGCTGATGCATCACTTTGGTTTTCTCTGTGTTGATGAGGATACTTGTTATTGTAAAGCATCTTCACAAGGCATTTCTCATGCTCCCAGGATCCCTCACTCATGGAGGTTTTTATGGGCTTTTTGACAACATCCTCCTCCTCCAGAATCTCTCCCCGGTTTCCCAGCCCTTTTATTATCTTATTTTTTAGCGTTGAAAATCTGCTGTTACATTTTAAACTGCAACAAACGGCCCCAAAAGCCTTGCGCATAGCTGCAAACACCATTACAGAGCCACCTTGTGCTTGGTTAACAGAATGCATACAAAGGCAGAGAACTACAAACGCCTGGAGAAAACCCCACGGAAAGGATGCCTTTTTTCCTTCCACATTGGAAACAGAAGGTGATCCCTCAGTTAAAGCTCTTATGTAGAGAAGCCCTTACTGAGACTCTGGAGCATGATTGCATCAGGACAAGCTCTGCAAACTTCTGTGAGTGAGACGGCACAAGAGCAGAATACATGCCTCCTATACAGAAGTCCTGAAGCAATGCATTAAACTGTTCTTGTAGAAAAGTCCTTAGTCATCATCCACTCAGAGGCGCTTCTGCCCAAGCCTCAAGCTGCGGAAGGGCTCATGAGCAATTCCTATTCACTTCAATGAGCCTTGCACAGGGGAGCTTCCAATGACTTCTGCCCTGGGTAAGTACCAACCAGTTCTCCTCTGGTACTTTCTCTGGATGCATCGCTCTTTCTTGGCTCAACCGGCCACAAAAGATCATTGCAGAGTTGGAATAAAACCCAAAATGTAGATAGGATCTCACAAGCAAAGAGCCTCAATGAGGAGCTTTTCATCCCAAGCTGCTTGCAGTACACATGGAAGTCACACCCTGTAGAGGAAGGATGCAGGAAGTGAGACAGGCCCTGGTTTCAGCAAAAGTTGCTATTGCCGTGTTGCGAAATCATTAATTTACAGTGTAATCCTATGCTTGCTTGCTTTGAATATTAGTACAACTGCGACTAATGAATGTGGAAATAACAACTCTGGCCTGCCTTACAAAACTGTTGTAAGCATAGATGACATTTTTGTCATGTCTCAATCACTTGTGAAGTGCTATAGAAATGCTAACCATTATTACCAGATGAGAGAGGAGACACATTTTTCACTCGACAGAGGAATACAAATGAACTGTGCATTGTTAGACACGCCTTTGCCCCACACAACTCATGTGTTGTGCCTCCATATAAAAGCCATTTCTGGCCATTCCAAAGGGGTGGGGTGACAGACGGACTCTGAGGCTGAGCTAGTGTGGCAATTAGCTGCCCTGGTGTCCTCAGTGGAAATCCCGTCCCTGTACATAAGCTGTAGAACACTCCCTCATTCTGTAATATATTGGTATTATATATAACCCTGTAGAATGATATATATACTATATTTTGTACGATCTGATAAAATGGCCAGGTTGCTTTCATGCAGAGCCTTCTGACAAGAGATAAATCAGCAGGGTCTGACAGAGGACGGGCAAGTGCAGTAATATCGGCTGGCAGCTTGTTAGACACAAGCCCCTGAACTTGGTGGCTCCCAAAAATCTTAGGCTCTGCTGGGCTGCTGCCAACAGCAGAGATGATTTTGCCTCCAGTCTCTCCTCCCAGAGGCGGCTCGCCATAGCTCAGTGGACCTCTGAGACAGTCTAGCTCAGCCTTCCCCGGCCCAGTGGCCTTCAGAGGCATTTGGACTACAGGGCCATTGACTGGGAATCCTGGGTGTTGCAGCCCAACTTGTCTGGAAGTCAGACCAAAAGAACAACAGGACTGAAGATAATATTTTGCTAATATAATCATACTAAATATGATAAGACAATTTTAAATGAAACCAGTTTCAAGAAAATATAATTTCAGAATATCCATCAGTTTTCAATTATAGACCAGGGAAAACACATGTTCTTTGAGAAAGCCTCTGGCGAACACCCACAGATAGGGCCAGCACTTCTGCTTCCAGGAGATGGGGGACACCAGTGAGAAGGCCTTGCCAGCTTAACTCATCTTATTACCCGGCTGTACTGAACAAACCAACCAAAGATTATCCTAACACATAGACAGAGTGTAGTCAATCCATCAAATAATCTGGACTTTAAAAGTCAAAAACAGAACGTTGAATACATGACCCACCATTGTAGCAGGAACAGAATGAATGTCTTGCAATGTTTCCTTAAGGCGCCCATGAGGATCTGAGCAGCTGAAGTATCCAAGGGTTTCACTGTGCCTTCATTACTTTCTTTTTTTTTATTTTGTCCCTGTCGTCCCCCATTTCTTTTTGAGGGGACAAGCAGAGATATTCACTACATTTTAACCACCAGAAATGTTACTCCTGTCTCCTGGGGTCTAGTAGAGAAGGACAGAAAGCAACAGAAGCAAAACAGGTTTAGATGGGTGTCCGAAGATGCTTTCAACTGGGAAGAGACTGTGGCAGCTCGAGCAGCCAGGGGACCACCTGCTCCCTGGACCTGCTTCTCATCTTCACCAGAGCAACCTGTTCATTCATCAACACCTAGCTCTGCCCCAGACAAAATTTGGTGGCTAGAAGAAAGGAATAATACATCTGTTCTCTGCCTGCTCATTGGCTCTTTGCCCAGCAAGGAAGCTGGTGGCAGCACTGAGACAATTCACCAAGTAGGGCCCCCCCTGCAAGTGCCTTGCCCAAGGCCCCCCAGAGCTGCAGCTGACACTGCTGAGAAACCTATTTTTCTGGAGAGCTCTTTCAGAAGAAGATGGATGAGTATCTGTAGGACTAGAGGTCCCTTGAATTCTTCCCAGAGCCAAGAATGTTTGGCATATTTTATTTGTAAAAATTAGAAATCTACTTGGAATGACTACGTGAGACAAGATAAAAACCTATTTTTAAAATGTAAATAAAGAGCCTGGATTTTCCAGTAATATATCACTTCTGCCAACAAGGTCTTTAACATGTCTGGAACAAGGAGAGGCATTTATGAGCCACGTACGGAAAGGTGCACGTGCAAGTCTAAGGTCTATCCAGCAGAGGTCAGTAGCTCATCCCATCCAATGCAACTCAGCACCCAGTTCCAGAAGGACCAACCATCGCGGGGATCCAAGACAGATTCTTAGATGCTAATACAGTTACCGAAAGAACAACAGGACTAAAGATAATATTTTGCAGACATCAAACATGTTGCACTCCAAGAGCAAGGCTATGTGAGATGTATTTAAAAAATAAAAACAACCACTCCAGAGCAGAATTAGCAGGATTAAATGTTACACACATTTACAAAAGGCTGAAGTGGTTTTTATCGGTCACAGAAATTAAAAATGGATGTAGCACTCGGAGGACGACTTGTTTTGATTGCAGGTGCCTGGGATGCTTCCAGAACAGCTTTTGTCTTCCAACAATTGCCCCGACTCATTCATGGAATTTGAACAGAGGGTCCAGAAGATGTCTTCTACTGGCAGCCCTCCTCTGTTTTCTCACTGTTTCTCTCATCTTTTTCTTGAAACATCTTAAGGCAGGAAAGACATCATATCAGGCCAATGTCCTTGACTGCTAGCATTAAGAGCTCTTCATCTGGAAGAACCCCTGATGTTCGGTCTTGGGGACAAAACACCAATATCCCAATCTGCTCCAACCTGGTGCCCGCCAGATATTTTGGACTATGACTCCCGGTGTTCCTGACCATTGGCCTTGCTGGTGGGGACGGATGGGAGCTGAAGTTGAAAACGTGTGGCAGGCACTAGGTCGGGGCAGGCTGCTAAATGCCCCGTTATATGGAATGTGCTTTTGGGAAGGCACAGACACGGTTGTAAGGGCAAGTTCAGCAAAACTAGCCAGGCTTTTGGTGGATTCACAGACGGTTGATGCTGGAAGACATCCAAGGTCTCTGGCAGAAGTAGCGCAGGAGCTCATGGCTCTTGGGCTGATGTGCCGATTTCGACATTTTGCTCCAGATAAGAGGAGTGCAGCCAGTGGGGGTGGAGGATGTGGGAACAGCTTCCTTATCGGTCAAATTACTCCTTGGTGAGTTTGTCTTGCCTCTTTTTTTCTTTCTTGATGAATTTTCTGGTGTACTGCAGAAAGGAAAAAGACAGAAGAAACAGTAAAAAACATAGAAGAGTCTTTCATGGCAGAAGAAATCAAATCAAGCACCGATACTGATGAATATGCCTTCATGCTATGCTAGGTAATCCCGCCTCCATGGGATTACCTAGACCACAATGTGGCCACTTAGTACTTTCCAGGTGTTTTGGACTAAAACTCCCATCAGCATCAGCCAGCATGGCCCATGGTCCGAGATCATGGGAAGCACAGTCCAAAACATTTAAGAACATAATAAAAGCCATGCTGGATCAGACCAATCACCCAGTCCAGCACTCGGTTCACAGGGCAGCAAATCAGCTGCCCCCAGGATCCCCCAAGCGGGGTGGGTACAAGAGCACCACCTGCCCAACATGTGCATGCAGGCAGGCCTCCTCTGGTCTGCAAGTTTCCACCAAATTTGGTTTTGGAATGCACTCCAGGCCTTACCCTCAATTGCACTGCACCAAGTGTTTCATAAATCTTCCACCAAGGAGACTTCACTGTGCTGTACCGGATAAGCGATTGCCTCCATTCTCAATTTTTACTAAGTAAAAGTGCTGGATAAGTGATCACAAGTACCAGCTTCTCCAGCCCTCATTACTGTGTGATTTTCACTCATTTATCCTCTGGTCCTCAAAAACCTCATCGACCCGAGCAGCTGAGATTGCTTTTTTCATTCCTAATTTGCTCCGCTCCTTCAAGAAGCCACAGAAGTGCAGCAGCTGGAGAATGCCATGAACTGTGCTTTCTCTCCCAAGATCACAGGCATCTGTCTCATCAGCTCTTTGGCATGAACCAGGCGCGAAGGGGAGGGGAATACGAAAGTCAGCAGGACAGGTTGAATGAAGCCCCCAAGTGCACTCCCTCGATTGCATCACCAGCCATCCAACTCCACCAGCTTTGCTTCTGCACCTTTGATGCCAGCTTGTCACACAGAAATGTAGCGGCAGAGAGCAAGCAGCAAGGGACTTTTGTAGTGAGAGTCAGCATCCTGGTGGGGACCACTGGGGGCTGCCACTGCCTGGGGCTGCTTACCTATGAGGATGGCTAATAAAGGCTGCCAGGGTGGAGTTGATAACTCAGCATGAAGGGGCGTGGAAACCCACCTTGGTTTAAATAAGCCAAGATGATCATGGAAACCAGGTCTTAGACAGGGGTCAAGTGACTTGAGCGTGGTTAAGAAGCCACAAAAGGTGGATATTTGGGGTGGTTAAAAACCCACCTGGAAAGAACATGGTTCTAATATAGGGCCACTGAATGATTTCTTAACCTCCTCTGCCACCTACGCATAGTAGGTTCAGTAATTAGGGAAATGAACCAGCATATTAATCCCCCTTGTCTTGCATGAGTTGTCTGGGTCATTGCCAGATTAAAAAATTTGCATCATCAAAAAAGAGGACAAAAGGGGGAAACAGTTTGTATGATATTTGCATAGACAATTTTAAATTAAGAGGTGCAAATTTAGAATAATGGATTGTATCCTTTCCTGGTCTAATTTAAGTGTCATTCATGTCTGTTGCTGTGCTCTGAGTGGGTCTCAATTTGGATACAAACCAATGGCTATAATTTAAATAGAAATATAGTTTATCTTACCACAGTCAGAAAGACTGAGCAGGTGATCTGTTTGTCCACTCGTGAGTCGACTGTGAGTAGCTTCAAGGCTCCTGTGCTTTTTCCTTAATAGTTCTTAGATTTTAAACCAGACTAGAACTGGACAGAACATGAAATTAAGAGCACCTCCAAATAAAAGCTATCCTCTGACACATTTCCAAAATAGAGGACCGGGCCCATAAATTAAGATGCTTGGCCACCTTATGCCTGCCCTGCAAACCACTTGAAAAAGTGTTGTTACCAAGTATTTCAAGAAGGTGGGCTTGGCTGCCACTCTCCCCAGTGTAGCATCACTCTGAGCAATCCTGGGAAAGCAAGACGGCAGCCCTCAGTGCTGCTTGCAGCCCAGCGCCATTGCCAAGGCCCACCAAAACTGGAAGGGCTTCACCAGCCTCCCCAATCCTCCATAAGCGCAACCAGTCCTGGATGCAGCAAAAGGAGCTGGCAGCAAAGACGTTAGCTCCTTTTAAAGGCATGCAGGCAATAGCTAACTTTCTGGTAAAGAGGAGGGTGAGTTTCACCATGGAATTTCTTGTTGTCGCCATTTTGAATATTTGGAGAATGCAGGAGCATGGTTTAGCTTCTCCTTACATGCAGACCTAGTTTAAGGGGGTATTTCTGGGATGGTTGAAGAGTCCTCCAGAATCCATCAGTATTGTGGGTGGATTGTAGACACCCAAATATCACTCCTGCCAAGCTGGAACATAATGAGAAGTACACTCCAGCCATACCCTAATTTTCAATGTAGAAACAGAGTGAGTCAGAAGGGGTCTCCCAGGCCATCTAGTCTGACCGCCCCCCCCCCCCCAGCCAGCTATGCTCATGACATGCCTACCACAATTATTTTAAAATATGGTGGCCACTGCAATGATAAAACCCCCATGGGGAAATGTAACGGTGGGGGGCTCCTTATGAGCAATCAAAGGAAACAAAAACTAACATCTCAAATGTGACCTTCTAGGATTCACCCCCACAACACCTTAAGACATAATTTGGTCCCAAGAGCTTCTCTTGGGAAAATGACTTCAAAGCTCTTTAAAGGGAGTTAGATTATATATTATTATAGGGCCATTAGTGTAACTAGTCAACCAATTCAATAATGCAACCACTTAATCAACTCAGCTTTACCATCCATATTGAGTTAATTGATTTCAAATGTTTTAATAGACTCAAAAGGCATTTTTGATTAATTGTTCAGTCTGCTTTAAAATTTTAAAACCTTATTTTTAATGTGAGTACTTATAAAAGTCACTGATGGCATGTGACAGCTCAGAAGATGGGAGACAAGGAGATGACAGAGAAGATGGAAAAGCTCTTCTAGGATAAAGGCCTCTGAGACAAATGCTCATCACTCCCCATACAGCTTTTTGTATGTTCACCTTTTAAATCATGTGCAGATGTAATTCTTTAACTGAATAATAGAACAATGCTTTGCATGTTTTTCTAGAGGTAGTTTCTACCATGCTTAATAAGGGTTACTCCCAGGTAAGTGTGTTTAGCATCCTGGCCTTAGGTTTCCTTAATTAGTTGACAGCTGTAATGTAGCTGACATACATATTTTTTAGATAAATCAGGGAAATTCAAAGGGCTAAGAAGGCCAGGGCTCCTATAGTTGTGAAAAAGAGAAAAAAAGCTCTGCGAGTGTGGATTTTTTTTGTTCACATACCCACTCCCCCATGACAAACTACATCTGCCAAAATGCCTCCTTCGGCGCATGCTTCCTACTATTTTCCCCCCTGCAAAATTCCTTTCTTTGCATCTGCTCACCCTGACAGATTGATTTTTGAAAGAGTAGCAAATCTCAGCCTCATCTCCCATAATTATTTTAAAGTCTAGATTAGTGTGTGTATGACAATTTGGCATTTGCCCTAAAGTCTCCATTAGTGAGAAGGAGAAAGCGAGCGCAGCCACATGGCTTCTCCCTGTGTAGCAGTCCCTATTTGAAGTGACAGCACAAAGGAGAATCTTGCATTTAAAGGTGCAGTACCCAGTCACATAGCCAGCATGAAAATGTTCCCAGCCTCCCTCTCTTTCTTCATTTTTAACTAGAACTACACAAGGCATTATTTATTCCACTTACACTTAACTGAATAAAGATGCTGGTGTTTTACATCAATAATAAATCCTGCCAAACAGATCCCAGTTTTTGCAAAGGCAGCTCAACTGTGAGTGTTCTGTGCCGCTTTACTGTCAGTGATCCTGTTGAAACAAACAGACTGTGTTTTTGAACCTGGAACTGAACGCCAGAGTGCTCCTCACAGTTGTTTTGGTAACCGATCAAAGAAAGACTAAAGGACAAGAAATCAGTCAGCAGGCACAATCCCCTTTGCCGAATGGCCCACCAGCGCACAGAGAGAATAAAAGCAATGGGGAAAATGCTGGCACTTGCTACAGTTCAATAGCAACAACAGAGATTCTGGTGGTAGCTTAAGGACTAACACATTGATATCGCCATAAGCTTTTGCAGACTGTATCCTACTTTATCAGATGTATGGAGTTTTAGGAAGAGTTCTCAAGGTTTTTATATTTAATTATCCCACCTTTCTCTCAAAATTAGCACTCAAGCCAGCTAGCCCTAAAAACCGAATTAAAACAAAGTATTAGTTAAAACATAGCATAAAAGGGAAGAAATTAAAAATAAAACAGTGGAAGACAGAACCAGCACCAGCCAGTTATATGGGTACATAGGGAGGGAGGCTGGGGAAGAACTGTAAACCATGGAGGAAATGTAATGCAGATAGTACTGCCAGTGACAATTGCGTCATTATCAGTGACTATTCATAACATAGTTGTTACTGATAACACAAGGTTCCCAGCACTAGGTTAGCCAATTAACACATGTAGTATGATAAAAATGTAGTGTGATTCAAGCTTTGGGAGACAGAATTAAACCTGTTGAGGAAGTCTGTTTCAGAAGTCTCAAATTCTGGTCTGTCTTCCAAGTTGCTTGCTCTCTTAAGGTCAAGGCCGAGGATCCTCTGGGGCTGAAAAGTGTTCTGCAATTGGTTTTTGAATATTACTGTTTCTAATGTTAGAATAGCATCCATTTATTTTTCTCTGTACTCATTGGAAAAGACCTTGATGCTGGGGACGATTGAAGGTAAAAGGAGATGGGGACAGCAGATGTTGAGGTGGCTGGATGGGGTCACCGGAGAGGTGGGTGTGGGCTTGGGTGGACTCTGGGGGGATGGTGGAGGACAGAAAAACCTGGAGGAATGTCATCCATGGGGTCGTGAAGAGTTGGGTGCGACTTTGCAACTGAACAACAAATTTTTTCTCTGTAGAGACAGGCCTACTTGCCCATGCAGAATGCAGAAGGGCATGGTTGAGAAAAGAAAGCTTATCATGAGAAAGGTGGAAGAACTGCTTCTGTTATAGGTGACATTGTGACATCCTGTAATAGCATTCCAGAGTAGACGTGAGGCACACCTGTTGCACTCTTGTCTGGTTTTTGGGTGCTGTGGGCTGCGGTTTGGCTACCATGTGAACAGGATCCTGGACTAGATGGACCCTTGGGCTGATCCAGCCAGGATCTGTTTATGCAGATCCTCCCTACCTGGAGGATGACTGCCTGGCAACGGTGACAGATGCATTGGTCACTTCCCTATTGGACTACTGCAATGCGCTCTACGTGGGGCTGCCCTTGAAGACAGTCCGGATACTTCAGATGGTGCAAAACAGAGCAGCCAAGTTGCTGACGGGGACTGGACGTTACTCTCACATAACCCCAGTCTTCTACCAGTTTCACTGGCTCCCCATCAAAGTCCGGGCTCAATTCAAGCTCTGGTTATCACTACAAAGCCCTTAATGGTTTGGGACCTGGATACCTAAAGGAACGCCTGCTTCCTTATTTGCCCTCCCACCCCTTGAGATCGGCAGCAGAGGCCCTCCTCCAGGAGTCCTCTGGGAGAGACATCAGGAGGCAAAGCACCCGGAGGAGGGCTTTATCTGCGGTGGTGCCCCATCTGTGGAATGCGCTCCCCAGAGAGGTCCGCCTGGTGCCGTCATTATTTGTTTTTCGGTGCCAGACTAAGACCTTTTTATTTAAAAAATATTTTAACAACGCTTAATATTTATGGGTTTTAATTGTGCAGCCAGGGTGTTTCCAGATTTTAATTGTATTTTGTATCATGTTTATTTATTTATGTGAGCCGTCCTGAGGATATAAGCGATGGGACAGCATACAAAGAACTCTAAATAAATAAATAAAATATGCTTTTTGGATAGATTTGCCACCCAATTTTGTTGCAGGAACTGGCCCCTCTGTTACCATCTGCTTTATCTGGCCTATAGCTGTTGGTGACCAGCTGTTTAAAGCCACCAATAGGGGCTTGTTTCTCAGAAGAGAAGACCTGTATTGGATGTACTGAAGAAACAGTTGGCTTGCCTTTCTGAGGACCCTTGAAAATCCATTAAGAAGAGAGGAATCAAGTACATTTTATCCAAGCTCTCAGTCGGCCTGGATATTCAGCAAGAGCCACAACCTATGTGTGGGGCAGAGAGAAGAAGCAGTAGATCGGAGAAGGCCAAGTCTGCGGACTGCCTGCAGTAGACTCAACATGGAACGGGGAAAAGTTAAGCAAATGTACGGTGCGGTCTTAAGCATGTTCAATGCAATGCAAAGCAAAACTCAATAGCTTAAGAAGGGTGCTTAGCACTGCATTTGCAGGATGCGGGCGTTGGCGGGCATATTAGGGAGTGTGCCCCATGAAAAGGGTAGGAATTCTGCATCAACCTCACACAGCCGTGCTTGGAGCCAGAAGTTCTCAGATTACACTAACAGCTACAGGACAGAGAAACATGAGCACCCTCTTTCTGAAAATAATACTTACCTCAGCATTTACTCGGTTTGGTCTCTAGCACTAACTGGACCACACAAGTCCTTTGTGGGCAGAAGCAAAGAATAACTCAGTATCCTTTTCCTAGCAAAGGCTGCCAATTAATTTTAGGTGAAGCAACAGGCATAAAGGGTGCTTCCAGATGGAAGGATGCTCCCAGTGCCAACAGTGGAAAACCATAGTGCAGCTATTCCATGTTTTCCATCTTAACAGATTTTTTTTCTGGCGAGAGAGACAGACACAGTGGTGGAAAACATGGAAGTGATACAAATGGAAGATCTCGTGTCTGGGTGACCTATAAAATTCAGTGAATGCGGCAAGATAAAAGATTCATCTGGAAACACTCAAAGTCAAACTGGGTAGTGATACTTGGTGATTGAAATACATGTTGGCAAGGGCGGACTTTTTCCTGTTCCTGCTGATATGGTAATAAATGCTTTAGTAACAAACTTGGAGATTCTGTTTGTGTTCTAAATAAAAGTTAATTCAATCCCACTTTAGGATAGTTATCTACACGCTACCAGGATAGAGTGAAGCAAGAGTTTATTAATTGCACTGCCTTTGCTGCAGCCCCTGCCGCCTTATTTAAGCCAGGATGGGTTGCAGTGCAACCAGTCATTCTGAACATACAAGCTGCAACCAAGCTTGTTATGTCATCCAGTCATGGTGGGAGTGGCTTGTTGCAATGGTTGGTAAGATACCCGGAACCCATGGGCTGGTTTTTCAAGTATTCAAAACGGCTTCGCTCTGTACCATGGACCACCATGGCTTATATTAGCCATGCTGGGCTGCTTGATCTGGTGAACCATTGCTTAGCCAGGCTGAGGTGTCCTCAGAGTCTCGTCTCAAGAGTTCTTTGAAAGCAAAAGGGGGCCCCATGGCCATATAGGCTGGTCCTGCCTGCACCCTTCTGCTGAGCTGTACCCAGAGGTGCAGCGAGCCTGAGCTCAAACGGATGTAGTCCGGGCACTTCCTGTTACTAGCAAGGCGGGTGGCACCCTCAGAGCTGTCTCAAGGCATTTGGAGTCCTAGGAGAGGAACTGTTGCGGTGCCCCTTCTTGCTGCTGCTGTTTGTTCCTAAACAGCAGGAAATGGGATCATGGGAGGAACACACATTTCTGAGGATGGTGGCATCTTCTATGTTTAATTTATTTCTTTAACATTGCAGTGCTTCTCAGTGTCATTCATCAGTGTCACTGCACCATAATGGGCTTTCAACACTTGCTTGGAATACAGTATATGCATCCTTTAAACCAGTGACCTTCAGTCCGTCCAGATCTGAGACCCACCTGAGTCCCAACCTGCAGCATCAGGTCCACTTTCACATTTCAGTTTTTGTTCGTATCAGGCAGGGAGAGGGGAACTCGGCCACACAGATGGACTTCTTTGGACACCCATTCTCCTGCTCCACGAACAACTCCCATCGCACAACAACTTTCATGGGTGCAAACCAATGGGGTGGGAATCCACAGGTTTGCACAAAATGGTGGTACCCTCAGAGAAGCGTCACTGTCTCCCATACTAGGGAAAATCGCACCCAGTGGGTGGTGACCCCCCACTTTGCCTTCCACCAGAAAGGGCCCTGGCCCTCATCCTGCCCTCTGAGCTTAGCTGCAATCCTCACTGTAGCTAGGGTGAAATGATTTGCCCTCTTCCTTGCCAGCTGTATTTTATTCCCTCTCGTAATGCAAAATCTTTCTCAGTGGCTTGGTCCTGAACGAGTAATTAAGACCCTTTAACTTTGCAGAAGTCCTGTTCCTGGTGGAGGCCAGAACAGCTAGAACTGGCTCATTCTGATGAATGGGAGTGGGAGGGCAGCGCTGCTGCCTGATGGATTTTTGGACTCTCTTTGTGGGCGTGTCTGTGGGGACTGCAGCAGTTTTCTGCCGATATGGCTAGCACCCCCCCCCTTGAAACCCTGGCCTGTCTGTGGAATGCAGCTTGTGCAATTGACGTGATTCCCTCTGAGCACCCTCCCTGTAGGGGATACAGCTTGAGTATGCATTGTACCCTTTGCTTGTATGCCCTGTGCCAAGAATGCTGAAACAAAATAGGAGACTGTTTCAGTGCAGATGGTGAAAAACTCCTAATTTTTCTATGTACCTGTGGCCAGGTATATTTAGGGGTAGTGAAGGCAACACAGAAATAACTTCTCACTGCCCCAAGTCAGTTCTCTATCTGCTACTCAGCAGATTTTTAAAGCGTTGTCTGGGGTCTAACATATGCAGAACCTGCCCTGTGGAATTATTCCAGCATATCTGGGAAACACTTCCAGGACAAAATATCTTGCATCTGCCAGGACTTAGACTGCAGTACTACAAGAGGTAAATTGGGTAAGGCATCCAGAGCACAGTCTGGTCCAGTTTTCTTGGGTGAGTTTCCATTGGTACAGCTTGAGGATGTTGACAAAGTGCTTGGACGGGTTTGTGCAATTACATCCATAGGGGAACTTTTCCCCTTTCAGCCAGCAAGGAAAGAACGACTGGCTGGGCCAGGGAGGTAAGCAATGCCTTCTTGAAAGAGATGGCAGTGAGCGTATTCCTGAAGAACTCCTTTGTCAGCCCTGAAGATCCTAACATCTTTAGGGTGGTGGCAAATGTTCCTCTCCTGGCCAAGGCCCTTCACTGGGTTGGTGACCAATTGGTTCCAGGTGCTCTTGACTGTCACTGATTATCTGGATCTGTTTCAGTTGGGATTCAGGCTGGGTCTTGGCACAGAAACAGCTTTGGTCCCCCCATACGGTTCCCTGTGTTGGGAGAGAGGCAGGAACTGTGGCTCTGTTGATACCCCTGCAGCTTTTGATACCACCTATAATGGTATCCTTCAGAGATGCCAGTCTGAGGTGTGGTGTGGGTGTTACTTTGCAATGGTTCAACTCCTACTTGGAGGGCTGGCTGTAGAAGGTGGGGCCTGGGGAATAGTGTTCACCGCTCCATAGGGGTCAATTTTGTCCTGAAAATTATTTGGTATCTACATCATACTGCCTGGGGTACTGAAATTGTCCGGTACTGAATTTTGCAGGACTTTGGTGACCCACAGCAATATTTCTCTTCATCTTCAGCAAATGAGTCTGTGGATGTGCTAAACTGGTGCCTGCTGAAACAATGGACTGGATGAGGGTTAACACATGAAACCACAATCCAGACAAGACTGAGATGCAGTTAGCAGTTGGTTCTTAGGACCAGGTGGAACGCACTCACCCCCTGAAGGTGTAGGTCCCTAGCTTGGGGGTTTCCCTGGACCTATTTCTGTCACCCAAGGCTCAATGTCACCTAAGAGGCATTGAATATCTTATATCAGGTTTGGCTGATGGCCCAGCTACGCCTAAGTCTGGTCAGGAATCATCTTGTTTCAGTAATCTAGGCACTGGTAACCTCCAAGTTAGATCATAGCACAGCACTCCAGGTAGGGCTGCCCTTGAAGACTGTTTAGAAGTTGCAGCATGTGCAAAATGTGGCAGACAGACTAGTAGCTGCGATCAGAAGGTCTGAATTTATAGCACCGCTTCTGGCTCACTTGTGTTATGATCACTCTTTCCTTTCCGTTGGAAGAGAAAAATATTCCAGGCATGCAGAGAGTCCTTTTTCAAACTTTATTGCAATGAAGGGAACAGAAAAAAAGGTTTCCTTCCCATTTTCCTGTTCACCGGAGCACATGTTCGCATCTCATTTTATATGAGACGCGAACATGTGCTCGCATGTTGTGAGTGGAGCTGGCTGGTGCCAGAGGTCAGACTAGATGACCCGGAAGACCCCTTCTGACTCGCTCTGTTTCTATGTTTTTATGCTTCTTTGTTTCTATATGCCCTGCCCCCGGCCGCTTCTCCCTCTTCTTTTCCCCTAATTGGCTAATAGGGTCCTGAGAGTTTACGCTCTTTCTGCCTGCCTCCTCCTCGCTGCCCTTCTTCCCAAACCAGCCCTGCCCCCGGTGGGCTACAATAGGCTCATTTTGTTCTGCCAAGCTTGTCAGTAAACAATCAGGAAGTATTTGGCCCTCCTGCCTACCTGCCTTTTCCCCCACACCTTGTGCTATCTGATCTTAGCCCCTCCTCTCCTTTGGGGTAAGTAATTTTCTTTGTTACCTTTTTCAATTTTTCTACTCCTTGTTCCAAATCTTCCTTTCACATCTATCACTTGCATTGGTTGTCTGTATGCTTCCAAGTCTGACTGAAGAAGCTGTTTTTAATCTGGAAAGCCTTACATGGCTTAGGACAGCAATATCTGAAAGAATGCCCATCCCAGCTTGAATCTACCCAGACACTGTGATCAATATCTGAAGCCCTCCCCTGAATGACACCTCTTAGCTGTGCCCCCCAATTGTGGACTGGTTTTCCCATTGAGGCCGATGTGGTGCCAACGCCATAATCTTTTCTGGCATCAGGTTAACATCAGCTTTGTTTAACATATTTGGTACTATTATTGATACTGTTTTTAGTTGTTTAAAATATTCTGTGTATAGTATATTGAAATATTGATTGATTGATTTATATGCTGCCTTTTTCCTACAGAGGGCTCAAGGCAGCTTACATCATTCTCCTCCATCTTATCCCCACAACAACAGCCCTGTGAGGTAGGTTGGGCTGAGAGTTTGTGACTGGCCCAAAGTCACCCAGTTGGCTCCATGGCTGAGCGGGGACTAGAACCCAGATCTCCTGGGTCCCAGCCCCATTCTCTTAAGCACTACACCACACTGGCATTCTAAGCAGGGGGGTTATATAAACTGCCTTGTCTTGCTTGTAGGGAAAAAAAGCAGGGTATAAACATCTGAAATAAATATGGGGATCAGTACAGGGAGGATGGAAGAAGAGGCACAGAATCATGCCCCATTATGTGTGATTATGCTTCAGGAACAACACCAATTATTTCTGACCAATTCACAAGGCTGATGGGAATTGTAATGCAATAAATAGGCCTATGTACCATGTATGATTTCTAAGCAGAGCCCTTTTTTTGAAAAGTTCTTAATGGTTATAATTATGAGTTGTAAAAACGATTGGATATGCTGAGAGTAAATGCATACAATGCACTTCACGATGTTGATGGTTAAAATGGGAAAAAGCTGTGCATTTTAAGAGAATGTCTTCTGATTATTTCTGATCAGTACACTTTGTAATTGTAACAAGATTTTTGGTCCAGCCAATTAAAAAAACGGGTGGCAGTGGTCTCTTGTGGTAGGCAGACCCATGTAATGTAAAATGATCTTAGTGCATTTTTCTCATCCTTGCCATGGAATCAAAATGTGTGTACTTACTTGAACTGTTATTCTCTCTGTAACACAGAGAGAGAGAGAGAGAGAAAGAGAGATGCAGAAATGTGAGCTTGGTCAGCAAGGTGGGAATTCAGTTAATAGCTGCAGATTGTCCATTCAGCACAACCATCCGAAACCTGCCTCTTTAGCAGGATCATATGAGCAAAAAGGGTCTGCAGTGGAGGAGAGAGCAGAACTGAAGAAAGATACCTCAGAAGAGAGTTAGAGATTAATAGATCAGATGGCTGTGAATAACGAATACCCGTAAATAAATGCTAAGATTAAACAGTCCCCTTGCAATTCATACTAGGGGCTCACTACAGAAATATAAAGGCATAATTGAAGTACTGGCAAAAATACTGTATCTTATTCAGTCTTAAATGCTCTTCCCACCTCCAAACAACCCCTAAACTCTGATGGTTTCTAGGCACCTCCAGCAGCGAATCTTTCTAGCTGGTGACAGCCAGGGCCTTCTCAACATGGCCTAGTCAGCTGGGGCTGATGGAAATTGATGTGCAACCATCTGGAAAGCACCAGGTGGGCACAGGCTGAACTAGACAGGTTGGGCAAAAAAAATCCTAACTTCAGTTGTGTAGCTGCAGTGAAAAGGGCAAGCTAAGAAAGATTACCAAGTGGACCAAAGTACATTTTCTATGACCTCTAGTTGGTCCTTTAAATCCTTATGCATTCAGAACTGAAGTAGTACAACAGCAGACACAGACCTAGAGAATGACTGCAGTCCCCATACATTTGCAGCAACAACAACTAAACTTTGCAGGAGCAACCTTAACAAAAATTGGAGAGGCTGCGAGCGGCTTGGATCACGTGCTGGTGAAAGCAGTCAGTGAATTCTGGAAACGCTCTTGAGAAATGGTTTCCTGTTTTGCCTGGACCAATAGAGAGAGGAACCCACCCCTCCCTTTGTCTGATGAACACATACAGGCTGTGAGGAAAACTCAGTTTGATACCTTTACTTGAATATTTTCAGGAAGTAATGCTTAAAAGAGGTGCACACAGAAACATTGTATTGTGCTGTATTGTGCTGTTCTGTGCTTTCTTAAATGTGTTTGTGCACCTAGTTAGTATTTGCATGCTGATTTTTGAAGCAGGATGAGAAATCCTGTCTCTCATTTGATGCAGGATTTCCCATTTCACTGAATAAGGCTGCATTCTCATTCTTTGGTCTCTTTTTTTCTCTCTTTCTCCTTCACATGCACCTGCCAAAGCTATGGTTCCTGGAGATGAATCAAAGTCATGGCTGTTCTTGGCTGCAGACTTCTTTTAACAGAGATTCTTGAAGCAAGAACTTCAACTATTTCCCATCCTTCCTTCCTGAATCAATGGCATTCATCTTTTTGCAGTTCAGTCATGGTATGCAAGGAAGTGGAATTCCTCTTTCTGAGGGCTTGCTACACAGTCCTGTATCAACTATGCAATTTGCCTCCTTTTCAGACCAAAAGGGATTATTTCTCAGGAGGGGGCTCTGTATCTCCGGGTAACTCTCAGTTCTGCATAATGGATGTTTAACAATGTTTAATGTGATGAACAGTTAAATGGTCCTGCGCATGCCAAAAGCACAAATCCTTGCTTTAAACAGGATGACTATCTGACCTATGTTGATAACCATGGCTAGCATTGTTATGAGACAGGAAAAGAAAAAACAAAAAACAACCATAAGAAATGCTCTTAAAATACACTGCTTTTTGGGGGGAGGGGTAAATGTTTCTTCAAGTACATCTAAGAACAGGCGAATGCCAGCTCCTTCTTCCTCCACTGGATAATTGCTGGAACATCAACCCCATTATTACCTAGTTGTGTTATGCATTCAAGAGGTGAATTCGAAGCTGGAGTAAGTTGGAACTGAAGAGAACCCCGGGGTAAAAAGCAGTGGCTGTCTTACATCTTTTTCATTCTAGGAGCACTAAGTGATCTCAGGGTTGTTATCTCTGGTGTGCAGAGTGTTGAGTTTTTTGCAAACACAAGTGACCTGTAATTGACCAGAGCTGAAGAGGAAGGGGATGTGGGGGGAACACTCTAGGACTGCCTTTCCAAAGGGCTTATTCATGACACTCATCAGCACCTTCTCAGGTTGGAAGGAAACTGGACTGTGCTAACCAAATGGAAATTCCTTCCAAAGTCCAGGTGGCATCAGTAACTGCGGAGATGTGGCCCTTCTTCAGCCCCCGTTAATGCCTTGCTGTGCTGCATCTTGCCCAGATTTTGGAATCATTATGGAAGCCAGATCATGCTCAAGGAGGTTGTACAACCAGAGGTTAACTGCAGAGCCTAAGAGGGTTCAGGTTTGCATCCTGCAATCATCATGTAGGTGATAAGAACCAACTGAGCTTCCTCAGCTGTTCAGAGAAGATGAGGACAAGCGAAAGGGGACCTTTAGGGCCATACCTGGAGTGGATGCTTCCAGGTTTTGAAGGCACCCTCAAATAGTCTTACCTGTTGTTGCTACTCTAAATTTATTTTTTTAATCATTTGTTAGATGTATACCCCGCTTGTTTCTTACAATGAACTCAAAGCAGCTTACATAATTCCCTTCCTCCTGCGCTCAATATTGTCCCCACAACAACCCTGCGGGGTAGGTTAGGCTGAGATTCTGTGACAGGCCCGAAGTCACCCTGTTTATATTGTGATTTCTATCCTGCCTTTTTCCTACAAAGGGCTCAAGGCAGCTTACATCTCCTCCTCCATCTTATCCCCACAACAACAGCCATGTGAGGTAGGTTGGGCTGAGAGTCTGTGACTGGCCCAAAGTCACCCAGTTGGCTCCATGGCTGAGCGGGGACTAGAACCCAGATCCTCTGAGTCCCAGTCCCATGCTCTTAACCACTACACCACTGTTGGCTCCATGGCTGAGCGGGGACTAGAACCCAGATCCCCTGAGTCCTAGTCCTGTGCTCTTAACCACTACACCACACTGGCTCTCTACATGAAAGGTAAAATACGTATCTTTTGCAATACAGTGGCATTGGCTTTGCAGGCATGTCTGAATGGGTGCTTCTGCTCTTTCTTTTGCAACAGAGTTGGCTGGGGGAGGAGAAGGACTTGAAGAAGGAAGGGGGGGGGGGGGAACTGTTGCCATTAAAAAAAAAGGAAGGGAGGGAGGGAGGAAAGAACACTCCTTTCCTTCAGTGTTATGTAAGCAGAGGGCCCATCACTGCCGCTGCCGCCGCCGCCGCCAGACTGGGGCACATCGCTGAGGGAAGGGGGAGTTTTTTAATTGTTTTTATAATTTTATTGTATTTTAATCTGCTTTAATTTGTTTTTATGGAGTTGTCCCTGGCCATGTCGACGTTTGTGTTTCCTGGGGAGCGCGGGGGCGCCGCTATTGGGGTGGTCATGGGCAATGGACATAATAGTGGTGGGGGCTTAACGTGTCCATGTAGAAGAAGGAGGGACAGATGGTTGACACCTGTCCCTCCTTCTGGTTTTGCCCCCAGCCAGAGGGTGCCAGGTAGTCTTGTCAACCGCCCCTCGGGCCTGACGGTGCTGCTGCTCAATGCCAGGTCGGTCAACAATAAATCTTCCCTCATCCATGACTTGATTGTGGATGAGGGGGCCGACCTGGCTTGCATAACGGAAACCTGGGCGGGAGGGGGGGGGATGTCGCCCTCTCTCAAATGTGCCCGCCCAGGTATCTGGTTCAGCACTGTTCACGCCCAGAGGGGAGGGGAGGGGGGGGTCGCCTTGGTTTACCTAGCCTCCATCTCTCTCACGGGACTTCCAGTCCCTTCGAGACCAGGGCTGGAGTGCCTCTACTTGGTGTTGGGCGACCGAGACAGATTGGGGATTCTGTTGGTGTACTGTGCACCCTTTTGCCCAACAGTCTCCCTGCCTGAGCTGATGGAGATCATCTCGGACCTGGTGTTGAGGACCCCCAGGACCAACATCCTGGGGGACTTCAATCTCCATGCCGAGACTGGTCTGACCGAGGCGGCTCAGGACTTCATGGCCTCCATGACGGCCATGGGGCTGTCTCAACATGTCACCGGCCCGACCCATGAACGTGGACACACTCTGGACCTGGTTTTCTCGACGGGGCAGGAAGAGGGTGTTCTGAGGGTGAGGAATTTATGTTTGACTCCCCTGTCATGGTCAGATCACTTCCTGGTGAGGTTTGTGCTTGAGAGCGACCTCTCCCTCTGCAAGGGTGTGGACCCGATTGTGTGGGTCCGCCCCTGGAGCCGGATGGATCCGGATGGATTCCTGAAGGCCCTGGGTGAGTTTCCGGCTGACAAGACTGGTGCTCCTGTCGAGGCTGTGGTCGAACTGTGGAACGGGGAGATGACCAGGGCTGTGGACACGATCGCTCCTAAGCATCCTCTCCCACCGGGCAGAGCCCACTCTTCCCCTTGGTATGCACCTGGATTGCGGGCGATGAAGCAGGTTGGGAGATGGCTAGAGCGTAGGTGGAGGAGATCACGGGATGAATCTGACCGAACACACTTGAGAGCCCATTATTGGGCCTATGCTGTGGCGGTGAGGGCAGCGAAAAAGAGTTTCTTTTACGTTTCCATTGCCTCCTCAAAATGCCGTCTGGCGGAGCTTTTTCGAGTGGTGCAAGGCCTGGTTCATCCAGGTCCTAAGAAAGATCTGGTTCCACCCTCAAAGGCCCGCTGTGACGACTTTGCCATGCATTTCAGGGAGAAAATCGCTCAGATTCGTCACAAGCTAGACACCACTAGTGAATCAGAGGTTTCTGGGGAGACACCAATGCTGCCGTCTGGTCCAAAATTATTGGATGAATTTCAGTTATTGCGGCCTGATGATGTGGACAAGGTGCTTGGACGAGTACATCCCACCACTTGCCTATTGGACCCTTGCCCGTCTTGGTTAATAAATAACGCCAAGCACGGGATTGGGATCTGGATCTTGGAAGTCGTTAACGCTTCTCTGAGGGAGGGTCGGGTGCCTGCCCCTTTAAAGGAGGCGGTAGTCCCACTGGTCCTGAAGAAAGCGTCACTGGATCCAGAGACGGCCACTAATTATAGACCAGTGGCCAACATCCTGTTTCTGGGCAAGGTGTTAGAGCAGGTGGTGGCGGGACAACTCCAAGCTCTCTTGGATGAAACTGATTATCTGGACCCATTTCAGTCTGGCTTCAGACCCGGGTACAGTACTGAATCTGCCTTGGTCGCCCTGTACGATGACCTGTGCAGGGAGGATAGGGGGAGTGCGTCCCTGTTGGTTCTCCTGGACCTCTCAGTGGCTTTCAATACCATCGACCATGGTATCCTTCTGGATGGGCTAGCGGGATTGGGGGTCGGAGGCACTGCTTTGCAGTGGTTCCGCTCCTATCTCAATGGCCGGTTCCAGAAGGTGGTGCTGGGGGACTATGGCTCTGCGCCATGGGAGCTATGCCATGGACTACCGCAGGGGTTCATTTTGTCCCCTTTGCTGTTTAACATCTACATGAAACCGCTGGGAGAGGTCATCAGGAGGTGTGGGCTGCGGAATCATCAGTACGCTGATGATACCCAGCTCTACCTCTCGTTTTCCACCAATCCAGGTGAGGCAGTGGCTGTGCTGAACCGGTGCCTGGCCGAGGTAATGGGCTGGATGAGGGCCAATAAACTGAAGCTCAATCCAGACAAGACAGAGGTCCTGTTGGTTGGCGGATCGGGCTTCGGAGAGGGTGAATTGAACTTAGTCCTGAATGGGGTTGCACTCCCTCTTAGGGACAAGGTCCGCAGCTTGGGAGTGCTCCTTGACCCAGAGCTTTCATTGGAAGCTCAGGTGACAGCAGTGGCGAGGAGCGCTTTCCTTCAGCTTCAGCTGATTAATCAGCTGCGCCCCTACCTGGAGTACGAATGCCTGGCGACAGTGACACACGCGCTGATGACTTCCCACCTTGACTTCTGTAACGCGCTCTATGTGGGACTACCCTTGAAGACGGTCCGGATACTTCAATTGGTTCAAAATAGAGCTGCCAGGCTGCTGACGGGGACTGGGCGTTATGTTCACATGACTCCAGTCCTCCGTCAGCTTCAGTGGCTTCCCACTGAAGCCCACTGAAGCCCAATTCAAGGTGTTGGTGATGACCTATAAAGCCCTAAATGGCTTGGGTCCTTGCTACCTGAAGGAGCGCTTATATCCATATATGCCCGCCCGCCCCTTGAGATCTGCAGGAGAGGCCCTTCTCCGGGAACCCTCCGTGAAAGAAATTAGGAGGGTAGGTACTCAGAGGAGGGCTTTCTCTGCGGTGGCGCCCAATCTATGGAATGCGCTCCCCAGAGAGGTCCGCCTGGTGCCGTCGTTATTTGTTTTTCGGCACCTGGCGAAGACCTTTTTATTTAAACGTCATTTTAATTGTTAATATTATTTGCTTATTTTATCTGGCCAGTGTGACTTATTTTATATTGTTAATTTGTTTTATATTTTGAATGTATTATATTTTAATTTATGTCGTGAGCCGCCCCAAGGCTTCGGCGAATGGGGCGGCATAGAAATGTTTTAAATAAATAAATAAATAAATAATAAATAAATAAATAAATAAATAAATTAGTAGCACTATCCTGAGGGCACACTCAAAGGGGGCACCAGCCCTGATGGGGAGGCCAAGAACAACCATGCGGGATCAGACAGAAAGTCTATCAGCTATTTCAGTGGTTCCCAGTCATTTTTCACTTGGCAGCCTACTTCCATAAACTGTACCCATCATATTAGTAAAATGTTTGTAATTAATATAGTCGCTGTTATTTCAAATAAGTGTAAATAAATAGCTCCAAAAGGCAATGGAATTAAAAGGGGACTAGTGCATACGCATTCACATTCAAAAATCAAGACACAATGAATTCAAGTAAATGCATCACAGATTGCATAAAAAGATACATTCCATTAATCAATACACTACATTTGTTACTTTGATTTATTAATAATTGAAACCCTTCAATATGTTTTGAAATAATATTTATAAAACACTCAACACATATTTTTGTTGAAAATGTCTCGTTCATTGAACTCTGCTCACAGGACCAACTGAGATGCCCACTTAATACGGAGGGAGGCGCCTGCGGGGGCGGGGGAGTGGGGGTGCTGGGTATGTGCACTGAGTGGTGTGTTTGCAACACATTGTGCAGGGAGGGACTCCCACCATTTGCCAAAGTAACAAAGCCAAAGCAGCGAGGGGATGGGGCTTTTCCCAAGGTTAAATCACAAAGAAAACCTGTTCCTCCATTTGTCCTAACGTTCAATTAATTTCACAACTTTTTACTTGTATCTTGTCTTACACTGTTGACACATGTGCCTTTTCCTGCCATGGTTCATTGTTTTCATGTGCCCCTAAATGTCCTGGTTCGTGCCCATGGGGGTACATGCACCACAGGTTGGGAATCACTGATCTGTTTCATTCTGTGGACACAGTGGCCAGCCAGTGCCATGGAAAACCACCAGCTGGGCGTAAGTGTATCGTCCGACTCACATTGCCAGCACGCCAACAGCAAAGCTAATAGCCCTGGCTAGCCATCTCCTCCATTAATTTGTCTAATCCCCCTTTAAAACCATCTAAATTGGTTCCCATCACTCTATCTTCCATTGTTTAACAATTTCAAGAAGCACATCTTTTAATCTGTTCTGAATTTCCCCCTAATCAGCTTCATGGGATGTCTCTATTAGGTTCTCGTAGGATGAAAGAGGGAGAAAAATAACTCCCTATTCAGTCTCTCTACATCTTGATGCACTACATCAGCTGAAAATATCAGTGTCCCCTTTCCTTTGAAGCTCAGAGCAAAAATGACAATGACAATTCTACAGTTCATCAAAAGCATGACACCCCCCCACTGCCTTGAGCTCCTCTTTTGCCATTTCCTCCCCACTGCTGATGGATTTTTCTCCAGGGAAGATGCACCTGTGAGATTTGCATTTTCTTTCAAACTTGCTTCAGCTTGTGTGGTGAGAGAAGGCTGGGCATCACCTTGTTATGTTTTGCATTCATTTTCTGAAAGTAGGTACCAGGCATGTAGTTTGTGTGCTAAATATTTGGACACATTCTTATTTATTTTCCTTTCTTTTCTCAGATAACTCCATCTGACAGGATTGTCTCGACTCCCTTCTAAGAAATAAAACAAAATCCACTTGAGCTCATACTTGTTCAGCATTGTAGAATGCACAGGGCTGACATTTTTTAGCTTACTGGAAATTTATGGATCCCTGTAAAGCCATTTAAAACAAACGTAGAAGCATTGTTTAAAATTTATGTCACAAATTGTGTTGTTATAATAACCGTCTCAGCTTACTACTGTTAAATCCATTGCTAAGGATTCCCCAACTGAATCATTGCTGGTATGCATTGTTACAAACATTGGGATAAATTGCCATGGGATAAGGCACAGTGTTATTTAAAGATAACGGCTGACTTCGCCCGCACACAGCAGCTCCTGGGCCCTTAATAGTTGCTGCATGGAGAATCATGCAGGAGTGAAAGCAGGCACTTTGTCTTCATATTATTACAACGGGCCAGGCTACCATGTTCTGTGAGACTACCATCCCCCCTTACCAGTCTGCCCAGTCACTAAGGCCATTAGATAGGCCCTCCTGGTGGTTTTATATGAACCCAAAGTGCATTTGGAGTCCATTCAGAGTAGCATAGAACCATAAACCAGTAGAGCTGGAAGAGGCCAACAAGGCTGTGGGGTCTAAGTTAGGGCATCCTAGCAGGCGGCCACCCGGCTGCATCTCGAGTGCCTGCAGTGTGGGGGAGTCCAAAACCCCTCCAGGTCATTTCTTCAGTCCTCATGTTGCTTGAACAAGAAGTTCTTCCTGATGTTCGGCCAGAACCTGGCTTCCTGCAACTTGAGCCCGTTATTCCATGTCCCGTAGTCTGGGATGATCAAGAAGAGATCCTGGCTTTACTTTTTGTGACAGCCTTTCAAGTACTTGTAGAGTGGCATCATATCTCCCCTCAGTCTTCTCTTCTCAAGGCTAAACATGCCCTGTTCTTCCAATTTTCTCACTGGGTTTTGTCTGCAGTCCCAGAACATCTGTGTTGCCCTTATCTGAACCCCTCCAGTTTCTCTGCGTCAGGGGTCCTCAGACTTTTCCAGCAGGGGGCCAGTAGGAAGCTGCTGTTGCTGGGTGCGGGTGGGAAAGGTGGTGCTGGGGCCGGCACAGAGGCGGGGGAGGCATGTGCAGGCACGTGCAGGCGTGCGCGCTGAGGCGGGGTGTGTGGCGAGGCAAAGTGAGGCGAGGCGCGGGCAGGTGCACCCGGCGAGGGGAGGTGAGGTGAGGCGTGGGCACGCACCGCGAGGTGGGTGCACGAGGCAGTGGCTTGCTCGCTTGGAGATGGTTTTCTCGAGCGAGCAAACTGCTGCCTGTCTGTGCATGGGGCGCACGCGCGTACGGTGGGTCCAAATGGGCATGGGGGGCTGGATCCAGCCCCCAGGCCGTAGTTTGAAGACCCATGGTCTACGTCTTTCTTAAATGGTGGTGCCCAGAAGTGTATTGGTGCTTTCTCTGTGGAACTCCTTGCCCATTGATATTGGGCTGGCACAAATGATCTTACTTTCAGCATCTGTTAAAGGAATGTATTTAAAGTCACTTCCCCTGCCTAAGTAGCCACAGTATTCTTAGTGTAATTTACAAAAACTTTAACTCTGTATTTTCAGTCTTCCTTTTTCCTTCCTTTTTATTGTTCGCTGCTCATTAATTCTCTTGAAGGTAGAGGGATACACAAATCTTTTAAGTACATAAATCAATACATCTAATAGTTAAAGCTTCTCTTTAGCTTTGGTGTGGCTATGAACAATTAATGATAATTACTGGGCAGTCTGCGGATCAAGTCATTCTGGCCCAGTTACTGGCCCCTGGTAACTGGGCCGTTCTTCCCTGTAGCTTGGGAGGAGGCAGTGAAACTAGTCTAACTAGTTGATGGCTGGGTGGGGATGCCCAGAGGCCTGGGAAAGAAATTTTAATTTAGGAACTGGCTGAAATGTTTTCAAAATGTCTTGCTGGCTGAAATCAGGGGGCTCAGGGGAGGTTTTGGGATGCAGGTTTTGTTTTGGAAGTGATACAGAGTGCTTGTTTCTGGACCATAAAGATGGTGGACATGGCTGTACATCCATGTGTGTCCAAAACATTTATCCAGCAAGTCCAAAGTGGTCCAGATGAGCTCAGTAAAGCGGACACACATCCGGTCCGGCCTTGCTAACTTGGCACGCATAAGCCTCTGGTATTCTCTTCCCCAAAAGGAAATTCCCCAGCACTGTGTCTTCTTTCAAAAAATTGTTTCCCCCCACTGCTGCAATTAGGCTTTAAGAAAAAAAGAAAAAATCATGCCAATGGAGATTTTTCCAAATCTAATTACAGTGCAGGGGGGAATGTTGGCTGCGGCATGAACCCTCAAAAATTGCCCCTCAGTTGCTGTGGGGGAGAGGCAATGTCTGGAACTGGAAGAAGAGTGGGAATTGGAAGGGCTGCAGTGAAGAAACTGAGAAAGAACATCAGATGTAAGAATGTTTCACCTGAGACCAAGGCTAAGACCATCAACACTATTGCATGATAGGAAAGCTGAACAGAGAAGAAAAGTGACAGGAAGAAAATGGATGTCTTTGAAACATGGTCCTGGAGGAGAGAACATCCCGGACCCCAACAGAAAGATGAACAAGTGGGATCGATAGATCAAATCAAACCGGAACTTGTTTTGGAAGCAAAAATGACAACTGAGGTTGCTGTAGTTCAAGCACATCCTGAGCAGATTAGACTCACTGGAGAAGGCAGCCATGCTAGAGAAAGCTGAAGGCAGAAGAAGAGGTAGACCAGCTATGGAATGGAATGATTCCCTAGAGGAAGCCACAGAGCTGAGCAGGGCTGTGAAGAACCGAGCATTTTGGGGGCATTCATTCATAGGTCACCATAAGTTCGAGACAACATGATGGTGCAGAACAAAAACAACACCCAGTGATACAAATGGAAAAGATCCAGCTAGATCTGTACTTTCTTTTCTCCAGCTACTCAAATGGTGTAGGCAGGGAATAGTGCGAGGAGGATAGGCGAGCTGGGCCAAGGTGTGGAAAGATGCACAGCCTGAGGCCCAGAGGCCCAGTCTGGTCTTCTGCGGTCCCTCAGATGGCCACGCTCCTTCTCCTGCCCCAGGGACTTTTCCCCAACTATTGATCATTGTTGGTGTCCCAGGTTTTGTGTTTTTCTCCATTCTAAATTGGCACTCCTAAGGCTTACATAGTGGCATTAAGAACTTTAATTTTAAAAATGCTGTTATATTATATGTTTTAGTTCTGCCCCCTTTGCCTTTTGCCCTGCAAACCCCTGGAATGACATAATGCATAGTTAAACTACGGAGTTCAGTTTCACAAGGTATAAGAATAGCCACCAGCTTTAAAAGGAAATTGGAGAAATTAATGGGAGGTGCAGCTGTCAATGGCTACTAGTCCTGATTGTTTTATGCTACCACCAGTGTCAGAAGCAGCATGCCTCTGTATACCACTTGCTGGGGAACATGGGTCAGAGGGTACTGTTATAGTCATGGCCTGCTTTTGGGTTTTTTGTGGCAGCATGGCACTACGGACAGAGTGCTAGCCTAGCTGGACGTTGGCCTGATGCAGCAGCACTCTTTGTTCCTAGTCCAGGTTGGACTATTTGCCAAGCAATATTGCTTGCTCTCACTGGAACCAGCTTGCAAAAATCCAAGCAGAGTTATCTTCTACCAGCATTAGCTGATATGTTTTATCTGAAGATGGCAGAATCTGAAGTTCTAAACTAAGACTTTCTGCATGCAAACAATGTTCTGTACCCTCCTGTACTGGCTGAAGAACTGACTTGAAGTTGTTTCAGGAAATCAGCCAATTAGCACTCTGCACAGCCAGCTTTTGCTCCAAACAGGAAGGTCCCATTTACCAAGTTTCCGTAAAATAAATAGTCCGAACCAAAAACAAAACAAAAACTGAGTGTGCTTCTCAGTGGATGGTACATCCAGACACCTCCTCATGGGTTTTTGTTGCAGAGAACAACATGAAGCAAGACCTGCAGCAAAAAGTGTTTTGCTTAAAGAATGGTCCGTGAAGCACTTTGAACATTCTGCAGCACTAGATAAAGCTGCATATCACACGCCAGGACTTTTGCTGACGGCCACTTTAGTGCAGGAGTGAGCAACCCAGGCAGCATGGATGCATCTCATTCAACCCCAATGAGCGAGTCTTCCCCAAACAGCCCTTTTCCCATCTGAACAGGGGGAGAAGAGGAAATACAGATCTAGCTGGGTTTATGCATGCCAAAACCTTTGCCATGCCTTTCCCACTCGAGCAGAGGAGGAAGAATGCTTTGAAAGTAATCTGCAGTTTCTGAAGATGTGTGCGTGCATGGAGTTAACATTTTATTTGGGTTGTATGTGCTCGAATTAATTTAGCCTTTGCTGCTTGATTTTATTTTGATTTTATGTTTTCCTTTAAAGTATTGTATATAGCCCAGTCAGGTTTGGCTGTTGGGCAGTAATCAAGAACAATAAGATAATCCTGTGCATGTTTAGACAGAAAGAAATCCCAGAACTCCCAGCATTCCCCAGTACATACCTGGGACATACCTGGCTGGCTGGCATGAAGCGTGGGCAGGCGGGTCATGACCTCAAGTGTCATCAAGGTAATTCAGAACATTTCACAAGGCCAGAGATTGAGCAAACTCCCACCAGAGCTCCCAGTCCAACCCTCAGGTAGTTCAGCCTTCCAGTTTAGCATGGAAACCACCTGTATTCAAATGTGCCAATCAGGACACATAGTGGGAATTTCAATCCGATGGACATCTGTCATTGCTACCTGGTCAAAGGTATAAAAGGGGACTCCGCCAGACGCTCCAGGTCAATTGCCATTTTGCTGTGATCAGACTAAATAAACTTTAAGATATTGTGCACATGTACAGCAAAATAAATGTGATAAAAATTAAAAAATGAAAAACAGATAGAATAAACATGTTTACCAGCCACAGACAGCCTTCTAAGGTGTTGCTCAGGCACTTTGAAGGGACTGTCAGTGGCCGTCAAAGCAGGGATCACAAAACTGGCTGTCAAGCCAGCCTTCAAGAACTCCAGAGAGAAAGAAATGATAAAGGGAGAAAACCACAAAGAGCCACAGATGTCTCGGAACTGCAGCAGAGAGGAGGAGGAAAGGCAGCCCTGATGGGTGGTTGCCTAGGATACCCACGTGGGAAGACAGTGAGGGAAGGAAGGGCAAGAACAACCCACAGGCAGCCTAATCGTCTGCCAGGAGCACCATGGCTCATTTGCTCTAATCAACCCTTCATGCTTATTGCCCCAGTGTGGTTAGGGTGAAGTGGGCGCCTGCCTGCTATTTTTGTACCTCGGGATCATTACACTATTTATTTATTTATTTGGCATTCTTAGGGAGATTAAGATGGGCAGGGTGATAATGAACTTGGGAGAGTACATGCATGGTGTCTCTGGCCTCACTCATCACAGATGTTCAGACCCCAACAGATTCCCTCTGCGTGGAATGATGCCCTCGAGGGAAAAGTGGGTGTCCAGGCTGCCTCACACACGTGTGCAAATGCATGCAGTTAAATCCTATATGAGTTGCATAGGTCCTTACTGGTTAAATCCTGTTGCCATCCGACTTCTCTGATCTATACACAACATGATCACAAAAAATAGTGGCTAACATGTACTGCAAAACAGGTTTTGATTCTGATCTGCAATTCCTAGGAATTATTCAGCCTGCTAGTTTGTCCTTGGGCCAGAGAGGTGTCTGATACATACTACAGTGACACAAGCAAGACCTGCATGCAGAAGGGCTGCTTGAAGGGCAAGATGTGCTGGTGCAGATTAATGGTGCTTGGGTGTCTCAGATCCTGCTCACACGGCTTCCATCCATAACCGTCCTTCCCCCACTGAAAGTGAGAGACGGACAGCCCTCCTGAGCATGCTTCTTGCAATCGGTTCCTAACCAGCAGCATAGTGCCCTTTGCAGCTGAACAGACCGAAACCTCTTCTTCCTCTGGTTGAATTGTCTGCACACACAAATTGAGCTGGGATAGGTCAGGAGGAATGCTGGCTTTCCCTGTCAGTCATTCATTCCACCTTCAACCATCTGATTTTTTTAAAAATGGCAACCAGCTATATTTCACAACAAACTTATATTATATTATATTATATTATATTATATTATATTATATTATATTATATTATATTATACTTTCTTTACCAACCAAGCTCTCTTGGTAATTTTCAACAGCACATAAAATACCATCTTTCGATATAAAAATGCATCTAAAATTAAATCATAAGAATTATGCTCCGCAATTGAAAAGCCAGACTGAAAACCAAAGTTAAACAAGTTTAACAAGTAGCAGAAATTTCGACACAAGGCCTATTAAATAGTTGCATTCACATTTGCCTGTTCCTGAGCTCAGGGCCAACTCTGACTTGTACATGCATCTCAGCAAGGTAGGTTCAGCTGGAATGCTGCCTCCAGGTGTTTGTGGCCCCTTGGCAAGACACCTGTCATCAGCCTCCACCCTCGGTGAATCTATCTACCTTCTTAGCACCTTTCCCACCAGCTGCTCTTGCTGCTCACCCTCTTTCTCATCCTTGCTGCCCTTTGTTTGCTTGCCTGACAGAGAGCCAGAGAGCAAGTCGGAAGCAAAATCTGCACCTTCATCACCGCCGCCTCCTCCTCATCATCAGCAAAATTGGCAAAGAAAGTGGCAGGTGAGCCTGCAGCTTGCAATTGTGAAGAGCAGGAAAACCTCCAATGATTCTTGCTAGTGGGCCTGTGTTGGGGTGTCCAGCCATGGATTCCCCCAGTGCCAGCTCTGCTCTGATCAGCCTGGTGGCCAGGGAAGCACACCAGTCACCACTGGAGTCCTCCTCTCAGGATGAGCCACCGGCTTCATCTCCTGGCTGCATCAGGGGTGTTGTAGAGAATTCAATCGATGGCTCCCTTACCCAGCCCCGTAAGGCAGGTATCAGTGGTAAGAAGTTGTGTGGAGGCCCTGACAGCTTGGCAGTGGTCCTAGGATGCCACATGCTGGCGCTGGGCCTGCTCGAGCAATGCCTTGCTCACCTCCTCCTATCAGTGCTGTTTTCTTGGTCTTCTCAGCTAAATCATCCTTCCTTTGCTGTCATTCCCTGTGGGCAGCATTCCATATGGAAGCCTCATGGGTGACAAGATCTCCAGCTGAGTCATAATGAAGTGTGAAGAGTGGGGTGGACTCTTGCCAAGGCAGTCAAAGCATCAGTGCCTCCTAGTGACATGCAGAGCAATTCCCGGTATCTAGCAAAGTTACCTTTCAGGGAGCAAATGCATACTGGACCTTTATATTCGCAGTATATTTTCTGAGCTATGCTAAGCAGTCAACATCCTTCTTGTGAGTTTCTTTGCCATGCCTTAAAAAAAAATGTTGCCACTGCAAAGCATAGCAAGTTTATTTTTTACAACAAGAATGGGAAACCTTGGAGGGTTGGGAGGCCACACTGCCCTCCCCCTCCCCCTCCCCCTGCCCCTCCTCTGGGGTCTGCATCCACTGCTGGACGTGGCAGCTGTGCAAGAATCCCAGCGATTCTATGGGAAAACAAGGTGAATGGCACTGTTTGGAAGGCTGTGGGAACCCCATTTTTCAGAGAAACAGGATATGCAATTATAATGCTGGCCCCTACCCTGCTTTGCTGCAAATTTTCTAGCTATGTGTATCAATCGTGTGTCTAGAGGGGTATTTCTGAACAAGGCTGAGGCTGACATGCCAGTGACTAATGCAGAGCAACTCTTCCCCACAGAAGAGAGGAATATCCGTGTCTGGGTGTGGATTACACTCCTACGGCTAATAAAATCTTAAATTGCTGTACATAAGAGATCCTTCCGCAAAAGTGGAATCTCCTCCTCCTCCTAGCAGGGATTCCACGGTACTGCAATGTAGCACTTAACCTCTGAAGACTTAAAGCCCTAGTAGGCACTCAAGAAAGACCTGGGGCTCATTTGCTTTGTTGCCAGTAGCTCTAATCTGCCGCTAGGCAAGTTCTCCAGCTCCCCGGGAAGGACATCAGTCAGCTATGATAGTATAGGAACTGCATTTATTTGATGTAACATACAATTTAGGCTCAGAAGGGCTCTGACTACTATAAACAGATATCCTTCCTTAACATTGTTGGAAAATCTGGTGTGACTTACAGCAGAGTTGCTTCATGATAACACAGCATTTAGCATTTATGGGGAATAAACACTGGCTAGATTCAGTTTATTAGTCCAAATCAATGTACTTTATTAGAGCCTTTATACATCATTAAAGAAGGCTATCTAGCACTATTTAACCACAAACACTTGCCAAGCCTGGGTGCCTGAGTGTAAATAAGGCATGAGCTAGAGTTACTTGCTTCTGTCTGGGAGAGAGCACATGTTGCTTGTTGTAGAGCGAACAAAGGAAAAGAAAAGGAAGGTAAGGGAGTAGGAGGGAAAAAACCAGTGAAGTTACAGGTCAACAAGGAGAATGAACAAGACAAATGGATATCACTCCCTAGTGTCTGGAAGCATGATGCATTTTCCTCTTATCCAGCACAAATAGCTCCGAAGAGGTTCTAATTCCCAGTCAGCACTGGAAGGGAGATTCTTCTGCTACTGTGGCCGTCTTCAGATGACGGATGGATGCCTTCACTCAACGTGTTGGCCCAGCCCTTGCTGACACCAAAGACTCACACCCCAGTGGGGGCCCAATGCAGGCAGCCCTGGGCTTGCTTCCCCACTTCACCATTGCAGCCTTCTCACTCTGGCCCAGCTGAGGATGATGGTGAGGAGGAGGAGCAACAGACACCAGTGCCTACCTGCTCACAGACTCCCTGCCTGTCAGTGGCCAAGGGGCATAAATGCCAGAAGCAATAGCAGCTGCTGACAGTGGTGGTGGGGACTATGGACTCACTGAGGCAGAGGGCCCCTGAGGGCGTCTTGCTCAAGGGCCTCCAAAACTGGAACCAGCACTGAGTAAGAAGAGCTGTGTTGGCTAGCCATGCCCTCCCCCCCCCCCCCCGCACCCCAGGCCCCATTGATTTGGGTGAACTTGGGCAGGGTGCAAACCAACTGAATATTTTGAGATGATTTGGATGAGAAATGGACAGGCCAACTTTGCCTCCTGTGAAATTCAGGTGAATCCTCACAATCATTTCTCTGTTGGGAGTATGTGACAAGAAGATCTCAACTCTTCAGGGAGGATTTTCAGACTGAGCATCCATTAAAAATAAATCACAGTGGCATGGCAACTCTTGCCAACTTTGGTTGCCCCATCTCAGAAGTGTATTTCCCCAAAAACAGAGAAATTCTTCCAGACAAGACTTTTCCTGTGCATTTGCCCCGCTTTGTTCATCCTATTTAGGAGAGAAGGGCAATAGCATTGTAAACTGCCCAGAAAGTTTTGGCTATGGGCAGTATAGAGATGATGATGATGATCATGATGGAATCATGGCAGATTAAAGGACAAAGGGAGGAACCAACTTCTCTGTAGAGGCAGGGGGCAGAGTTCATGGAACAAACCACTCAATTGTATCAAGGAAGGGGATTCTGTAGGATGCCTAGTAACAAGTTAGAATCCTATCCTGTCTCTCTGACAGACCAGTCAGCAGGTAACAGTTTCAGCCCATACCTGCTTGTTTTAGCAAGGGACTTGCCCTGTTGTTTTTGTTACAGTACTGTAACATTTAAAAAAATTACAACCATCAAGCTTAAAGGACCCAATAGGTTATTCAGCGACCTATAAATTTTAAAATAAATAAATAGATTCTATGCCACTGTTGCTTAGCTTATTGAATTACAGAATATTAGAGTTAGAAGGGGCCGGATGGCCATCGGGTCCAACCCCCTGCTCTTGCAGGACACTAAGGTACACCAGCCAATTCAAATGACTGCCCAGATGCTTTTAGAATGTCTTCGGTGAAGGAAAGCTACAACTAGGTTCCATGGTCTTACTGTTCTGACAGTGAGGAATAGCTTCCTGGTATCTAGTCTAAATCTGTTTTAACTTAAGTCTGGAATGAACAGGAAGAAATCTTGTCCTTCCTTTCTGTGACAGCCTTTCAGGTACTTGGGCAGTGCTATCATATCACCCCTCAGTCTTCTCTCCTTGAGAAAGAACCTGCCCAGTTCTCTCAATCTTTCCTCACAGGGCTTTGCCTCCAGTCCCTGAATCATCTCTGTTGCCTTCCCTTGTACCCTTTATAGCTTTTCTACATCTTTTAAAAACTCAGGTGCCCAGAACTGGACACAGTACTCCAGGTGAGGTCTGAGTAGTGCTGAGTATAAGGGAACTAATACGACATGGGTTTTGGAAGTTAATGCAGCCCGACATAGTATTTGCTGATTTTGCAGCCATATCACACTGTTGGCCCATATTTCATTTGTGATCTACCACAACCCCAAGTTCCTTCTTATTTGCAATATTGTTGAGCCAAGTGTTCCCCATCTTGTAGCTGTGCATTTGGTTTCTTGTTCCTAAGTGGAGGACTTGGCATTTGTCCTTATGGAATTGCATTCTTTTGTTCTCTGCTCAGTATTCTAACCTATCAAGATCACCCTGTTTCTTATCTCTCTTCCAGGGTATTTGCTATTCCACCCAGCTTTGTGTTATCTGCAAATTTAATTACCTTTCCTTGTTACTCTCATTTAAATCATTAATAAAAATGTTGACGAGTACCAGTCCCAGGACAGAACCCTGCAGCAAGCCACTTGTCACCTCTCCCTAGTTTGAGAATGTGCCACTGAGGAATGCTCTTTGAGTCCAATTGTGATTCAACCTGATGGTTGCACTGTCTAGTCCCCTTTTTGATAGTCTGCTAATCAGGATATCATGGGACACTTTGTCAAAGGCTTTGAGATAGATTATGTCCACTGCATTCAGTCCAACTGGGAGGCTGGTCAGTCAAAAATGAAACTGAAATGAAGCTCAAAAAACATCAACTTAGAAACAAGCCCTGTGTATGGATATGTTTCTTGAAAGAACTCTGTTGCTGCTATTGTGCTCTGCCATCATTATACATATAGGAATAAATTGGTATATGAAGCATTGTATCCTGTGGGTCAGATGCAGAACCACTCATGCGCTCAGCAACACCCCTGCTTATACAATTGAGCCAAGTTCTTTTTGAATCCCTGGCTCCTTTTGGACAATGTTTGCTGGGCTTTGAAAAATAAAGTATAGGAGTTTTTTAATATGGCTGCCACATTCCTCACAGATGAAAACGACATAATCTCCTCATAACCACCCAAAGGCAATTGATTCTTCTTGTTCGCATAGAACAAGACCAGCCCTCTGCAGCCTGATGCCTTCCAGGTGTGTAGAGGGAGCTCCCATCATCCCCACCCAGCATAGCCATCAATGAGAGGGCTTAATACGTCAATGCCTCTGCAGGATACCAGAGCATGGAAGGGTGAGACCCCTACCTTTCTAGCCTCTAAGAACATAAGACCATAAGAAAAGTCATGACCAAAGGTGCATCCAGTCCAGCAATCTGTACACATGGTGGCAAACCAGCTGCCCACAGGTTTCCTCAAGCACGATGGGCATCAGACCTCCTCCTACCCAAGTTCCTCAGCAACTGGTGTGTGCAGGCAGGCCACCTCTGGCAAAGGAGGCAGCCCCAGCGAGCAAGGCTAGTAGACACTGAGAGCCACCTCCCTCATGAATCTGCCCAGTCCCCTTTTAAGGCCATCCAGATTGGCAGCCATCACCACTTCCCGTGGCAGCAAATTCCATAGTTTAACTTCATGCTGTGTGAAGAAGTACTTCCTTATATCTGTTCTAAACCTCACCAATCAGCTTCCTGGGACGATCCCGGGTTCGAGTGTTATGGGAAAGCAAGAAAAATGCTCCCTCTCCACTTTCTTCATACCATGCATTCTTTAAAACACCTCTCTCCTATCCCCGCTTACTCGCCTTGCTACGACCCCCCACATAACTCACTTTGGAGTACTGGTGCCACAGGGCAGTCTTCAGATGACGAGTCTAATCCTCCATGGCAGCCATTTTGTGGTGTCCAGGGTAGTCCTTTAAATGCCACAATGTGCCCAGGGGTCCAAAATGGCTGGGCGGCTGTTGAAGAAAAATTGTAACAGGGGAAAAGCACAAGTTTGAAGAGGCTCTGTGCATGGATGATAGAAAGGAGATTAGCTTAGTGCCACAGCACATGCTTTGCATGCAAAAACCTCTAGTTCTCAAGTTTAGTCAGAGGCATTTTTCCTGTAAAGGGGTCTCCAAGAGAACTGACTGGAAAAGGAGTCCAAAGAGAGATCCAGTGTGGCATAGTAATTAGAATGCTGGACTGGGACTCAGGAGCCAACTGGGTGACTTTGGGCCAGTCACTGACTCTCAGCCTAACCTACCTCACAGAGTTGTTGTGAGAAGGAAAAGGGAGATGAGGATAATGTAACTTGTCTTAGGTTTCTTGCAGGAAAAGTGGTGGGATATAACTATAATTAATCAAACCGAATAGAATAGAATAGAATGAAATGAAATGGTCCTATAGCTCCATTGCCAGTCACAGAAACAATCGGGCTAGCTGATCCACTGGTCTGAGTTAGTATCAAACCTTTTTGTACAGCACAGATACTCCCATTTTCCCAAAAATTCAAACATCAATATAAGGTAATGACTCCATTAACTGTATGATCAATGTTGCTATTCTGGAATAATGGTTCTGCAGCAGAACATGGTGCTTAGTGGGTTTCCCCTTTTTAAAGCATCGATCATGAACGACTCCTAGGCAGTTGCCATACTTAATTTTTTGTGCATTGGAGCAGACACTTTTTCCCAAGGAAGGAGATGTCTCCCTTCCACAGCCACTCATTCGCGTACAGAACCTCTTCATGTATTTAACTTATGGTCATCCTTTTGTTGTGCACATGTTTCTCCTGCTGTTTTTCTTGTTGCTGCTCTGTGTGGTTGTTAAGTGCTCAAAAGGCAGCTCATCACCTGAAGTGGCCTTGGCAAAGGAAGATGGTCCTGTTCAGTCCTCTGGAGTCACATCTGCAGCCTGATCTCCACAAACATCATGGTACCCATGAGAACCTCAAACGGTGCCGACATTAAAAAAATAAAAACAAAAACCTAGGAAGCATTAGGGTAGTCTTCTTTCCAACCTTGCAATTTCCCTCCCCTCCCCTGCCTCAGCTCCATTAGCAGGATCCCATGACAGCCGCATCTTCCACTCTGAAATAAGGGACTGCATTGAGTTTTAGCCTTTTCATTCACAATTGGGTGGAAGCCTCTGGGAACTGAAGGAGCATGTGCAACCTTCCCTGCTGCCTGGAACTGCCCAGAGTGTGTCCAATGGGGAAAGCAGAATCAAGAAACAAGCCGGAATTCTCCTCCTCCTCCCACTACTGGAGGTCGTTGAATGGAAGAGGGGGTACTGGATGTGAACCGTTGTTTTAAAAGAGAGAAAGGAGTGAGTTGCATCTGTAATGCATCCTTCCTGACATTTCAGAGGCTTCACATATTTATTTTTGTATCCCTCCTCATCAGTATACCTGGTGCTATAAAAGAGAGCACCTTCTGTTTTTGAAAGATCTCAGTGCATTCTTAAGCATAGTAGCTCAGCGTTTGCACCATCACTAACACAAGAATCTTGCGTATTTATTTGTTTCCTACTAATGGAAGTCTGTGTGGTGTAGTGGTTAAGAGCTTAGGGCTAGGACTCAGGTGATCTGGGTTCTGGTCCTGCTCAGCCATGAGGCCAACTGGGTGACTTTGGGCCAGTCACAGACTCTCAGTCCAACCTACCTTATAGGGTTGTTGTTGTGAGGATAAGTGGAACAGGGGAGGTTGCCATCTTGTCCTTTCCTTTAGGCAGCAAATGTCTTGGTCTGGCCCTGATCAGGACAGTACTAGAAAACAGGGTTGGTTCCTCACAAACAGGGAGCATTGAAGTTGAGAAACAGAGCCTTTAATCTTTCAGCTCCCTTTTTTGCAATCACAGACCGCTCCTACCTATATTAAAAGTTTTCTTATCTCACAAGAGTATAAGTACACATTGCTGCCACTAATTAATGAGGGCATAGTTGAGTCATTATTGCAACAGAGAGAGAGAGAGAGAGAGAGAGAGAGAGAGAGAGAGAGAGAGAGAGCACAAGCTGGTAAACACACACAAATGAGAGGACAGAAGCAGAGGAAAAGCTGCTACTTCCTCTCTGGTCTAATTATGTGAGGTAGACGAGGCCATAAGTAAGCAAGGCAGAAGAAGAGCCAGTGTGGTGTAGTGGTTAAGAGCTGGGACTGGGACTCAGGCAATCCGGGTTCGAGTCCCCACTCGGCCATGGAGCCAACTGGGTGACTTTGGGCCAGTCACAGACTCTCAGCCCAACCTACCTCACAGGGTTGTTGTTGTGGGGATAAGATGGAGGAGGAGGTGTAAGCTGCCTTGAGCCCGTTGTAGGAAAAAGGCAGGATATAAATTGAAAAATAAAAATAAAAGTGGAATATAGTCACAGTACTGGCCCCAAATCCTGATCTGGAAGTTAGGATTACAACTAAATACAAATGCAGCCTATGTGGTGGCAACAAAAACACGGCACTGGGAAGTGGACTGGTGGCAGCAGCAGAAGGGAAGGAAATGCTTAGTAGTTCTTGAGAGGGCCTCTGTTGCTTCAATCTATTGGAAATGAGGCCACAATCCTATGCATGTTTAGGCAGAAAGAAGTCCTCTCTTTTGCATTTAAGGTGCAATTTTATGCATGTTTCGGCAAGAAAAGGTCCTACAGTTCCCAGCATGGGAATTCTTTCTGTTCAAACACGCATAGGATTGTGCTCCTAATTGTAGGAAACTGTATTTTAGGAACATTTGGGTTGCACAGTCAGACAAAACAGTCCTACAAAAGTCCTAGCTCCCCCCTCAGCCAGCCATGCCTGTTGGGGAAAGCAGGGAGTTGTAGGGCTTTTTATCTCTGTGTGAATAACATGTTTAATAAGTGGAGTCTGGACTAGTTTAGTATATATAGAGAACTTTGGGTATTTGGTGGCATAGAAATATGATAAATGAAACAGAATTAAAAGTTATTGCCATGGAAATACACCTGTGCCTGGGCTGTACTTCGGAATGTCAATAAGGGTGCTCAAATGATTTAAAGATCCTCCACATAAAAAACAGAAAGACATAAAAACATAGAAGACAAGCATGTCAAGAAGAAAGTTTCTAGCCTGGCTTTCTCCCTGACATGCAGACTTTCTACATGCAGGGATTTTTTTATTTTTGCATAGAGACTCTCAGCCCAACATACCCCACAGGGTTGTTGTTGTGGGGATAAGATTGAGAGCAGCAGGAGGAGAATGATGCAAGCTACCTTGAGTTCTTTGTAAGAAAAGAGGCAGGATAGAAACTTAATAAATGAATAAATAGAAACTTAGTCCATCATGGCAGTCCCCACTTTGCAAACTCAAGTTGTACTGTCTTGTTTCTCACCTCCATGAGAACTAGTGAATTGAGAGTGCACAAGCAGTTACCAGTGTGGCCACTTGTGGATGGCCAAAAAGGAGGAAATGTACCTCCCTGTAACCAAACATGCTTGCCCAACCACCTGTGTATGTCCTTCATTTGCATTCAGACAGCAATGCAAGCTAATTAACTTTGCACTGTGTGTATTTTCCACCCGGAAGGCCATGTGGACAATTCATTGCCATGGAGAACACCCATGTTTGCTTGATGCAAAGGGAGCCATCTAGTGCAAGTTCCTCGCATAAGGAAGAGAATCAAAGCTTTAGTGAGCATTTTCATCTAACTGCACAGAGTAACATAGGAAGCTGCCTTCTACTGGGTCAGATCAGTGGTCTCTTGTTCAATATGCTCTCTTCCAGCCTTGCCAACCTTGTTGTTGTTGTTAGTCGTGAAGTCGTGTCCGACCCATCGCGACCCCATGGACAACATTCCTCCAGTCCTTCCTGCCCTCCACCATCCCCCGGAGTCCACTTAAGCTCACGCCGACTGCTTCAATGACTCCATCTAGCCACCTCATCCTCTGCCGTCCCCTTCTTTTGCCATCTAGTGTTCCCAGCATTAGGCTCTTCTCCAGGGAGTCCTTTCTTCTCATTTGAGTTTCATCTTCAGTATCTGGCCTTCTAAAGAGCAGTCAGGGTTGATCTCCTCTAAGACTGACTGGTTTGATCGCCTTGCTGTCCAAAGAACTCGCAGGGGTCTCCTCCGGCACCACAATTCAAAGGCCTCAATTCTTCAGCGCTCAGCCTTCCTTATGGTCCAGCTAATGCTCTGCAAATGGTTTGCATGGCACCTCTCGGGATTCCTGACTATTGGTTATGCTGACAGGCTGAGGAGAATTGCAGCCCAAAACATCTGCAGAACACCAGGTTTGAGAAGACCCAAGATCTCACATCATTCACTACCTGATCCTTTCAACTGGAGGTATCAAGGACTAATCATGGACTAACCACTGTATTCGAAAGGAGCTGAATAGCCTAAGCTACAAACATGTTACATCTGAGGAATAATTCTGGGCCTCAGTTAAACTGGATAAATCTTAAACAAATAACTTAAGCATTCCATCAAAGGCAGCATAACTTGGGAACTCACATTTGCTGATGTAGCAGGTAGTTCTGCCCACACTTTTCCATTACAAATCTGGACCATTATGATGACTCAATTTGGGATCTGATGCAAACAGCACCAGCTGCTCCAGGATATATCTCAGGAAACAAGTTGTTGCAAAGACACCCATATTTAAATTTATTTTTTTTAACTTTTAAAAAACTGTTGCCATTAAATGCAACAAAAACATAATTAGATTTATAAAAGGAATGTCAATATGCCAAAGATAGCAAATCTGAAGTAATTACTCCCACATCAACCATAACATTACCCAACTACTAATCTTTATCACTCTAGATTTAACAGAACATAATGTACAGATGGAGTTTGCATGGTGCACCGAAAGGGTTTCAATCAGAATCAAAACCTGCATTTCTGAATAGGTCTATCTCTTTGGAAGGGAACTTGTCAGCCATGGATGCTTCTAGAAACATAGAAACAGAGCGAGTCAGAAGGGGTCTCTCAGGCCATCTAGTCTGACCCCCGGCTCCAGCAGGCTCCGCTCATGACATGCCCACCATGTACATTCTAGATTGAGGGTTCTTAGTACTTGATTCAAAAGACAGGATCTGGGTCCAGACAACATGATAACTCACACTCAAAAGCTGAGTATAAATTGAGTGTGGGTTGTTATCAAAATGTGGGTTATCATGATGTCTGAACCCAGCCAAGATAATTAAGTATGGTGGCAATCCACAGTTCACCACTCAACAACAAACTATGGGTTATCTGCATGAATTGTTTACAGTTAATGTATGGGTTTTTAATGCGGCTACATTCAGACAACACGATAACTAATGCTTCAAGGACAACCCACAGTTCAACGACAATCCATACTCAAACTTTGAGTGTGGGTTACCATGTTGTCTGAACCCTGTCATTGCCAAACTATTTTGTCTTTTCCTTCTTAACAATTTTTCTTTGGCTAAAAAAAGAAAGAAAAAGAAAGTAGGATTAAGTAGTAGAGGAATATATGAGCGTTACAAATGGGTAACAACAATATGCAGATAAGCTGGAAGGAGTTCACTGGAGGGCAACAAGGATGATCCAGGAAGAGGAAACAAAACCCTGTGAGGCGATATTGAAAGAACTGGACATGTTTAGCCTGGAAAAAAGAAGACTGAGGAGAGATATGGTAGCACTCTTCAAGTGATTGAAAGGTTCTCTCTCAGAGAAAGGACAGGATCTCTTCTTGATCATTCCAGAATACAGGACATGGAATAACAGACTTAAGTTACAGGAATCCAGGTTCTGACTGAACATCAGGAAGAACTGCCTGACTGTTAGAGCAGTACATCAATGGAGCCAATTACCCCAGGAGGTGGTAGGCTCTCCCACACTGGAGGCAATCAAGATGCCACGGGACAGCCAGCTGAGAGGGATGGTTTAATTTGGGCTCCTGCACTGAGCAGGGGGTTGCAGTTGATGGCCCTCTGATTCGTAGGTCAGGGAGCAGTCAAATGCAGGTGAGCAATCTGGTTGCAGTGATGAAGAGGAAGATCAAGTCCAGAGTCTCTTGTCAGTGGACCCCTGCTGGAGTGGCAAATACCCAACCATGCTTACCTTTGAATCTTGTCCTGTCTGAACTGAACCCCTGTAAAATTCCTTGAATGAATGGTTAAGCTAAGAGCATGTTAGGAGCCTCTTCTGGAAAAGGCCCTTCCCTCTTTTGCATATAATCATCTACTGGCAACTTAAATCAACCAGGTGGGGGGAACAGAGTAGGACCCCCCCCCCCACACACACACACAAATCAAGTTGCTTATGTGTACAGTGAAGTGCATAGTGTCCCAGCTTATGACTCAGAGGTCTAACCAACCTCTCTGTGTCTCTTTCCTGTCTCTGTCTCGGATCCCTTCCCTGCCTCCCAGCAGCTCATCATGAAAAATTCAGCTGTCATGCAGGTTCTTTCTCTCCATCTGCTAGTGCCAAAGGAAAAGAAACTTCCAGCAGAATCAGAGGCATGTGTTCAGTGAGGCCTGCTCCCCATTAAATGCAGCTGGGATGGCCCCTTAATGCTATGAGAGCATGGAAAAAATAATCCAGAGGAAGAATAAAACTTATTTCCTGGGTGCTGGGACCAGTTCTCTTCCCCACATACCTTCCTTTTCCAGCAGACTTAAATGACACCTTAGAAGCACAGTCTTTTCATTAGCGCTTAAGAGGTTACCAAACACCTAAACCAAAGTAGCATTCTCCTGGATATGTGGGAGGAGCATTTACCCATGTGAAGAGTCCGATCCCATCTGAAATATCGCCTCATTCACTCCCTTTCAGCAAAGCTTTTGGCTCCACCCTCAGGGTGGCTTGCGCAGCTGGCAGGCTCGATGGTGGGAGTTCTGTTTGTTTTGCCCGTTGTCTTCTGACTGAGGCAAGTAATTCCCTCAAAATTTGATCCCCTGCCAGTTCTTAATCGTCTCCCTCCTCTCCTAAGGCAGGCTGGTTCTCATTCTTTGTCCAGGGATTTTCACTTGGTAACCTTGAAATTGCCATGTCATCTTCCCCACCCTCTCAGAACTGGATGAACTGAGGAGACTGTAATGTGCAAGGGCCAGGCCCTCTCTGCAGTGGGTTTTTCACTGCAGAACCTTGTGAAGAGTTATGAGGGAGTAGGTCAGGGTGAACAGATTTGGAGATGAACAGCAAAATCTCCAGAGCAAAAGTGAGTGGTGCTTTGGCCACTGCTGCTTTTATAAAGGGGCATGTGACCAGGCATGGATCCAGGGGAAGCAAAAGGGGTGCAGACTCCCACTCCAGCAGGCATTTTTCACCACACTTGTAAGAACAAAGATGCCTGCTGAGGACCAGGCCCCTTCTTCCTGCCACAATCCGGGCCTGCATACCCTGCTTTCCATGCATTTCCAAACAATACAACCCTTTTTATTAAGAGGAAACATTAGTATTATTTGGAAATGGCGGAATGAATGGAAAGGGAAGCTACTGTATTTTTGCAGTTCTGCTATAGCACAGCACCGCCTTGTGGCTGTGTTATGGAAGATATAAAAAGGCCACAAAAGGCAGCCCTCCTTCCAGGAAAAAAGTGTAAAGGAGCCAATTCATCCATCAAAAATCCAGAAGCAGAAGCCTTGGTATAGTGATGGGTTAAAAGCCTCATGTAGAGAAGCCCTGTATATCCTCATGCATTTGCTTTTAGGGTGGTTTGCCCTTAATTTATTTTTTCTAATTTTTTTTGTCGTTCCCAAAGTATTTATTTATTTATTTATTTATTTATTTATTTATAGTATTTATATGCCATCCTGTCGTGAAAGCCTCAGGACGGCTCACATAGATAAAATACAATAAAATATAACATAAATAAATAAAATTATAAATAAAATAAAAGTGTTGAGGTTTATGCAAGCAGGCTGATAGCTTCTGCTTATAGGTGGGTGGGTGGGGCTGTTCTGGCTGCATAAAAATTGGCACTTGGAGAATGACTGCCACCTTCTTCTGAGTAAACTCTTCATGCCTCAACAGCTCAACAGCAGAGAGAACTCAAGGAGTGAAGCTCTTTCTTGCATGGCAGGGGAAAGTTTGCTGCAGATAGGTACAAAATATAATGTGTGGTAAAAGGTACAAAAGCACTGCAATTTTCTTGCTTTAAGTTTAGCCAGGCGGGATAATCACAAAGAAAAAAAGGACTTCTCATGTCATCAAATCATTTTCCATTAGTTATTCCTAGCTGTTTCAAAAAGTGCAGAGTAATCAGTTAAAATAATAAAAGACTAATGGAGAACACACTTAGTCCAAGAAAGATGATTTTTGAGACCATACTATCTCCATTTTAAAAATTAATAGAGCTGTGAATGCTTTTGCCTTAACATCTTACTCTGGGTTTCATAAAGCTTGAATATTACAGTTTGTGAACTGAGAGTCAACGAAATCCAACCAAAATGGTTTGTTCTTTGTCTATCTGTGGTCACCATAGCTACCATTTCAATCTGCTAACATATGTAGTATCATTTTGTTCTTCAATTCTTTCATCTGCAGAAGCTGTCAAGATTTTTCTTTGAACAAATCTGATATATTTGCTCCAGATTTTGTCTTTGTTCACATTAGTAACTTGGTTACTATATGATTATATACTAGGAGGCTAAAACTTGGAAACACCTAGAAATTGAGATAAAGAGACTGATGCCTGATTTCCTTACATTCTATTACAGTCAACCCTCATTACAACATTTCTCTTTTTTCATATGCTCTGTACTTATAAAGTTCTTTTCTAAGGGGGTTTTCATCATCATCAGAATCATAATTAATAACAACGCATGTATTCACTTATGTCCTACTAGGCATTGTTCAAAGAAAAGTCAGACACAGTTACTACCTGCAGGCTTATGAATGCAGGGAGCAGAGAAGCAAGGCAAAAAGGAGGAGGAAGGAAATCAGTCAAGATTTTGAGCCCAAGTAAAATATAGGCCTTTAAATCTGGTTAGAACAAATAAATGGAGTTGCGGAGCTCCATTGCTCCATGGCAGAAAGTGTGCTTTGCATGCAGCAAATCTCAAGTTCAGTCCCTGGCATCTCCAGCTGAAAGGCTTTGATGCAGATGATCCGTGGTCCTATGTTTGATGGTCTCTGCCAGTCAAGGAATACATTCTTGGACTAAATGGACAAATAATGTGTCTATGGAATAAGGTACCTGTCCATGAATGAAGTATGGTGCAGACATGGAGAAAAGGATGCAGGAAAGAAATGGAAGACAGAAGAAGCCATCCATTCAATTGGGAAGAAGGCGATGGCAGATCAGCTATGAATGATTTCTATAAGACCTCTGAAAAGAGTTTAAATTTGAATAGACTAAGGGAAAGGCAGCCTGGGTAGAGAATGGAAAAGCCAAGACAGGTGATTACAGCAATCTGGGTGAGGAAACAGAGTTTATATAACTTTGTCATCTCCCAGGGCCACTCCCATGCTTTCCAAGCATTTACATAACTTCTTTAGTATGAAGAAAATGTAGTACTATATGAACATGGTGTAATGAACTGGACTGAAAAGCTCATGTGCTTTCTCAATTTCACTATACTGCAATGCTGTGTCGTTGCAGTGTAATGGAACACATGGAAAGAAAAAGCCTTGAGGGAGAAAAAAGACTTCTAAAGGAGCCACTCTCAATCCTGCAAAGAATCCAGAAGCAGAAGACTTGGTAAAGTGGTGGATCAAAAGTCTCACGTAGAGAAGCCCAATGCATACCTGGATTGGTGGGTGCCCTGATGGGAGCCATCTTTACGCTCTTCTGAGTTCTTTGGAAAAGCTGTACCAAAGGATACAACCCTATGAACACTCACCTGAGAATACACCTTACTGAATACTATGGACTTCTGAGCCAATGTGCATAGAATCGCACTGTAAGGCTGCAATCCAATATGCGCTCACCTGGGAGTATGTGCCACTTCGCATGCATAGAGTTGCTTCAATAGTATATTAAATGCACTGTTGAGGTTGTAAAATTTGGTTTTACACATAGCCCCAGAGAATGTAGTGTTGTCATCTTTGGCTTATGGCAACCCTCTGGATGAATGCTGTCTAAAATGTCCTGTTCTTTGACAACCCTGCTCAGCTCCTGCAAATTCAAGGCTGTGACTCCCTTTATGGAATTGACCCATCTCATAGTTAGTTTTCCTTTTCTTCTTCTGCCTTCAACCTTTCCTAGTGTGATTGTCTTCCCCAGTGAGTCTTCCCATCTTATGTTCTGCCCAAATTATGAAAGCCTTAAATTTGTCATTTTCCCTTCCTTTTCCACCTTTTTCCTGATTTAATCTGGGACCAACTTGTTTTCTTTTTGTCAGTCCAGGGTATTCACAAAGCAATTCTCCAGCTTGTATGTTGTAGTATAATTTAATTATGTTTTATTGTTATTTCATATAGTGTTCTTATTGTAACTGATGTGCTGTTGGAGAGCTTCAGCTATAGAGTGGTATAGAAATTCTTCTTTTCCTTCCTCTTGCTATATTACTAGACATTTCTATTCCAGGTGCTTCTGATCAATCATATATACTAATAGCAAACCCGTTCTCCAAGTATAAACCCAAAATATCACCATCCATGCTTGAGGAGCCCTCAAGCCTTACTAATGTATAAAAATTGTAAGGAAACAGAAACCCTGTTGGGAATATGTGCAGTGGGCATGGGGAGTGGAGTTATGGGGAACACTGAAAACCTGCAAGGGGGTGTGGGAATAATTGAACAGACAATAACTGAAGATAGTGTGGCTTGCTAGCTGAGATCCAGAATAGGATCCTTTTACACTGCAACATTTTGTTGCAGATCCTGCTTGTGCTACTCTGTTTGTTTCCTCTCAATCTTCATTTGATAGCCATGCTGAAGATCATAAACATCCTCACACCAAACTTCAGGGGCAAAGAACTGCGACTGTCAGTGATGTTATTATGTTAACTTGAACAACACACATTCCATAATGTGAAAATGTGATGCTAAAATGTGGGAAACCACATCTGAGTCTCAAGTTCTGAGAGTTGTGGGGGTTGGGAATTATATTTAGAAATGTCTTTCTTTGGTGTAAGGGGAAAGAAAACCCAAACTGCAAATGAGAATGTGGCCACTTGATTTAGATTTTTTTAAGATGTCACTGCATTGTTACCACCTTAGCTTTGGAATTGCTGATAGTCCCTTACAGACATTTATAACTCTTATTCTGTCACTTATACTGTACTAAGACAATCTGCAACAATGTAAAATTAAAAGGCCCATTCTGACATCAACAACAATCTATAAAGCTCTACACAGCTTAGGTGTCAGAGCATCTACTCAGACCCTATGCTCAACCTCTGGGGCCTTTCCTTGAGTGCCAACACTGTGGGAGGGTTGGAGAGTGGCAACAAGAAGGAGGGCCTTTTCTGTGGTGGCCCCCATCATCTTTGGAACAATCTTCCTGCTTCAGCCCTCCTGGCACCAAACTTGCTATCTTCTCGGCACCAGGTTAAGATGGCCCTTTATGTGGAGGCCTTTAAAGATCTCCTTGGTTATCCAGGGGCCTGAGGGGATTATCCAGGTGATTCTTTTCCTTTCCAGAGTCTTTTTAACTATATTTTAACTATTTTAAATTCATTTTAAATTCATTTTAACATTGTGGTTTTTACGGTATCTGTGTTATATTTTGTTGTCATTTTACACATTGTTGTAAACCACCCAGAGGGCTTCTGTACCGGCTATGAGGCAGTACAGAAACCAGGTAAATAACAATAGTAAGAATAATCATGCCCCTTCCAATGCTACTATTCTATGATTCAATGGCCTCTACAGTGACATCCGGGTACAGCAAAGGTAGGTGCCAGCCTCTGTCATTTGGTGGCCGAATGGCTTTTATGCAGTTTTTTTCTTCTATTTTAAAAGGTTGACATGTCTTTCCTGAGGCTGCAAAGCAAGTAAAAAGAGCTTTAAGCTAAAATATGCTGACATTATTTTGTTTTTGGCTCCATCCCCTTTCCCCTCAGCCCACCCACCATTGGAATGAACCCCCCAAGAGTTTCTCCAAAAATGAATTCATCCCTCTGGCTGAAAGAGGCTCCTCACCATTGCTGGACAGGACACTTTACAGCCGAGATGGGGAATGTGTGGCCCTCCATATGTTTGTTTGTTTGTTTATTTAAAACATTTCTATGCTGCCCCCATCGCAACAAAGCCTTGGGGCGGCTCACAACAAAAACATACAAAATCATACAAAAATTATACACTAAAAATATTAAAACCTGGTGCATCTCGGCTTAAAGATTTTTAAAAATCCTACATAATATAACACTTAAAATAAGTTTTAAATAAAAAGGTCTTAGCCTGGCGCCGAAAAACAAATAACGACAGTGCCAGGCAGACCTCTCCGGGGAGCGCATTTCACAGGTGGGGCGCCACCACAGAGAAGGCCCTCCTCCAGGTACTCACCGTCCTAATATCATTCACAGAGGGTTCCCGGCGAAGGGCATCAGTTGCTGATCTCAAGGGGCGGGAGGGCATATATGGACGCAAGCGTTCCTTTAGATACCCAGGGCCCAAGCCGTTGAGGGCTTTATAGGTCATAACCAACACCATGAATTGGGCCCGGACTTCAATCAGGAGCCAGTGGAGCTGATGGAGAACTGGGGTTATATGAGAACAACGCCTAGTCCCTGTCAGCAGCCTGGCAGCTCTATTCTGCACCAATTGAAGTATCTGGACCATCTTCAAGGGTAGCCCCACGTAGAGCGCGTTGCAGAAATCTAATCAGGAAGTTACCAACGCGTGTGTCACTGTCGCCAGGCAATCGTTCTCCAGGAAGGGATGCAGCTGATGGATCAGCCGAAGCTGAAGGAAAGCGCTCCTCGCCACCACTGTCACCTGGGCTTCTAAAGACAGCTCAGGGTTGAGGAGCACTCCTAAGCTGCGAACCCTGTCCCTCAGAGGGAGTGCAGCCCCATTTAGGACAAGGCCCAAGTCCCCCATCCCGAGTCCCGAACCACCCACCAACAGGACCTCCGTCTTGTCTGGATTGAGCTTCAGTTTATTGGCCCTCATCCAGCCCATCACCTCAGCCAGGCACCGGTTCAGCACAGCCACTGCCTCACCTGGATTGGTGGAAAACGAGAGGTAGAGCTGGGTATCATCAGCATACTGATTATTCCACAACCCACACCTCCTGATGACCTCTCCCAGCGGTTTCATATAGATGTTAAATAGCAAGGGGGACAAAATGGACCCGTGTGGAACTCCATGGCATAACTGCCATGGCGCAGAGCCATAGTCCCCCAGCACCACCTTCTGAAATTGGCTGTTGAGATAGGAGCGGAACCACCGCCACGCAGTGCCTCCAAGTCCCAATCCCGCCAGCCTATTCAGAAGGATACCATGGTTGATGGTATCGAAAGCCGCTGAGAGGTCCAGGAGAACTAACAGGGACGCACTCCCCCTGTCTCTCTCCCTGCACAGGTCATCGTACAGGGCGACCAAGGCAGATTCAGTGCCATACCTGGGTCTGAAGCCGGACTGAAATGGATCCAGATAATCAGTTTCATCCAAGAATGCTTGGAGTTGTCCTGCCACCACCCGCTCTAGCACCTTGCCCAGGAACGGGATGTTGGCCACCGGTCTATAATTGGCAGCCACCTCTGGATCCAGGGATGCTTTCTTTAGGACTGGTCGGACTGGATTGCTGGATTGCAATTCGCATCATCCCTCTCCGCTGACTATACTGACTAGAGTTGATAGCAGCCTTTATGATAGACACCCCTACAACCGTGGGAAGGGAAATGTGGCATTGGGAAGTTCTTCCTCTGCCTGCCGCAGAGGGAATGAATGCAGCTGAAGTTTCAACAGTGAGCTTAGAAGCACAAATGGGACAGTGAGAGGGATGGGAGAAGCCACAATCCACAGGATCCTATAGCCTCACCATCCCCACCCATTGGCAATATGTCAAACCAGCTGAATTTGTGTGGGTGTATGGAGAGGAATGGGAGGCCATGCAATACTGCTAACGCTTCTTTTATCTGTAAGATTCAGTAATGCTCACATGTATCTAATTTTTGGGTGGAGATCATAATAAGGGTAAACTCTATATTGGAAAGCATATGTGCTTATGCCTATGTTTCCTTTAATGATTTGCCTGCAGCTTGTAAATAATTTAACACAAGGTCAACATAAATGAATTTTCTGTTCCCTTTGCAGAGCTAAAAACTGATATTAGAACACTAGAAGGATAAATACCCACTTTCAATAGCATCATTGATCGAGGAACTAAACACACTTTGAGTCTTAAAAAGGTGGTATTTAGATATTATCTGAGAATAGATAAATATATGGGTATTTAGACTCATAAACAGAATTTAGTCTGCCTTTCTTGAACCTTATGTGTAGCTGTATTTATTGAAACATATTTTTTCATATACACCTAGATATATATTTCATATGCATCTGTTTAAGTTATTTATATTTATCTAATGCTGCAGTCTGCTATCAGATCCTGAAGCCCTCTCTTTATCAGAAAACAAGGGGAAATAAACAAAATAGAATGAGATGGCATCCACCACAAAGGTGACAGTGAATGTGTGCCAACCTATAACATATCTGGCTGCCCAATACATCATTTCATGCACCAAAGCCCTGACCTGAAAAAAGATGGAGGTCTACCTGTGGGCATTGTGCTATTCTGTTTTTCAGGAGAAAAAGCCAGACTTCATGTGCTTTAAGTAAAGACAGATGATCCACAGGCAAAATACAGGATGTCAATGACAGAATGTATGGATACCTCATAAAGTATAAATGAATGAAATACGGAGTTACACATTAAATGCCTACTGTGGAAATAGCCCTGGACACTCACAAAATTTAGCAGGCGAGGCTTTTCTGGCTTAGTGGCATAAAAAGTGAAAAAAGGAACTTCTGGAGGGTGCTATACAATGTAGTGGCCCTTAACTCTGAACCCAGAGGGTTCTGGCCATCCAGTTGAAGGCAGGAGGACTACAGAAGCAAGAATTGCTTCTACACTCCACTTATCTTGCAAAATATTTCCACGGCCTTTTTTGACCTTCTAAAAGTTTTTCCCTCCTCAGAGGACAGCAGTACCTTGCTCCTCCCCTCCCTGCCTCCCCTGAGCCAGCTCTGAAAAGGGCCTTTCGTTTTCCAAGTTGAGCTGGCTCAGAAAGGGCCTGGCTAGCTGTGAGGGTGGGGCCCTCCAAGGCTGGAGTTCTGGGTCTGACCTCAGAAGGCATTTCCAAGGCAGAGCTGGAACTCCAGCCTATGCTCCCCCCCGCCTGCCTTACAACGCTGGTGGGCCACAGGATTGCATCCTCTATGTATCTCTGTTAGTTTGCTGTTACAAGGCATAGCAGCAGCATTAGCAAAGAAATAAAAGTAATATGAACCTAGTAGCAATCCTATGTGAGAAGCCATTTTTAGAGGGACATGCTTAACTTAGATTCCATGTGTACAGTCAGATCTTTCTTGGGTCTTCTACATTTTTGCTGGTTAGGAGCAGTTTCAAATGATTTTGTAATGCTTACCAAAGAGACAGATTGCCACCTTCTGTGGAAAAGCTTGTGGGAGAAGGGAAATGCCAGAGGCCTCCCCCTCTCTTTAAAAGGCGCCAGTTCCCAGTCTGAAAAAGAGTGGAACAGTGAAAGCATTTGCTGTTCAAAAGCCGGAAAAAGCTTTGTGCTGAGTAAAATGCCAGACTTCTCTTCCTCCTTAACAGTGTATTTGTAGTTACTTTTAAACATCCAGGAAACAGAAATTTAGGGACACTCCTTACCTTTATCATAAAGTTCCCACACTGCCTACCCCATCACCTATGATAAAACCCAGGAAATCAGTCTAGTTGTTTTAACGTTTCACTTTAAATAAATCCTAAACCAAACACATGGAGGCAATGCTTCACATTGCAGTGCTTTTAAAGGAAAGCAATAGGTAGAGGGAGCAATCTTGTGATCTGGACACCATGTCTGAGGTGTCGTAGGATAGTTCAGATGTGCAGTTCCGACCTTGCAGGTAGTAGTTCAACTGCAACACTGGAAATCTCACCTCCTCCCATTCCCACGTGAACCTGGGCAACTGATCCCATCTTTGGTACAAGGAACTGGCTATGGACATGCTTGGCAGGAGTGGCAGAACCTGGCTGCTGCTCTCGGCGAGTGTACCCTGCCACCTGCAAGACTCAGATGCCCCCAGGAAGCCAAAGGTGTGCTTGGCTGCAGTTGGCATAGGTGCTCCCTGCAGCTTATTATACCCTTTTTCCTCTTTAAACGGCTTTTTCTGGAGATCAAGAAAGGAGGTGATCAAACTGGCTTTTGTGATCCTAATTTTGACATCTACAGATAGTCCCTTCAAATGCCCTGGGGGCATCTTGGAGGTGCTGCATATTGTTACCATTTTTTTAAACAATTGCTTTGCTCCCCCCACTCCAATTTTCTCCAATGTTTGTAATTTAAAAAAAAAATAGCCGCACCTGCAGAACTGTGGCAAGATCCTCTTGGGGATTTTTTGGACTCACAGTTCCAGCACTTTTGCGCATGTTCCCAATACTCTGTCACCTGAAGAACAGGCGAAAGTATAAATCACTTCTATTTACAGGAGTAGTTACTATTGACAGCTGTCAAAAGTAAATCTCCGTGTTTAAAAAATGGTTTTAGAAAAAATATTGTTATTCTGACTAGGAAACTAAAGAGATATGGTTTATATACTTGTATCATTTTCTGGCAATTTCTTTTTCACCCTTCTAAATCCCACTTTACAAATGGATTTTGCCAGCAGGCACCACCTTGCATGTTGCCCACCCAAGTTTCTGCATTCTCACACCCATCCAACAGTTGTTGACATCTAGGTAAATTTTTAAATTTTATTCCCTCTCCAAGGTGCTGCTGAGGCAATTTGGATGTCTGCACTGTCAAAACAGAGATCATGAAATAGGGAGTCACAATTTAGACGAAAGGAAATGGAAAGTGCCAGAAAGCTATAATGATCCTGTAATGGCTTACAATAATGGCAGGGAGTAGGGAGATAACTCAATCCTCCTCTCGGATCCCCTGGGAAAGCTGCTGGAAGACTGAAGGAGCAGAAGGTGGAGGGAGGGGCCAGTAACTCAAGGTGAGTCCTGCTGGATCAGAGCAAAGGTCCCTGCAGTCCAGCATTCCACGCACACTGTGGCAAGCAGCTGCTTACAGGTCCCCCGAGCAGGATGGGTGCAAGACCGCTGCCCGCCCACACTCTTCAGCAACTGGTGCATGCAGACATTCCACCTGTGGTGAAGGAGGCAGTGCATAGAAAATAATACTAGTAGCCACAGTCTCTGCTTCCATGAACCTGTCCAGTCCCTTTTTTAAGCCATCTAGATTTGTGGCCATCACTGCTTCCCATGACAGTGAATTCCATAATTTAACCATATACTGTGTGAAGACGTACTTCCTCTTGACTGTCCTAAAACTTCCCCAAATCAAATTCATAGGATGTCCCTGGGGAGTGTTATGGGAGAGAAATGCCTGTCGTCGTATCTTCTCTACTCCTTACACAATTTTAAGCATTTCTATTGTGTCTCCCCTTACTTGTCCTTTTTCTAAGCTAAACACCCCCAGCTTTTGCAGCTGTTCCTCACAGGGGAGATGCTCCAGCCCCCTGATCATATTTGTTGTCTTCTTCTGTAAGTTCTGCTTATTGCCAAGGTGGGTTGCTGTGATGTTCCAGTGCATTCACGGAGGGAGGGAGGAAGGCCATGGAGGCTGCTACAGAACCCGAGGTTTGCACTGTCTTTAATACAACTTCCATGTTAATTCAAAGAGCAGCTCAGGTCTTGCAGAGAGCTGCAATTTGGGCTACTATTTTTGAGCTTGCTGCTTAGTCATTTTGGAATGCGTTATGCAGAAGACCATATGCTATTTGATATTTTTTTGTGAGCCACTTTGGAAAAGGGATGGGAGGGCAGCAAATTTTTTAACAACCGCTATCGTCTTAATAAATGACAAATGCTAAGAGGTTAGATTGCTAGACTTGTGGCCTGTAACACTTTTCATCGCAGCGTAGCTTTGTGTACACTAAACTAGCCTGCACTCTGTATGTTACGTGTCTCAGTTCCACTGCAGGCAAGACCTTGTACGCTGTTCCTGGTACTGCCTGTCATGACAGTCAACACATCGGCTGCAATCCAGCCGACTGAGGCATTGCCTGGACCCACCCTACTGAAAGGCAAAGCTCTGCTGTTCAAGAGCTTTTATAGACAATGCTATATATGCTGTTGGTGCTTTTTCAGTACTCTGGGGGTCACATCCCTGGATACCAAAAGAAAGGACACTGACTTTATAATTGTGGCTAAAACCAAATGCTCAGAATGCAAATGTGAAATTACTCATAAGGGCAAAGTACACTGATGGGTGGCAGCTTGCAGAAATGCTGCTCCAACAGTATAAATAAAATATGCTATGCCTTAGTATCTTAGTAGTTAGCTTTGATTAGAGGAAAGCTTACATTTCAAAAGGGTCCATAAACCTGAAATGTCCTGAATGGTTAAATGCTTTTAACCACCAAATCACAACAAAGAGGTACAGAACCGCTTTCAGCCCAGGGCGGGATTCCATTTCAGAGCAGTTGTGTGCACCCAGAGGGGGTGCAACTCACTCTTTATTTGCTGGACGTAGCCAAAGGCAACGTGGGAGGAGCCAGAAGCAAATGAAGCGAGGTCAAAATACCAAAAATAACTGCATAGTTTAGTTTAATGCTCTTAGCACCAGGAACTGAGCCTTAGGGGAGGCATTGCAACCTTTTAAAATGGGGTAGGGGAGAACCACACCCAATCCTGCAAACTATCAAAAGGATTAAGGGATGGATTGACCTGTAGGCCTGTGTTTCTGCAACTATGTTGTGGATGCACACATGGACTTCCTGTTTTATCTTTTATTGGTGTGTGTGTGTGTGTGTGATGTTTCCATTAACACTACCTTTGCTAAAGCTGCAGATTATTATACATGGTGCAAAATATGCTCCCCTGTGGGCCTAGAACAGCCTTCCTCAGCCTGGGGTCCTATGCACATTTTGGACTTAAATTCTACCAGTTAACCTTCAGGAATGCAGGGAGCTGCAGTCCAAAAAATCTGAAAGTAAATAGGAAAGTAGCCCTAGAACCTGCTAAACTATGAGCGGGCACTTCCTAATTAGTCTGGGCACCTAGGTTTTAAAAAGATGCAGAAAAGCTAGAAAGGGTATGGGGAGGGCAACAAGGATGATTCAGGGACTTGGAAGCAAAGCCTGTGAGGAAAGATTGAGAGAAATGGACATGTTCTTCCTCAAGACTGAGGGGTGATATGACAGCACTCTCCAAGTACCTGAAAGGCTGTCACAAAAAGGACAGACAAGATCTCTTCTTGTTCATTCCAGAGCGCAGGACACGGAATAACAGACTTAAGTGAAAAGAAACTAGATTTAGACTAGACATCAGGAAGAATTTCCTCACTGTCAGAGCAGGACAACAATGGAACCTGTTACCTGGGGAAAGTGTGAGCCCTTCGTCACTAGATGCATTCAAAAAGCATCTGGACACTCACCTGAGTGGAATGGTGTAACTTAGTGTCCTGTACTCAGCAGGGGGTTGGACCTGACTATTTTGGCCCCTTCCAAATCTAGTATTCTACGATTCTAAGTCACCAAGCTTTTGAATTGATAACTATTACTATGTTCCTGTATTATTTCTTATAATGTAATCCCACAATTTTTAAAGGAATATACGGATAAAAGGATACACAGTTCTCCTTAGCCCAGGGGTCTCAAACTCAACTGACCTGGGGGCCGCTGGAAGTAGAGTCTGGGTGAGGCTGGGCTGCATCAAGTATTCCACCACTGCGGCGGTGGTGGGCCGCTCATCCCATGGCCGGCCCGGGCGCCGCTGGCGCTTTGAAGGCCGCAGGGCCCCTCCCTCGTGCCCCGCCTGTCCCGGCAATTGGCCCGCGGGCCGCGAGTTTGAGACCCCTGCCTTTGCATTTTATCTTCACAACAGCCCTGTGAAGTAGGTTAGGCTGAGAGACAGTCAAAAGTTACCCACAGTTTCATGGTAGACTAGAGATTTATCCCTGTTTGTTCAGGCTTCATAGGATTTGGTGCACTGAAGAAAGCAATCTGACACCAGTATATTGTGCTCTGATTTCTTTAATGGAACTAATGAGAAATGAAATCAGATTGTCCAAGGGACTTTCTGATGCAATAGAGTACCAGTCTTTCATAACATTGTAACTTTTTTTAGATATTTTGCATATGTGTGTTTGTGTTTATTGGGATAAATATTTACTTTGCTTTTCTTCCTCTGAGTTTCTTTTTGTCAGAAAAAAGAGTGAGGATTAGACTTAGTGTTACAGCATGTAGGCAAACTTTAAAATGCCAGTGCAAAGGGGATGGTTTACTAAGTGCCAACTTAAAACGTTATGGCGTTGGGGGTCTAACGGGTCTGCATAGAAGAAGGCAGGACAGATGGTTGACACCTGTCCCTCTTTCTGGTTACTCCCCCAGCCGGAGGGTTCTAGGTAGGCTTGTCAACTGCCCCTCAGGCCTGACGGTGCTGTTGCTCAATGCCAGGTCGGTCCATAATGAGTCATCCCTCATCCACGACTTGATTGTGGATGAGGGGGCCGACCTGGCCTGTATAACCGAGACCTGGGCAGGTGAGGAGGGGGATGTGTCCCTCTCTCAACTGTGCCCGCCTGGGTATCTGGTCCAGCACTGACCACGCCTTGAGGGGAGGGGAGGGGGGTTGCTTTGGTTTACCGAGCTTCCATCTCCCTCACGGGGCTTCCTGTTCTCTCGAGGCCGGGACTAGAGTGCCTCTACTTGGTGTTGGGCAATCAAGACAGATTGGGGATTCTGTTGGTGTACTGTGCACCCTTCTGCCCAACAGACTCCCTGCCTGAGCTGACGGAGATCGTCTCAGACCTGGTGTTGAAGACCCCCAGGATGTTGGTCCTGGGGGACTTCAATCTCCATGTCGAGATGGATCTGACTGGGGCAGCTCAGGACTTCATGGCCTCCATGACGGCCATGGGGCTGTCTCAACATGTCACTGGCCCGACCCATGAACATGGTCACACTCTGGACCTGGTTTTCTCGACGGGGCAGGAAGAGGGTGATCTGAGGGTGAGGAATTTATGTCTGACTCCCCTGTCATGGTCAGACAACTTCCTTGTGAAGTTTGAGCTCGAGAGCAGCCTTTCCCTCTGTAAGAGTGTGGACCCGATTGTGCTGGTCTGCCCCTGGAGCTGGATGGATCCGGATGGATTCCTGAAGGCCCTGGAGGAATTTCCAGTTGACAAGGCTGGTGCTTCTATTGACACGATCGCTCCTAAGTGTCCTCTCCCATCAGGCAGAGCCCGTTCACCCCCTTGGTACACACCTGAATTACAGGCAATGAAGCAGGTTGGGAGACGGCTAGAGCGGAGGTGGAGGAAATCACGGGATGAATCTGACCAAACACACTTAAGAGCCCATTATTGGGCCTATGCTGTGGTGGTGAGGGTGGCGAAAAACAATTTTTTCTCTGCATCCATTGCCTCCTCACAATGCCGTCCAGTGGGAGCTTTTTCGGGTGGTACAAGGGCTGGTTCACCCAGGCCCTAAGAAAGACCTGGTACCGCCCTCGATGGCCCACTGTGACGACTTTGCCAAGCATTTTAGGGAGAAAATTGCTCAGATTCGTCACGAGCTGGACGCCACTAGTGACTCAGAGCCTTCAGGGGAGGAGCCAATGTTGCTGTCTGGTCCACAATTGATGGATGAATTTCAGTTTTTGTGACCTGATGATGTGGACAAGGTGGTTGGACAAGTATGTTCCACCACCTGCTTATTGGACCCTTGCCCATCTTGGCTACTCAAGACAGCCAAGGACGGGATAGGGACCTGGATCCTGGAGTTTGTCAACACGTCTCTAAGGGATGGCCGGGTACCTGCCCCTAAGGAGGTGGTAGTCCAACCTGTCCTAAAGAAGGTTTCCCTGGATCCAGTGGCCAACATCCCGTTTCTGGGCAAGGTGTTAGAGCAGGTGGTGGCAGGACAACTCCAAACACTCTTGGAGGAAACTGATTATCTGGACCCATTTCAGTCCGGCTTCAGACCCGGGTATGGTACTGAATCTGCCTTGGTCGCCCTGTACGATGACCTGTGCAGGGAGAAAGACAGGAGGAGTGCGTCCCTGTTAGTTCTCCTGGACCTCTCAGCGGCTTTCGATACCATCGACCATGGTATCCTTCTGGATAGGCTAGCGGGATTCAGAGTTGGGGGCACTGTGTGGCGGTGGTTCCGCTCCTATCTCAATGGCTGATTCCAGAAGGTGGTGCTGGGGGACTATGGCTCTGCGCCATGGCAGCTATGCCGTGGAGTTCCACAGGGTTCCATCTTGTCCCCCGTGCTATTTAACATCTACATGAAACTGCTGGGAGAGGTCATCAGGAGGTGTGGGCTGTGGGATCATCAGTATGCCGATGATACCCAGCTCTACCTCTCATTCTCTACCAATCCAGGTGAGGCAGTGGCTGTGCTGAACCGTGGCCTGGCCGAGGTGATGGGCTGAATGAGGACCAATAAACTGAAGCTCAGTCCAGACAAGACGGAGGTCCTGTTGGTAGATGGATCGAGCTTTGGGATGGGGGACTTTGACCTTGTCCTGAATGGGGTTGCACTCCCTCTTAGGGACAAGGTCCGCAGCTTGGGAGTGCTCCTCGACCCAGAGCTATCATTGGAAGCTCAAGTGACAGTGGTGGCGAGGAGCGCTTTCCTTCAGCTTCGGCTGATCCATCAGCTGCGTCCCTACCTGGAGAACGACTGCCTGGCAACAGTGACACATGCACTGGCCACTTTCTGATTAGACTTCTGTAACGCACTCTATGTGGGGCTGCCCTTGAAGACGGTCCGGCTACTTCAATTAGTGCAAAATAGAGCTGCCAGGCTGCTGACGGGGACTGGGCGTTGTTCTCATAAAACCCCAGTCCTCCGTCAGCTCCACTGGCTCCCCATCGAAGTCCAGGCCCAATTCAAGGTGCTGGTTATCACCTACAAAGCCCTGAACAGCTTAGGCCCTGGTTACATAAAGGAGCGTCTGTGTCCATATATGCCCTCCCACCCCCTGAGATTGGCGGCAGAGGCCCTTCTCCAGGAACCCCCTGTGAAGGATATTAGGAGGGCAAGTACTCAGAGGAGGGCTTTCTCTGCGGTGGTGCCCAACCTATGGAATGCACTCCCCAGAGAGGTCTGCCTGGCACTGTCATTTGTTTTTCGGTGCCAGGCCAAGACCTTTTTATTTAAACGCTATTTTAACTGTTAATGGTTTACTTGTTGATTTTAAATTGACCAGGCTGTTTCCACTATTTTATTTTATGTATTTTATTTATTTGATGAATTTTTTGCATTTTATACAGGATTTTAATGATTGTAAGCTGCCCCAAGGCTCATGCGATGGGGCGGCATATAAGTTGTCTAAATGAATGAATGAATGAATGAGCTTCTGTTTCTTTACGAGTTGGACAGTACAGCAAGTTCTGTAGGCTAACCGCAGGCGGGAATAAAATTGAGGATGGGAAACACTAGTCAATTTTACCCTTCTGTACAAGACTGGAATGACAGATGTCCCTTCCTGAGGAGACTTAAAAATATTTTTATAACTAATACCATAAGACCTTTGCTTTGTATTTCTGCTTGTATTTTATTGTTTTTATTTTTACTGTGTTATTGGTTTTAATTGTGTTTTTATCCTGTAATTGTGAGTCACCCAGAGGTGCTGTGGCATGATTGGGCAGCATACAGATGTTTTAAATGAATGAATAAATAAATAACACCAAGTTAGGGGATTTCTGGGACCAGTGTGAAAATCACAACTTTGCTCTAATTTTTACAACTTATTTTAAGGCATAAAACTCCAAAGAACATTTATCCTTAATAAAGAAAGCACTATAGAGCATTGCACCATATGTTGTAAACTTAAGTTCCAGTTAATTGCAAACAGAATCTACCATTCCACAAGTATATCTGGCTTTGAAAAGGATTGTTGTGCTAGTACAAAAGGGAACTTCTGCTTGCCATCTTTCCCTGAACATCTGCGACATTCAAACATTCATAAGATGCTCTGAAAATTCCATTTCTGAATCTTGTTAGTAAAGAAAAAACCATCCTGTTGAACTTGGCATGTCACACAGATGTTAATGGTGCAGAGTATAAGACAGGAAAAAGTGCCAATCTTAGTGTTAATGCATATTATGAAATATAGTTAAAAATTCAAGATGAAAATATGGAATAGGTTTACAAATACTAATACCCTGGAATTTGATTGTAGGACCAGTTGAATCATAATAATGTAATAAAAGTTAGAAAAGAGATGACACTGGGTAGCTTTTTAATGATAAAAAATATAATATCTAACAAAGACTCAGATTTAGTCTTGATATAATGCATTGTATGGTATTATGTATTTTCAGATCTCCTGTGTGGCACGGAATGGTGGAACTTTATAGCGTGCCTACCCTAAAAAGACAGAAGCATTTGAAATGTGGTTTTATCACAGGATGTTAATAATTTTAAGGACTGAGAGGGTAAATAGCTGCTGCTGCTGCTGCTGCTGCTGCTAATGATGATGATGATGATGATGATGATGATGATGATGTTTAATTTCTATACTGTGCAAGAGTCTAAGCTCACTTTACAGCAATCTATAAAGATAATCGGCGGCAGAGGCCCTCCTGTGGGAACCCTCCGTGAAGGCCTGGCACCGTCCTTATTTGTTTTTTGGCGCCAGGCCAAGACCTTTTTATTTAAATGCTATTTTAACTGTTAATGGTTTATTTGACCGGGCTGGATCCACTATTTTATTTTATTTCATGTATTTATTCATGTATGCATTTTTTGTATTTTACATGCAATTTTAATGATTGTAAGCCGCCCCGAGGCTCATGCGATGGGGCGGCATATAAGTTGTTTAAATAAATAAATAATGTGCAAAGGTCAAGAACCTATAAATGAACCTATAAACACATAAAATGCATCAAACTAGAATATTGTAGTCATATAATATGAAAAATAAGGATAGTTGCAGCTAATTATACAAAATAAAAGAAATGGGAATAGAAATGTAGGAAGGAGGTGAAAAATGTTAGGAGAATGGGTTGGGAACAATATAATATAATTGTATTAAGCAGTCTTATCTAAAGACTCTTTAGCCATGATGATGTCCAACCTCAGGTAGGAGAGGGCAACTACATGAAGAAATATGATACAATCATAACTTTCTTTGTTATGGTAATGAACCAGGCATACAAATCCCAGAGCAGACCAGAACCTTGGAGAGCTATCCAAGGAAATTGGTGTATTCAATGCTTTGCGTGTGGGTGTGTGGGGGGGCACTATCACTGGCTTTTCCACACAAGGAATGTACTATATTCTGTGCAAGTGATCCCTCACTCATGGAAGTTTATGGGGTTTCCCCCATGTTATCAGTATCCTCCAGGGCCTCTCCCAAGTTCTCCTGTCATTTTTGCAACTTTTTAAAAGTGAGGCTAATGCAACATTTACCTAGATGATGCTGTGCTTTGCCTTCTTGAAAGACTAAATTCTGCTCTTTCACCTTTGTGCAATGCAACATACAGAAAGGCAGAGAGAAAACCCCCTGGGTGGGGGGAACCCATTTTCGAAGGACCTTCTTCCCCATGCAAAGAACATGGAAGTTGCAAACTTGGTATAGAACAGGGTTAAATGCCTCATGTACAGAAACTTAGTTTGCACACATGAATGTTATGAGAAAATCATTCATGGTGGCAGATTACTGGGGCCTACTTTAAACATGACACTGTGGATGTGTCAGAACAATGGTCCCTCAGAAAGGTGTCCTATGGATTTATTTCTTTGTTACAATTATAAACTACTTTTTCTTCAAGGAGCTCAAGATGATATACATGATCCTTGTTCTCTTACCTTCACAATAGTTCTGTGAGGTGCATTAGACTGCGAATCAATGACCAGTCCCAAGTCACCCAATGAACTTCATGCCAGAGTGGTATCTAGAACCCACATCTTCCTAGTTCTGGTTCAACCATTACACCACTACATAAATTCTTTACAGATTTAAGTGAAGAAAAAAATGACACAATGGGAAGATATGAGTGGGTTACAAATGGAAGACATAATTGTCTCAGGCCTGCAAAAATTTCATGGATAAGGCATGGCAATTGTACACTAAAAGCTGCTGCTGAAAGCATCTTGTGTGTGTAAATGTATACCTTTATATAGGTGAGGTTCACTGCCCTGACATTACATATAAATCACATTGTCTGTGCACCTGTAGCAGACCAAGATCCCTGGTATGCTAATGTTGCATGTTAATGTATGGCAACCTAGTTTGAATATTGTGCTGAGAACACAGAATCCTGCATAATTACTAGCTTTTGGTCTATTTTTTAAACATCCAGTGTTATGTTTAATTGGGGCTGAGGGAGGGGGCTGGAGAAGCAAGAATTTTATGGAAAAGCTTCCCAATTCTCTATCAGCCAGTTTCTAAAATTCCATTGCAGTTTCTAGAAAGCAAGAGACATACATGGCTATATGAAGAACTGCTGGAAGAGTTCATAATATTTCCCATTGGCTTCTGTGTGATAAAGTGGTTTTTGCAAGAAAGAAGCATAGGGATCACCAAAGAGCAGGAATCAGCAATAAGAGGGAACAGGTTTCCACTGTCCTGCAATGCTGTACTTTAGTGCAGGCAGTTGCTTTCCTGTCCTCTTGAATAATAACAATAACACTAATAATTTTAAATAATAATTCTTATTTTAAATGTCAGGCTTAGAATTACAATCAACACAAGGCAAAATCTGACATAATAAGACAACACTTTCCTATGCATATTTATATAGAACTGAGACCAGAGCAACTGAGGCCTGCAAAAAAATATTGTACCACAGCATGCAGCTGCTCAATATTTTATCCATTCCATTCCATTTTCCTGTTTATTCCTGCTTTCAACAGTCACTCAGCTTTCTGTGGTCCTCAGCAGGCTATCTTTTGGGTCCTTCTTGTACATTAAGCTGCATTCCTCCTAAAAAAGTGTCATACAAGGCTTTTTATTATGTGCCATCAAGTTGTCTCTGACTTATAGGGTCCTTATGAATGGAAGCACCCTAGAATGTTCTGTCCTTCACAGCCCTGCTCAGCTCTTCTAAGTGCAAGGCTGTGGCTTTCTTTATGGAGTGAATCCATCTCATAGTTGGTTTTCCCTTTGACTTTCCCCAGAAAGTTCTTCAGGGCTTAAGGTTACCCAAATCTGCTGATACTTCTGTCTTGTACATGGGGTGCTGACGTTTTGGCTATATATAAAACATAACACTCATTGTTTGAAATTGGAAATAGAGTGAATAATAGCTAAGTAAATTGCATAGGACACCCTTCCCTAGGTATATGCCACACTCAACAGAGTAGGGCTTAAGCCTGTGTATGATTGGGCTGTTATAGTGCATAGATATGTACATTTACAGCATACTAAAAAGCAGAGACATCACTCTGCCAACAAAAGTGCATATAGTCAAGGCTATGGTTTTCCCAGTTGCAATTTATTTATTTATTTATTTATTTATTTATTTATTAAAACATTTTTATGCCGCCCCATTCGCCAAAGCCTCGGGGCGGCTTATAACAATATATATGACCGTGAAAGTTGGACCATAAGGAAGACTGAGTGCCGAAGAATTGAGGCCTTTGAATTGTGGTGCTGTAGAAGTCTCCTGTGAATCCCTTGGACAGCAAGGCGATCAAACTGGTCAGTCCTAGAGGAGATCAACCCTGACTGCTCTTTAGAAGGCCAGATCCTGAAGATGAAACTCAAATACTTTGGCCACCTAATGAGAAGGAAGGACTCCCTGGAGAAGAGCCTAATGCTGGGAACAATAGATGGCAAAAGAAGAAGGGGATGGCAGAGGATGAGGTGGCTGGATGGAGTCACTGAAGCAGTCGGCGTGAGCTTAAGTGGACTCTGGGGGATGGTGGAGGACAGGAAGGCCTGGAGGAATGTTGTCCATGGGGTCGCGATGGGTTGGACACGACTTCACGACTAACAACAACAACAATGTATATTTACACAGAATTCCCTGCGGCTTGCTTCCAGGTATAGTATTGAACCCTAAGTGCACAATTGCATGGCACATGTGTTTAGATAGGTAGTCAATACCCATGCTTTAAGGAGAAAAGTCACAGCTTGGTAGCACCTACATGCAGAAGGTTCCAGACTGAATGACATTGGGCCAGGAAATAGTAGCTATCAGTCACTGAGCTAGAAGGACCAGTATTTTCCCTCCTGAAATGGACAGTACCAGCTTACCTCTAGTAAGGCAGTTGCCTTCTGAGCACAATGGAAACACAAAGTGTCTGGAAACACAAAGTGGAACACAAGAGTTGCCAGATCAATTCATTTCTCAGCATTTTGACAAACCAAGTGAAGCTCTTCATGACGTGTTTCTTACACCGAGTGGGAACAGGATATAGCAGAGTGCAGGATTTGTAGGAAGACTGCAGCAGGAAAAAGCAAAGCACAGCAAAACAAAAATAAACAGCACAGGGTTTAGGTTAGGGTAGTTGCTTTATTCTCTCCTGGCCCTCTGGTAGAAAACATGCTTTACATGCAGAAGGTCTCCTGAGACTGTAGAGGGCTGTTGCCAGTCAAAGTAGTAAGGTTCATATCATTCATACATAGCTATCAAATACCATGCTCACGTATATGCTACAGATCTAGCTATTTGCAGACAGTGTTGCAGTGTGAACTTTTCATGTACAGGATGCCAGTCAACCATGCCCACTTTCTAGATACTTCATTCCATCCTCCACTCCCCCCCCCCACCACATCGTTGTGTGTTTTCTTCTAACTATTGGTCAGCATTCCGTGCCAGCTGATCATGCTCAGTCTTCAGTGGGCTCTTTTGGGAGACTTTCTGCCCTTAAGACCAGTATCCCAGGCATGTTTAAATGGAGAAAACTCCCAGTATGCCCCAGCCAGCCATGTAGAACTTTTCTTTGTGTAAAAGTGTATGGGATTACACCTTAAAAGGTTACACCTTATCTTGCAGTCTGAATGCAACCACACTAATAAACCATGGCATATTAATCATAAACAACCCATGGCTTGTTGATGGATTATGAACTGTGAATTTTCTGTGGGTAACAAACCATGGTTTGTTATTGCTGCTGGATTCAGACAACCCAATAATCCACATCTCAGTTACAACCCACATTTAGCCCTTGAGTCGAGATTGTCATGTTGTCTGAAACCAGCCATTGACTGGGCTAAGGGTACCCAATGAATGTCATATCTAACTGAATATGGCTGAGTAACTCTCTTTTTAGTCCTAGTGCAGCTCTTTAACACTATTATATAATAAAAAGTGGCATCTTCTAGCAATAATTCACTGGAACAGGATACTTGAGCTCAGACCTATGTGGTTGTTGATGGAAGCAGGATGGAGAACATCTTGAAAGATTCCATGAAGATTGAAAATTGCTTGCCACCATTGAGAATTAGCAACTAATGGTGTTGAGTACATATAGTTGGGAGTGAGCTCTGCTGAAGTTGATGGAAATTGTGTAAATTGTGCACAGGAGTTAGTTGTTGAAGTGGCTCCAGGATGTACTCATTTCATTATTTGAGATTTCTATGCTGCCTTCAAGGGCCCTCAAGACAGTATACAATGATCTGGATTGAGATTCATGTAACACATGTCAATGAATGAGTAGTTTTTAGTTAACAATCCATAGTTAAACCATAGTGCAAGGGTTCACATGTAATGATAATCCATGATTCAACAACAACCTGTTATTCAGCAATGCCCTACACTTAATGTTGTTACTATATCCAAAGTAGGTCATTAAAATTAGGCCAATAAAAATAAAGGTGGCAACAATTAAAATCAATAAGACACAGGATAAAACACTAAAATCAACCAGTTAGAAATCAATTAATACATTGACAACATTGAAAAGGTTACTCAAATTGCTTTAACTTGGAGTCTTCTCTTGAGCAGGGAATTCAACCCAATGGCCTTATTGGTGCCTTCCAACTCTTACTATGATTCTATGGAACAAGTCTCAGACCTCCTTAAGAGCTACTGGAGAACAGAATACAGCTTGGTGGCCAGGCAGGGTTCAGGCATACATGCCTAGGCTAGTGATCCAAAATCAGAATGCCACCACCAAAAGCTCTTCCCTGCATTAACCACCCACATAAACTAAAAAGGTGGAGGCATATATGGCTTCTAGACAAAATGACCTTTGCAACAAACACTGAGGTTCCATCCAAACCTTGAGCTCTTTGCACTAACAATTGGAATACTGTGCATCTATTCCATCTTTTCCACTTATTTTTGTGGGGGGAAAGATAGGCAAAGCAGTCTGAAAACACGGGAAGGATGCATTACAAGTGCAAGATGACACTGTCTGGACCCTTTGAAAAATTCTATGAATGGTGAGATTAAGGAGATCTCAGGAGGAAAACAGTTTCATGGCCTAAAATACTCCCTTTCTTTATTATGATTCAAAGTCTACCCGATTTATTTTTGCACTGAAGAGAAAAGTAAAATGTAAAGTTTTTGTGTTTGCATAGCGCTAGGAAATATGGACTGTGTGAGCACACTTGTTTATGAGAAAAAATGTTCTAGGATATTTGGTCTTCGCTATTCCTGCCCCCTCCGGTAAAGGCTCTGAGCAAAACAATGGCAGAAACTGCATGTTCAGAGAAGAACCCTGCAACTTTAAATTCTGCAAACTGGTCAGGCCTGTCTTTTAGTTTTCTCTTGGGGGGGGGGGGGGCTTTGTTAGATATTGGCAAGTTCCCTCCCAGAGCCGCCGCCTCCTCTTCCCTTGCTGATGGCGGGGAGCGAGGGGGCGAGAAGCCTCGATCACTTTGGAGGTAATGTTCACATAGCCTGAAAAATATGGCATTGGCCTTCATGTGCGTGTCGTGCCCTAGTTGCGGTTTCCAACGAGCACCCATGCTCGTGGGTGGTTGGGAGGAAGCTTTTGGTGTGTGCATGTTTCAAGGAGACTTTTCACATCTTCTCCAAGGGCTTCCCTTCCCACCTTCTCTTCCTTCAGTTAACGTTGCTTAGTTGCGTTAGGAATCCCGCTTCCTTTCCCCCTAACCGCTCCCTGCTTGCGAAAACAGGCAGGAAAAGTTATCTTCGGGGCTAAAGGTGGCAGGTTTTGGTTTGCACTCTTTCTCCCTCGACTCTGCGCCACGCGACAGAACCGATTTGCTCAACAACTCCAGAAATTCCGATGACTTTTCCTACCTCCAGCGCCTTCCTTCCTCCACCCGCCCCCCCATCCCTGCCGCCGCTCTTTTCTCGGAAAGAAACACATATCGTTTCACTTTGCACGGGGAGGTTTGACCATTTGGAAGAAACGGGGAGACAACAAAATAACAGGCTTCCACGCCCCCGAGTGAAAACGCGGGTCAAAACAGCCTGGAGTTACTTCGTAGTATTATTGGACTTTCTTTGTATGGAGATTCCATTCAAACTGTTCAGCGTGTGACGAGTAACCTTCCGCCAAGGAGGAGGAGGGGGAAAATAGTTCCAAGCTACTCTTCACCCTTATAGCTGATGGGGGAAGTGAGTGGGAAGGTGCTAGAGAAAATAATTTGATTGCAGCTCCTTGCGGCGGCCACAAAATGAGCCTTGTTTGCACCCTGGCCCCCTCTCTGGCTGGGGCCAGAGCCCTTCTTTAAGGCAGCTGCCAAACTCCCCCCCCCACTCTTTTTTTCTTTTTCTCTTTTCCCTCGGTAAAGATACAATGTAGCCTTGGAACAAGCAGTATCATTGGGCGTAGAGATTGCAAAGCTCCAACTACGTAGAGAAGACGATACGCCTCTCCACCTAACCTTAACAAACGGAAGCGCCGGGCCGGCCTTGACGGACGGGTGAGGCGTACCAATGGAAAAGGGCGAAATGTTCCCAAAATGTGCGGACGGCCAATGAGAGGTGCAGGGGGCAGGCTCGAGAGGAGCCTAGCAGCTCAGGTTGACAGAGCTAGCCCCAGTCCAGGAAAGAAGTGCAGGGAAAGGGATGAGCCTCAAAGTTCGAGGCTTGTTCACATTGCAGGGAATTTAAAAAGAGGAGGAGGAGGAGGAGGAGGAGGAGGAAAGGAAATTAACAGCCCAAAAATCTGCAATAACGCAGGGGCTGCTGGAAGCCTACAGTTGCAGCTAACTTCCTAGGCGCTGCGTCCTTCCTTTCCTCCTCTTGTTCCTTTTTGCAAAAAAAAAAAAAAAAAAAGAAGCTTTCTTTCTGATTCTCTCCCCTCCCCCCCCCCCCCCCACTTCCTCCGCTGGTCTCTTTTTCTCCCCCCCCCCCCCCTCTTTCCCCCCCCCCCCCATGCCAGCCATGATAGAGAAGGGCCCGGAGGTCTCCGGGAAGCGCAGGGGCAGAAACAGCAATGCCAGCAGCGCGACGAGCGCTTCTAACAGCGCTGCTGCCTCGGCCGGTGCCAACAGCGCTAACAATGGAAATAATAAAAGTTTGGCAGCGGCAGCAGCGCCCAATGGGAATAGCAGCAGCAACAACTCCTGGGAAGAAGGCAGCTCTGGGTCCTCCAGCGATGAAGAACATGGTGAGTCTCGCGGGGAAGTGGGGGAGCTTTAAACAAGCAAACAAGCCTCGCAAACAGCCACAACTCTTTCTCAAAGCTTATGCAGACTTTTTTCTTTAAATGGACTCAATTTTGAAAATAACCCTTTTTCAAAATTTATTTGAACCAGGTGGAGGAGGCATGAGAGTGGGACCCCAATATCAAGCAGTCGTCCCTGACTTTGATCCTGGTGAGTCGTCGCCTTCCTTTTAAAAAGCCGAAATCTAATATTTCCACGGCCAAAGCGTGCATTCAGTTTTCTTCTGGAGAAGCATTAAATCTATATTATATTTATGGAGTGAGTGCCTCTCTCCAGGCATTTGGGAAGGGTTAGTCTCCAACTTGATCCAGTGCCCCCTTTATGACTCGGAAGCCAAATTCTCCACCGAGTTCAGTGGGGCTTTGTGCAGCTTTGGCAGCCTTGTCGTCTCCTCCTCTGCGTGGGGTTTTTCCTACTGTTACTCGGAAGTACATCCTTATAGAGCTCAGTGGGGCTCACCCCCTAAGTAAGTAAGGAAGCGTACCTGGATGAGAGCCTTGGACAGTGAAGTCGATTCTGCTGGCTTGTTAATAAAGGTGTAGGGGGGACCTGCTTTTTTCCTATTGTTATGCTTGTAAGAAAAGTGTGTGTGCATTTTAAAGAAGCGGGAAGGTAACAACTTCCCTCTCCCCCCCCCCCACCTCCTGTTTGCACGTTCACCCTGCCGCCCAAGGAAAGAACAGCAACAAAAGGGGGTGGGGGCTGATGGGGGGAGGGAAACGTGTTCAGGAAACGTGCCATCACACATAGGGACAGATGGGGCGGGGGGGTGGTTTGCAGGAGTTATTTTGGGGGTCCACTTCCTTCCATGAAATTCCATCAAAATGCAATGGTTTTCTTTTTCCCAGGGGGGGTTGCCGCGGGGGCAAGAGCTAAGTCAATAAAACACGGAAGAGCAAGGCTTAATCTCGTCTGCCTCCCCCCTCCCATTTTCTTGGCGTTCAGGTGTGGCTACTATTTTCATATTCACATTGGCAGAGGTGGAGGGAGGAGATGGCCCTTTATGAAAATCGGTGCCAGTCTACTCTCAAACTCCTCCCCTCCCCAACCCCAGTGCCCCCCCACCACATGCATAATGATTTTAGATGCAATTGACCTAAATCCAATTACTACTTCTTTTTTTCTTTTAAAGGAGTGGCTTATGCGATTAGGTTTTTTTAAAGAGGTGTTGGGGAGAAGAAGGGATCACCCATTTCATCTCTTTTAATGACAACATTTAGGGCAAGTAGAGTAATACGAATAAGAGAATCA